>NC_135233.1:1059082420-1059388189 GCF_051348905.1 Ranitomeya variabilis
CCAAGGTCTCTTAGGGACAGGCAAGGGCAAGAGCAACCCGCTGGCACGAGAACAGCAAGGCTTAGCTCGAGCACAAGTCCCACAGGACTGTACAAATGACCGCACATCCCTAGACAAGGAAGGCCACCAAAAGGATCTGGCCACCAGATCTCTGGTGCCAAAAATTCCTGGGTGACCTGCCAACACCGAGGAATGAACCTCGGAAATGACTCTGCTGGTCCACTTATCAGGCACAAACAGTCTGTCAGGTGGACAAGAATCAGGCCTATCAGCCTGAAATCTCTGCAACACACGTCGCAGATCAGGAGAAATAGCTGACAAGATAATACCATCCTTAAGAATACCAACAGGTTCAGCGACTCCAGGAGCATCAGGCACAAAGCTCCTGGAAAGAGCATCGGCCTTCACATTCTTAGAACCTGGTAAATACGAGACAACAAAGTCAAAACGGGAGAAAAACAATGACCAGCGGGCCTGTCTAGGATTCAGGCGTTTAGCAGACTCGAGATACATCAGATTTTTGTGATCAGTCAAGACCACCACACGATGCTTAGCACCCTCGAGCCAATGACGCCACTCCTCAAATGCCCATTTCATGGCCAACAACTCCCGATTGCCCACATCATAATTTCGCTCCGCAGGCGAAAACTTCCTAGAGAAAAAGGCGCAAGGTCTCATAACAGAGCAACCAGGGCCTCTCTGCGACAAAACGGCCCCTGCTCCAATCTCTGAAGCATCCACCTCAACTTGAAAGGGAAGCGAGACATCAGGCTGGCACAAAACAGGCGCCGAAGTAAACCGACGTTTCAACTCCTGGAAAGCCTCCACGGCAGCAGGAGCCCAATTAACCACATCGGAGCCCTTCTTGGTCATATCCGTCAAAGGTTTCACAATGCTAGAAAAGTTAGCGATAAAACGACGGTAGAAGTTAGCGAAACCCAAGAACTTCTGAAGACTCTTAACTGACGAGGGCTGAGTCCAATCAAGAATAGCTCGGACCTTGACTGGGTCCATCTCCACAGCAGAAGGGGAAAAAATGAACCCCAAAAAGGGAACCTTCTGTACACCAAAAAGACACTTTGAGCCCTTGACAAACAAAGAATTTTCACGCAAAATTTTAAAGACCATCCTGACCTGCTCCACATGCGAGTCCCAATTATCAGAAAAAAACAGAATATCATCCAGATAAACGATCAGAAATTTATCCAGATAGTTCCGGAAAATGTCATGCATAAAGGACTGAAAAACTGAAGGGGCATTAGAGAGCCCAAAAGGCATCACCAAGTACTCAAAATGACCTTCGGGCGTATTGAATGCGGTTTTCCATTCATCCCCTTGCTTAATGCGCACAAGGTTGTACGCACCACGAAGGTCTATCTTGGTAAACCACTTGGCACCTTTAATCCGGGCAAACAAGTCAGACAACAGCGGCAAAGGATACTGAAATTTGACAGTGATCTTATTTAAAAGCCGATAGTCAATACAAGGCCTCAAAGATCCGTCCTTTTTAGCCACAAAAAAGAATCCCGCACCAAGAGGGGAAGAAGACGGACGGATGTGTCCTTTCTCCAGAGACTCCTTGATATATGAACGCATAGCGGTATGTTCAGGTATCGACAGATTAAACAGTCTTCCCTTAGGAAATTTACTGCCTGGAATCAAATCTATTGCACAGTCACATTCCCTATGAGGAGGCAATGCACTGGACCTGGACTCGCTAAAGACATCCTGATAATCAGACAAGTACTCCGGAACTTCCGAAGGCGTAGAAGAAGCAATAGACACAGGCAGGGAATCCTCATGAATACCACGACAGCCCCAACTAGACACTGACATAGCCTTCCAGTCAAGGACTGGATTATGGGTCTGTAACCATGGCAGCCCCAAAACAACCAAATCATGCATTTTATGTAGAACGAGAAAACGTATCACCTCGCGGTGTTCAGGAGTCATGCACATGGTAACCTGTGTCCAATACTGCGGCTTATTTTCTGCCAATGGCGTAGCATCAATACCCCTAAGAGGGATAGGATTTTCTAATGGTTCAAGAATAAAACCACAGCGCTTAGCAAATGAGAGATCCATAAGACTCAGGGCAGCACCTGAATCTACAAACGCCATGACAGGATAAGATGACAGTGAGCAAATCAAAGTTACAGACAGAATAAACTTAGGATGCAAATTACCAACGGTGACAGGACTAACAACCTTAGATATACGTTTAGAGCATGCTGAGATAACATGTGTAGAATCACCACAGTAGTAGCACAAGCCATTCCGGCGTCTATGAATTTTCCTCTCATTTCTAGTCAGGATTCTATCACATTGCATCAAATCAGGTGTCCGTTCAGACAACACCATGAGGGAATTTGCGGTTTTGCGCTCCCGCAACCGCCGGTCAATTTGAATAGCCAGGGACATGGTATCATTCAGACCTGTGGGAATGGGAAAACCCACCATAACATTCTTAATGGCCTCAGAAAGGCCATTTCTAAAATTAGCGGCCAGTGCACACTCGTTCCAATGTGTCAGCACGGACCATTTCCGAAATTTTTGGCAATACACCTCAGCCTCGTCCTGGCCCTGAGACATAGCCAGCAAGGCTTTCTCTGCCTGAATCTCAAGATTGGGTTCCTCATAAAGTAAACCGAGCGCCAGAAAAAACGCATCAATATCAGCCAATGCCGGATCTCCTGGCGCCAACGAAAAAGCCCAATCCTGAGGGTCACCCCGTAAGAATGAAATAACAATTTTTACTTGTTGAGCAGAGTCTCCAGACGAACAAGGTTTCAGGGACAAAAATAATTTACAATTATTCCTGAAATTCCTAAACTTAAATCGGTCTCCTGAAAACAGTTCAGGAATCGGAATCTTGGGTTCAGACCCAGGATTTCTGGTAACATAATCTTGTATACCCTGCACACGAGCGGCAAGCTGGTCCACACTTGTAATCAAGGTCTGGACATTCATGTCTGCAGCAAGCTTAAGCCACTCTGAGGTAAAGGGGAAAAGAAAAAAAAAAAAAAAAAAAAATGAGAGAGGGAAAAAAAACCCTCAACATTTTCTTTCTTATAATCCCACTTCTGCAATGCATTAAACATTTAATACTGGCCTGGCATACTGTTATGACCCCAGTGGACAGGGTCTCAGAGGAAAGTGTAAGTCTGCAAGATACAAAAATCCAGCTCATAGGGCTGTGGTAACTGGGTTGACCAAATAGCTACTCCTAACGCCAACACTAGAAGTAGCCGGGGATCATGCCTACGGTGATCGCTAGATGACTCGCGCCAGCCGGAGAATCTAACTACCCCTAGGAGAAGAAAACAAAGACCTCTCTTGCCTCCAGAGAAAGGGATCCCAAAGCAAGATACAAGCCCCCCACAAATAATAACGGTGAGGTAAGAGGAAATGACAAACACAGAAATGAACCAGGTTCAGCAAAGAGAGGCCAGCTTACTAATAGCAGAATATAGCAAGATAACTTATCTGGTCAACAAAAACCCTATAAAAATCCACGCTGGAGATTCAAGAACCCCCGAACCGTCTAACGGTCCGGGGGGAGAACACCAGCCCCCTAGAGCTTCCAGCAAAGGTCAGGATACAGATAGGAACAAGCTGGACAAAAATACCAAACAAAACAAAAGCAAAAAGCAAAGAAGCAGACTTAGCTTGAAAAACAGGAACCAGGATCAGAGGACAAGAGCACAACAGATTAGCTCTGATTTCAACGATGCCAGGCATTGAACTGAAGGTCCAGGGAGCTTATATAGCAACGCCCCTGAACTAACGGCCCAGGTGAGGATATAGGAAAAGACAGACACTCCAGAGTCAAATCACTAATGACCACTAGAGGGAGCAAAAAGCAAAATCACAACACATATCGCTAAGGACTTTCTCACCGATTTGCCAATGTATTCCGGTTGTCCCGTGATATTGGTCGTGGTGGATCTATTCTCCAAGATGGGTGACTTCATTCCTTTGTCTGGTCTTTCCTCTGCACCCAGGTTGGCGGAGTTGCTTGTTCAACATGTTCTTCATCTCCATGGTTTACCTATTCATATTGTGTCTAACAGGGGAGTGAAGTTCATGACCCAGTTCTGGTGTTCTCTCTGCAAGCAGCTAAATGTCTCTCTGGATTTCTCCTCGGCCTATCACCCACAATCCAATGGCCATGTGCAATGAGTGAATCAGATACTCACCAACTAACTGCAACACTTTGTCAACACATATCACAGTGACTGGATTGCTTTGTTGCCCTGGGTGGAGTTCCCCTACAATAACCATATTGCTGAGTCTTCTTCCAAATCGCCATTTTTCATTGTTTATGGGTGCCATCCTAGGACTCCGACTCCCTTGCACACCCCTTCCAGTAATCCAGCAGCTCAGGATCTGGCTAGGGATTTCTCCAGTATCTGGTCGGAGACCAAGGTTTCCTTGAAACAGGCATCCGTGCTGATGAAAGACCATGCAGAGACATCTGGATGCCCATCCATTCCAGCGTGGGGACAAGGTATGGCACATTCGCCTCAAGTTCGCTCCTCGGTTTATTGGGCCATCCAAAGTATTTCAGAGAATCAATGAGGTATGCTTCCGGCTGAAGTAGCCTTCCTCTTTGCAGATCCACAATTCTTTTCATGTCTCTCTCCTTAAGCCTGTCATGATTGGGCACTATTTCCGAAATCCTGGTACCATTCCTTCTCCTGTCTCTTCCGGCAATGTCTTTGAGGTCAAGGCTATACTAGACATGAAACGGAGAGGAAACAAGACTCTGTTTTTGGTTGACTGGAAGGGTTTTGGTCCAGAGGAGAGGTCTCGGAAACCAAGAGAGAATATTAATGCTCCCAGTCTCATGCATCGGTTTTTGGCTGACTTGAAAAGGAGGGGGCATAAGGGAGGGGGTACTGTAAACCTCCAGCTGGCAGGTCCCATTTCTAAGGTGCAGCGGGACCGGGTCCCACCTGCCCACAGTGTCCCCCCTCCGAAGTCCTGTTCACCCAATCAACGCCCCCGCAACGCTCCCTCATGCTGCAGTGTCTGTTCAGTGTGCCTCCTCCGCTGCCTCTCTTCCTTGTTGCAGGGGACTGTGCATAGGTAATGCACCGCTGTCAAAGCTTTTAAAGGGCCAGAGCAACCTTTTTTCTGAAATGTCCTCTCAGGCAATCACGGTGAGTTCTGGATGTATTTAAGGTCCTCACTTCCTTTGGGAGGTGTCTGGGCAATTTAATGTTACTCCTCAGTTGCAGTCCTCAGGTCGCAGACCAGCGCTTGCTCGTGCGGTTTTTATCTTTCTTTCATTAACGCTCCGTGTTTTCTTCTTTGTCCCCTTTCTTGGGTGTGAATTATGTATTTGTATTTTAAATGTTTTTAACTTGTGTATGTGGTTTTTGTATATATCAATAAAATTTGTTAATGTTTTCTGGTGATTATTATTATTATTTATTTATATAGCACCATTGATTCCATGGTGCTGTACATGAGAAGGAGTTACATCAAAATACAAATATCTCTTACAGTAAATAAAACTAACAATGACAGATTGGTACAGAGGGAAGAGGACCCTGCCCTTGCGGGCTTACATTCTACAGGATTACGGAGCCAGTAGGTCGAGGGTTGCAGTAGCTACAAAGGTGTTGAGGTGGCCGTGTGGTCTTTACAGGCTGTAAGCTTCTTTGAAGAGGTAGGTTTTCAGGTTTGTTTTGAAGGATCCAAAAGTAGTGGATAACCGGACGTGCTGGGGCACTGAATTCCAGAGGATGGGTGATATTCGGGAAAAGTCTTGGAGGCAATTGGATGAGAAGCGAATAAGCATGGAGGAGAGGAGGAGGTCTTGGGAGGACCCGCGATTACGTGAGGGAAGATAATGAGAGATTAGTGTGGAAATATACGGAGGAGAAAGGTGATGGATGGCTTTGTAGGTCAGTGTTAGTAATTTAAACTGGAAACGCTGGGAAATTGGGAGCCAGTGAAGGGATTTACAAAGAAGGGAAGCAGGAGTGTAGCGAGAAGAGAGATTAATTAGTCGGGCAGCAGATTTAAGGATGGACTGGAGGGGTGCGAGAGTGTTAGAAGGTAGGCCACAGAGGAGTATTATTATTAATATTATTATTATTATTTATTGTTATAGCACCATTTATTCCATGGTGCTTTTCATGTAAGGAGGGGTAAACATAATAAAACCAAGTACAATAATCTTAAACAATACAAGTCATAACTGGTACAGGAGGAGAGAGGACCCTGCCCGTGAAGGCTCACAATCAACAAGGGATGGGTGAGAATACAGTAGGCGAGGATAGAGCTGGTCATGTAGCGATTTGGTTGATCGGTGGTTACTGCAGGTATGTATGTTGCAGTAGTCGAGGCGGGAGATGATTAGTGCATGCACGAGCATTTTGGTAGAGTGTGGGTTGAGGAAAGGATGGATTCTGGAAATATTTTTGAGCTGGAGGCGACAGGAGGTGGCGAGAGCTTGGATGTGTGGTTTGAAGGACAGAGCAGAGTCAAGGGTTACTCCGAGGCAGCGGATTTTGGGGACAGGGGAAAGTGTGGTTTCATTTATTTTGATAGATAGATCAGGTAGGGAAGATATGCGTGATGGAGGAAAGATAATGAGTTCAGATTTGTCCACATTGAGCTTGAGGAAGCGAGAGGAGAAGAAGAAGGATATGGCTGATAGACACTCTGGGATCTGGAGAGCAGAGAGGTGACATCTGGGCCTGAGAGGTAGATTTGAGTGTCATCGGCATATTATTTTTTTTATTATTATTTATTTATATAGCACCATTGATTCCATGGTGCTGTACATGAGAAGGGGTTACATACAAGTTACAGATATCACTTACAGTAAACAAACAATGACGGACTGATACAGAGGGGCGAGGACCCTGCCCTTGCGGGCTTACATTCTACAGGATTATGGGGAAGGCGACAGTAGGTTGGGGGTTACAGGAGCTCCGGTGTTGGTGAGGCGGTAGCTTCGATAGTGATGAGGCGGCAGCGGTGTCAGTGCAGGCTGTAGGCTTTCCTGAAGAGATGAGTTTTCAGGTTCCGTCTGAAGGATCCGACTGTGGTTGATAGTCGGACGTGTTGGGGCAGAGAGTTCCAGAGGATGGGGGATATTCGGGAGAAGTCTTGGAGGCGATTGGATGAGGAGCTAATAAGTGTGGAGGAGAGAAGGAGGTCTTGGGAGGACCGGAGATTACGTGAGGGAAGATATCGGGAGATTAGTTCAGAGATATATGGAGGAGACAGGTTATGGATGGCTTTGTAGGTCAGTATTAGTAATTTGAACTGGATAGGCTGAGGGAATGGGAGCCAGTGAAGAGATTTGCAGAGGGGGGAAGCGGAGGAGCAACGAGGAGAGAGATGGATTATTCGGGCAGCAGAGTAAAGGATGGACTGGAGAGGTGCAAGGGTGTTAGCAGGGAGGCCACAGAAAAGGATGTTGCAGTAGTCAAGGCGGGAGATGATGAGGCCATGCACAAGCATTTTAGTAGATTGAGGGTTGAGGAAAGGACGGATTCTGGAGATATTTTTGAGCTGGAGGCGACAGGAGGTGGAAAGAGCTTGGATGTGCAGTTTGAAGGACAGGGCAGAGTCGAAGGTTACTCCGAGGCAGCGGACTTCGGGTACGGGGGAAAGCATGATGTCATTGATTGCGATAGATAGGTCAGGTAAGGAAGATTTGTGGGATGGAGGAGAGATGATGAGTTCAGATTTGTCCACATTGAGTTTGAGGAAGCGAGAGGAGAAGGAGGATATGGCTGATAGGCACTCTGGGATTCTGGACAGCAGAGCGGTGACGTCTGGGCCAGAGAGGTAGATCTGAGTGTCATCAGCATAGAGGTGGTACTGGAATCCATGGGACTTTATGAGTTGTCCCAGGCCAAGTGTATAGATTGAGAAGAGTAGGGGTCCTAGAACAGAGCCTTGGGGGACTCCAACAGAGAGAGGGTGGGATGAGGAGGTAGTGTGGGAGTGGGAGACGCTGAATGTGCGGTTGGAAAGGTACGAGGCGATCCAGGATAGGGCTAGGTCTTTGATGCCAAAGGAGGAGAGGATCTGTAGTAGGAGGCAGTGGTCAACTGTGTCGAAAGCAGAGGACAGGTCTAGAAGGAGGAGTACAGAGTATTGTCCAGTAGCTTTGGCGGTAAGTAGGTCGTTAGTGATTTTGGTCAGGGCAGTCTCAGTTGAGTGATGGGGCGGAAACCAGATTGTAGATTGTCGAACAACAAGTTAGATGAGAAGTGGGAGGAGAGTTCAGCATGGACGTGCTGCTCCAGGAGTTTGGAAGCGAATGGGAGCAGCGATATTGGGCAATAGCTGGACATACTGTAGCAGTTGGATCGAGAGTTGGCTTTTTAAGGATAGGCGTGATTGTGGCATGTTTGAACCCAGAGGGGAAGGTGCCAGAAGTTAGTGATATGTTGAAGAGGTGGGTTAGGGATGGGATAAGTGTGGTGGTGAGGTTGGGGAGGAGGTGGGATGGGATGGGGTCGAGCGCACAGGTGGTGAGGTGCGATTTGGAGAGGAGACAATTAAGCCCCCCTTCAGTGATGTTGGATAGGGAGGTTAAGGGGTTTGGGCATTGGTCTGGTATACAAAGGGGTTGTGGTGGTTGAACAATAAAGACTTGCCTTGTCTGGTCGATCTTATTTTGAAAGTGTGTGGCAAAGTCCTCAGCAGAGATGAGGGAGGTTGGAGGGGGCAGTGGGGGGCGGAGGAGGGAGTTAAAGGTTTTGAATAACTGTTTGGGGTTGTAGGATAGGGAAGATATGAGGGTTGTGAAGTAGGCCTGTTTAGCAGAGGTGAGTGCAGATTTAAAAGCGAGTGTTGCTTGTTTGAATACAGTGAAGTCATCTTGCGAGTGTGTTTTCTTCCAACGCCGCTCCGCAACCCTGGACACTTGCCGGAGCTTTTTAGTGGTGTTATTGTGCCAAGGTTGTCTATTGATATGTCGCACTCTGCCATGGATGAGAGGGGCATCCTACCATATGGATGCCAGTGGTAGGATGGAGTCAGAGAGTGTGTGGGTGTCTAGGTGTGCAAGGTTTCTGCGTGGGTGTGCATGTTGCTGGACATGTATGACCGGTGAGGAGGACATGGGTGAGAAGGTGAGCAGATGGTGGTCGGATAGAGGGAGAGGGGAGGTGGTGAATGTGGCATATAGATGGTACTGGAAGCCATAGGACCTTATGAGTTGTCCCAGGCCGAGTGTATAGATTGAGAAGAGTAAGGGTCCTAGGACAGAGCCTTGGGGGACTCCAACAGAGAGTGGGTGAGATGAAGAGGTAGTATGGGAGTAGGAAACGCTAAATGTGCGGTTGGTAAGGTATGAGGAGATCCAAGATTGGGCAAGGTCTTTGACCCCAAAGGAAGAGAGGATCTGTAGTAGGAGGCATTGGTCAACTGTGTCGAAGGCAGAGGACAGGTCTAGGACGAGGAGTATAGAGAATTGTCTGTTAGCTTTGGCTGTAAGTAAGTCATTAGTAATTTTGGTCAGGGCAGTCTCAGTGGAATGGTGGGGACAGAAGCCAGATTGCAGGTTGTCGAAGGGAGAGTTATATGCAAAGTGAGAGGAAATTTCAGCATGGACGTGCTGCTCGAGGAGTTTGGAAGCAAATGGGAGCAAATATATGGGGCGATATCTTGACTTGGCGCTTGGGTCAAGGGATGGCTTTCTGAGGATAGGTGTGATTGTGGCATGTTTGATGGCAGAGGGGAAGGTACCAGAAGTTAGTGAAAGGTTGAAGAGATGGGTTAGGGATGGGATTAGTGTGGTGGTGAGGTTGGGGAGGAGGTGGGATGGGATGGGGTCAAGTGCACAAGTTGTGAGGTGTGATTTGGAGAGAAGATGAGCAAGCTCCCCTTCAGAGATTTTGGAGAGTGAAGTTATGGGGTTTGGGCATTGGTCTCTCATACAAAGGGGGTGTGGTGGTTGGACAACAAAGACTTGCCTTGTTTGGTCTATCTTATTTTTGAAGTTCGTGGTAAAGTCCTCAGAATCGATTAGGGAACTCGGAGGGGGCAGTGGTGGGAGGAGGAGGGAGTTAAAAGTGTTGAACAACTGTTTGGGGTTGTGGGATAAGGAAGATACAAGGGTTGTGAAGTAGGCCTGTTTAGCAGAGGTGAGTGCTGATTTGAATGCGAGTGTTGCTTGTTTGAGTGCAGTGAAATCATCTTGTGAATGCGTTTTCTTCCAACGCCATTCTGCAATTCTGGATACTTGCCGAAGCTTTTTAGTGATGTTATTGTGCCAGGGTTGTCTATTGGTTCGTCGCACTCTGCTATGCATGACAGGGGCGACCGTGTCAATAGCTGATGCAAGAGTGGCATTGTAGAAAGCAGTGGCAGTGTCTGTGTTGTGGAGTGAGGATATAGAGGACAGTGGTAGGATAGAGTCAAAGAGTGTGTGGGTGTCTAGGTGTGCGATGTTCCTGCGTGGGTGCGCATGGTGCTGGACATGGGTGACAGGTGAGGAGGACAGGGATGAGAAAGTGAGTAGATGGTGGTCAGATAGAGGGAGAGGGGAGGTTGTGAAGTTAGATAGGAAGCATAAACGGGTGAAGACCAGGTCTAATGTGTGTCCGCCTGTGTGGGTGGCTGAGGAGGACCACTGAGTAAGTACAAAGGATGAAGTAAGGGACAGGAGTTTGGAGGCTACTGACTGGTGGGAGTCAATGGGGATGTTGAAGTCACCCATGATGATGGTGGGAATGTCAGCAGACAGAAAGTGAAGGAGCCAGGTGGAGAATTGGTCAATAAAGGCAGTGGTCGGGCCCGGAGGTCGGTATATGATGGCAATTTGGAGGTTGTAAGGGGAGTAGATACGGACAAAGTGGACTTCAAAAGAGGGGAGGATAAGGGAGGGTAGAGATGGGATTGGGTTAAAGGTACAGTTGGAAGAAAGGAGAAGGCCCACTCCTCCACCATGTTTGTTGCCAGGGCGAGGAGTGTGGGTGACGTAGAGGCCACCGTAACATAGTGCAGCAGGGGAGGCTGTGTCAGAGGGTGTCAGCCATGTTTCGGTGATGCCCAGAAAGAAAAGATTATGAGAGGTAAAGAGGTCATGAATCACGTGGAGTTTATTGCAGATGGAGCGGGCATTCCATAGTGATCCAGAGAGAGGGTGCAGGGGGGTTGGCGTCATGGGCACAGATTTGAGGTGGGCAAGATTTCGGGTGTTTATATTGGGTTGGGAGCGATAGGAGGGGGTAGTAATAGGAGGTATGAGCTATGGGGGCCCAGGGTTGGGAGATATGTCACCAGCAGTGAGGAGAAGCAGAGAGAGACAGAGCAGGTGGGAGAAGGAGAGTGGGCGGCTTGTTTTGTGTTTTATTAAGAGAGATCTGAGGTTGAGGAGCAGGTCAGCAGAGGAGGTCAGTTGGGGAGGCAGGAGGAAAGGAGAGATTATTACTTGGTTCGGGGGGCTGGGGTTTGAGGATAGCGAAGTAGAGGAAGGAGTAATGGAGTCAAAACTGTTAGAGCATATGTCAGCATGGTGAGAATAAGTGTGGCAGAAAGGGAATGAAATTTAGTATATTTATTAACAGTGGTTAGTCTTACCTTCTGTTCACTTCTGGCTCATATCTGGCATATTTCTGCTATCATATTTGCTGTTATTCTTTTAGAGACATCCTTCTAGAGACAGACCAAGGTCCAGACAGACCCGTGTCTCTGAATTTATAACAGGCTAAGAGCTCAGGAAATAGGCCAGGTGTGATCAGGAGGGAGGTGTGATCCCTGCTATCTTGCATGTCCTCTTTTTCTTTTTTTCTCATTTATCTATTGGCCATTTTCCATGACTTGCTGCGGGTGGATCCCATATCAAACAAATTTGATAGTGCCCTCCTACTAATGTGTTTGATCTTCTATTTCCATGTCCCATCCTTCCATCATCTGTCTGCAGAATCTGTGGTACTCTCCGGATCATCTGGTACTTCCCCTCTAGTTCCCAGGACCTCCCGTTTCTTTCTCTGGTGTTTCTTTATTCCTCTCGAGTCTGACCCTCTGGTCCTGGAACCATTTCACTTGAGTCTCCTTGGTTACATCGGCACCGTCACTGCATAGGGGTTTTCCTCACCGGTGCTCCCTCGGAGGAATTCGGTGTCTCAGTCCCAGGGGTTTTCCTTATGGGCCTACTTGTTTGAAGTCACCAATAAAGTCTTGCAATTTATCTTACGTCCTTGTCTGGCTGGTTCCTAGGGTTCAGCTTCCACAGTATACTCTGTGGTCCACTCTGCCTGCCTCGACACACCGGTTACTGCCTCACATTATCGTAACATATACTTACCTTGTAATGTCTTCACATCCTGTTCCATCCAGATGTGTGGAAGTTCACCTACCTCCATATTGGGACACACAAGTGATGGGTGTCTCAATATGGAGACTGCTGGTGGTACCAGCCTCTTGTGCACTACCACTAGCGGAACACCATCGCACCACACACACACGCACTGCATACGCTGTACACACCACACTCACACACAAACACACACTGTATATGCCATACGCACCACACACACACACACACACACACTGTATATGCCGAACGCACCACACATGCACACACTGTATATGCCGTACGCAGCCTCTGGCGTGGTACCACCAGTGGAAGACCATCGCGAACACGCCGCCGCAGGTTATCAGGCGAATGATTCACTGACTGCCGCCATCTTTGTACAGGAGGAGGGCATGCGCAGTTTTAATGTGTCCACCGCTATCTGTCTGCACAAAGATGGTGGCGGTCTGACTTACTGCGCCTGCGCGAATTCCGCAAAAAAAATTGTCTGTGTCTTACCGTGTACAGAGCATACCACATCTCCTGGGCAGGGGAGGAAGCAAAAGACAACACTTACTTTACAGTAGGGGATCACAGAGGATTTCTTTTGTTAGGTAAAATATTTCACTGACTGTTTTTAAACAATATTTTACTTTACAAAATGTATCCTCTGCGATCTCCTGCTGTAATGTCAGTAGACACAGGAAGGCGAGAGACAGCAGACAAGGGGTATAGCACATGGGGTACACAGGGGGGGAGAGATTCTCAACGCTGCAAAGCCTGCCCCCATTGTGACAATACCACGCTCCAGATGCGACAGCATCTGGTCTCCATCTAGTGTATGTATATATATATATATATATATATATATATATATATATATATATATACAGTATATATACATACATGTTTATATATATTATTTTATTTTTTCCAATGTATGATATCATTTTTTATAACAGGAAATTAATTAATTTTAATTATTTTAATGTTTAAAAATCTGTTTCTAAACCATGAGAAACTTATTTACTTAATGAGATGCTGTGCATGGCCTTTGTCCTACCTGTATTTCCTTCCTTTCTCCACCACTGAACATATGAAAAGCTGCTACAAGTAAATGGAAGTGTTAGCCCCAGACTAAATGTTGTTCTTTGCTGACTGAACACAACTTTATTACTTCTTTTCTTGTGGATACTCAGCTGACAGCATGTTTGATGAATTACTGTGCTTATACACTAGACGTTGGTGACCCAGTAACCTACCGAAGCAGTAAAACGTACATTTCTTTGGTCTACAGTTACATAAGAAGTTAAACAGTTTTTGCGACATACTTAAGAAACATTTGCCATGGGCCAATGAAATCCAAAGACAAAGTCTATTATTATAACCGTTGATTTGTGCTATTTTTAATGTGAGTTCTAGACCACTCCAGAGACTATTATGTAGGATGAATAGGAGAAGTTCATTGTTGAAGTGCAATAGAAACAGTTCATTGTCGATTTCTGCGCTGCTCTAAATCACATTGCAAAAGTGAAAGGCTATGTACACCTTGTTCATTTGCTTCCTAATTGCATAATTACCGGGAAACTGTAAGTTTATTCACATGGCACAAATCATCCTGCTCATGTTCACTTTATTCAAGTCATGCATTAAAATCATCCATGCTAGTGTAAGGATCTGTGAAAAATTTGACAGTAGGCAGGTGCAATTTGTGTGCTGTCCATTTTTCTCTGACTTTCATAGGAGAAGCTTGAGAAACCTACATCAGTTTTTTTTTTAAATAGAAAAACTGATGAAATTCTTCAAATGGTAAGAACTGACAAAAAAGTCTTCCAAAATTTGATAAAAATTGGTCTATTTTTCACAAATACAAAAAAAAACCCTGATGTGCGAAACTTGCCCCAGGGCTCATTAGTTTGTCCATTTTTTACATTCGAGTTCTTGACATGTTTTTCACAGAAAGGGCACGTACCTTTTATAGGAAAAGATGAAATCCAGTACTCCAATTTTTGCTCAAAAATTTGTGCTTATTTTCAGAAACATAAAAAATACAGCAATCTCCAAAGCTAAAAGTCAATGTGTTTCAACCTTACGGTCTTACAGGGGTTGTTCACTTTAAGTAAATTAATATTATTGGCTGCAGGTTAATATAAACAAACAAATAGCGCGGTCACATCAACAAAGCAGTAGCCAATCAGTGTCCTTAGCAGCTCTGAAGTGGGTGTTCTGTCTATAGTCTGATCTCACTGATTGGCTGATGCACTGCCAAAGTGTCATCAACGCCACAGCTATTGCCAGACACCGGGAGCAGAGGAGGAGATGAACCGATGGACCATGGAAAAGGAAGCACAGTGCTGTTTGTTTCTTTAAAATAACCTGCAGCTGGAAAAATCCATTTACTAAAAGGGAAGAACCCTTTTAAAGGGAACCCGAAATCTTCCCCATGTACCTCAAATCACCCCAGTGTTTTAATTGCACTCGTTATATTGATCTACACACACACCTTTTCATTGTATCTTGCTTATTACATTCTCTAAAATTGTTTTTGTAATATGGCCATAGTGGGTGATTAGTTGAGGGGCATTGTGTCCATGACCCATTGTCCCACTATTCATGTTATTACGCTGCTGAGCATCATCACTGCTATATTTTTGAAAATGTATGCATTCACACTGTTCTGCCTTCCTCCATGTATGATGCTGTGTGGATTCCAGCATACAGTTAAACCCTTCATCCACTTATCAGTAAACAGACTGTATGGATTCTTAAGTCTATATGATAATGTGATTGATAACGGATGATAATGGACAATAATGGATGATAGTGGATGACAACTGTAAAAACTACAAGGAAATAAACAGTGTATCAGTACTGGCACATCACACAAACAGCGGCATGATACAGGGTGCAATTACATCAGTAACTGGGACATTATAGAGCCTGCACAGACACAGTACAACACGGAAAAGTAGTTATCATGCTGCTAGCGCTACTCTATTCTATACAGAAATGCATCTATCTGTATGCAGTGCGAAAAGCATTATAAGGATACAGAGCACAATATACACTACATGGTGGCTGCATAATGGCTAGCATGTACAGATTCTAACACAAACATAAATGCATTAGACTCTCACCGTGAACCACTGGTAAGGGGGAGTGATTGTAGTGAAGAGAGAGAGAGCCAGGAACTCATGTGTATCTCTTCAGAAAGACTGGGAAAATATGTTTGCAAAACTCTTTCTCCTTGGAGAGCTGAGGGGGCAGAACACACTGCTCACTTAAAGGGGAAAATACTCATGTATGTAGAAACAGGATAAATGGCTCACTAATGACCTATCTAATGGTTATAACTGGTACTACATTATGTATTAACTTGCTGCACATAAACGGGCAGAACATACACAAAGTTCATCCTCCTTGGCAGTGCGTCAATGAAGCTGGGGTACCTGCACCCGGGAAATATGAGGAGGCTGTCAGGTTCCCCTTAATCATGGCAACACTTATTATATTATAAAAAAGATAGATCCTCATATGATCTATGTACTACCCACTGGGCTGAAAAAAATATTTGTCAAGTCACAATTCAACAAAGTTTTTACACCAATAAACTATCATAAAAAGCTTTGAAAGGTCACAATTTTTTGTGCAATGTGAGACTGTGCAAAAGTGTTGCAACTTTTGGAATTTTTACTGTTTATTAGCCCAGATATCACAAAATAGGCAGAGTTGGGACTATACAGGGCATGGTGACAACTACTCAGTAACTTCGTGACCAGCGTCAGCCACTAATCTTACTCAAACCCATGACTGGAGTGATATGTTACTGGAGTAAGATCTGTGGTGCACATGGAGGCACATGCCATTTTGTATATGCCTGATTCATTAAAAAGCATGTGCATCTTAATGAATCAGGCCCCTCACACTCCACCCTGCTTTCTCAAGACCAGCATGAAAAACACCTGTCTTGATGGAAGATAGGAGCGGTGACAACAACTGAAATTATGTCTCATATTCTAGGTTCTTCACAGTAGCCACCTTTTGCTTTGATGACTGCTTTGCACACTCTTGGCATTCTCTTGATGAGCTTAAAGAGGTAGTCACCGGGAATGGTTTTCACTTCACAGGTGTGCCCTGTCAGGTTCTTGCCTTATAACGGGGTTGGGACCATCAGTTGTGTTGAGCAGAAGTCTGGTGAATACACAGCTGATAGTCCTACTGAATAGACTGTTAGAATTTGTATAATGGCAAGAAAAAAGCAGCTAAGTAAAGAAAAATGAGTGGCCATCATTACTTTAAGAAATGAAGGTCAGTCAGTCCGAAAAATTGGGAAAACTTTGAAAGTGTCCCCAAGTGCAGTTGCAAAAACCATCAAATGCTACAAAGAAACTGGCTCACATGAGGACCGCCCCAGGAAAGGAAGACCAAGAGTCACCTCTGCTTCTGAGGATAAGTTTATCTGAGTCACCAGCCTCAGAAATCACAGGTTAACAGCAGCTCAGATTAGAGACCAGGTCAATGCCACACAGTTCTAACAGCAGACACATCTCTACAACTGCTAAGAGGAGACTTTGTGCAGCAGGCCTTCATGGTAAAATAGCTGCTAGGAAACCACTGCTAAGGACAGGCAACAAGCAGAAGAGACTTGTTTGGGCTAGAGAACACAAGGAATTGACATTAGAATAATGGAAATCTGTTCTTTGGTCTGATGAGTCCAAATTTGAGATCTTTGGTTCCAACCACCGTGTCTTTGTGCGCCACAGAAAAGGTGAATGGATGGGCCCTACATGCCTGGTTCCCACCGTGAAGCATGGATGAGGAGGTGTGATGGTGTGGGGGTGCTTTGCTGGTGACACTGTTGGGGATTTATTCAAAATTGAAGGCATATTGAACCAGCATGGCTACCACAGCATCTTGCAGCGGCATGCTATTCCATCCGGTTTGTGTTTAGTTGGACCATCATTTATTTTTCAACAGGACAATGACCCCAAACACACCTCCAGGCTGTGTAAGGGCTATTTGACCAAGAAGGAGAGTGATGGGGTGCTACACCAGATGACCTGGCCTCCACAGTCACCAGACCTGAACCCAATTGAGATGGTTTGGGGTGAACTGGACCACAGAGTGAAGGCAAAAGGGCCAACAAGTGCTAAGCATCTCTGGGAACTCCTTCAAGATTGTTGGAAGACCATTCCCGGTGACTACCTCTTGAAGCTCATCAAGAGAATGCCAAGAGTGTGCAAAGCAGTCATCAAAGCAAAAGGTGGCTACTTTGAAGAACGTACAATATAAGACGTATTTTCAGTTGTTTCACACTTTTTTGCTAAGTATATAATTCCACATGTGCTAATTCATAGCTTTGATGCCTTCAGTGTGAATGTACAATTTTCATAGTCATGAAAATACAGAAAAATCTTTAAATGAGAAAGTGTGTCCAAACTTTTGGTCTGTACTGTATAAGTATACATTTTTTCACCTAATAATGATGTCTCAGAACATAGTTTGGATTTAAACCATCATGGGAGCAAGTATTAAAAGAAAAGTCCAAAAATATTTCACAGTTGAACAATAGCCGCTATCAGTCTCCATTTTATGCGAAAAAGAAAAAAAATTGGGACAAAGTTTTCATATTCAACTGATTTTGTGATAAAAACGTTTATGGTGATAGAAAAATTGATACCTTCCATTCTAGAAGTAATATAAAGCTGTCAACCCATAATCAGGAAGAATAAATGTACAGTATAAAGAGTGGATGCATCACCTCAGATCATCTATAGTTAGGTGACCATTTTATACGTGGTAGTAATTGGACTTTATGTCTTGAGTTCTTAAGGGTTTGGCCGCTACTTTTTTATTGATGGCCTATCCATTTTGTGTTGACGGCTAGGTACTAACGATCCACCCCTATTCATCAAATGTTAGTGGCTACTATAGAAATTACAGAGAATCTGCGTTCCGGTAGAATCCGAGAATTTTGTCTGCTGCCGGGAATAGCTGATCGGTGGAGCTGCTGGTTTTCACATTCCCACTGATCATATATTGATGGCCTATCCTGTGGTTAGGCCCTTAATAAAAAGTAGTGGTAAAACCCTTTAATGCATCCAGGATTGGGGCTAATTAGAGCTGCAATAAAAGTCCACAAAGATTTTCATTCATGAATATCCATTATACTCCGTATAGCTGTGCTCATGCCCCATTTCTTTGGGGACCAAGTGACCCACTCCAGAAATAAAATAAGTCATGTCCATTTTTGATCTTGGTGATGGATAAACCTTGTCAATACAGTTCTGTTCATCGTTGAAAATCTTGGATACCATCCTAGTAACACTCCAAGGCTGTATTTTGCCCTGTTTATTTCATGGGGACCTGTCAGTCAATTAATTCTACCAAACCACAGTCAGCAGGAACCAAAGGCAGGCTGGCTGATTGCAGCTAGGCGGTACATTTTTGTGAAACATTCAAATTATGTTTTTTGTTTTTAAATTCCGGATTGTTTCTGAGAAAGAAATATAACTGAGTGAAATCATACAGCCTACACGTAGACTCTTATGAAGTGTAGCCAGCCACACAATTACCAAGATGGTAGTAATGGAGGCCTTTGGTAGGCTGCAAATTAAGCCTATTGGTACCCAATGATCAAGTTATAGGGCAAAGGGAGGGATGGGTGCCAAACTGAAACGCTAATGGGATGGTGCATGTTAAATGCCTCTCTTAGTGATTGACAGTGAAATGTAAAAGGTTAGGGGTACCTGTCACCTGTGTTTTTGTGACATCATCTGAGAGTATCATGATATAAAGGCTTACTGCAGTTCTCATAAAATCACAGTTTTTTCTACTGTAGATCTAGCAGTGCTCAGAATGCTGAGCTCTGTATAACCCCACCCACACCACTGATTGGTCTTTTTTTCTGTACACTGTGCATAGGCAGATACTGTAGCTGCCAATCAGTGGTGGGGGCCGGAGAATATATATCCCATGAATATGGAGGACTACATGACAGCAGGTTTACTAGTTATGTCATGATAATCTCCTGCTGTTAGATTTGTGATTTTATAAAAACAACAGCAAGCAGCCTAGTAAATGACACATCGCTGGAATTAGGGTCTCAGTCTCCACATCATGCTGCTCTCAGATTAGGTGGCAAAAACCTTGTGAAACAGCAGTAATCAAATCTGGCTCTGATTGCTACTGCCGGTGGTAGGTGCAGGCTGCGTAACACAGTCAGCATCTGACCTTTATAGAGCAAGCTCAGCTCTTGAGCCTGCTCTATACACCCGACCCACATATGCAAGATATAAAGTGTTCATTCATCTCATTGTTGACTTTCCTTATTATTTTAATCTAAAATTATATTTGCCTATATTTTCATTAAATTAAATTCATATCGTGGAGCATAGATTAGAGATATCTGGTTGTAATGCGCACGTATCACTGCAGAACTCAAATGAAAGTGGGTCAATGGAAAAATATTTGCTGGCATATTTTAGTGTTAAGATATCGAGATACCAATTTAGCTCTGGGAAATTGTTCCTCAAGAAGCTCATGTTATAATGGGCTTTATCAAGGTCTGCATCTATGTTGCTCAGCTTTTTTTTACTCAAAAATGTCAAGGCTGTAGAGGCATAAATCTTCTCTTCCTAACAATCTGCTATCGCTGAAAACAACTTTGCAAAAGGAAAATGAACAATAGAGAAAATGTCAGATCCAGTCCCTTCATTTGAAATTCCTTTCCTTTTAATGCTTCTTCATGTTAAGAGTCTCTACATTGATACTGTTCTGTACTTTAGTGACCTTTGACTTCGGATCATGTATAGCTCTTGAGTTGATATCTATAATGTGAGGTGATATTATAGTCAAGCCGTAAGAAATCATTGAAAATAACCCTTTACATTAAGAGTCAAAGAAAGCCCTTCATTCAAGGTCAGAAAACGGTTTAACAAAATTAAGACTAAACTTTTGTCTTGGTCTAAGAAGTGCCTACCCACATCCACCCTGGAGACCACCCCACCTGACATCCACTCCTCAGCAATCATATTTTTTTGAAAGACATTAGAAGTCTATATTGAAGTATGAGAATGTTCCTCAACCAAGATGCCTTCATACGAGAACCCAGTTTTGTATGGACTTTAGTCTGTTGATGCTTGGAAGCTTGTGAGACCTTTAGAATTTTCCAGATTTCTACATAAATTTTATCTACAATATGCTACACTACAAATACGAGGCATAGATCAGATGCATTGCAGAATTAGAGGTAGCGACCTCAAACACATCCTGGCACAGCTTGAATGCAGCTGGATCGTATACCCTCATGGCCTTAATGAATAATCGCCCTTTGTCCCTTTCTTATAAAAGATGTTGTTGACAATATTCCTTTTCTCTCTTATTTTAATACTGTATGTCTTTCATGATTTTAATTTGTATTTATTTTTATCTAATGCTCCCTTGCTAGACTTATTTGAGGGAGACGTTTCCATTCTGCTGATGGAATACTGTGCGTTTTCGCTTCTCTCCCCCTTCCCCCTCCCCTCCCGTTCCCCTTCCTCTTCCATCCATCTCTTTTATGTTCTCTCCTTTCCCCTTTCTTTGCTACATGTGATATCCATAGCTGGACATTTGGAGGACCATCTGTGTTATCAACAATTATATCTGTCATGGACCTTATACTGATGCAATGCTTTTATACTCTTATGCCATGTTCTCTGTTCGTTGTTGTATTTCCATTGGAAAATATATCTTAGCTACTGATATGCCTTGATTGCATACTTGTGTTTTCTATGTACTTACTATGTATGTTGGATAATGTGTGCCCGCAGATGGCCGCAGCACTGCGTTCATGATTGCTGGTCCCGCTCCACTCACGTCTCTGAAGGCATCATTCCAGTTCAGTGTGGGTCATTGACATCACATTGATGCCTGGATAGCCAGAGGTGATGCACTCGAGGCTGTGGACCCGCACCTCATATACTCACTTGATTGTGGCATGGATTTAATGCAGCCAGGGGGGGTGACATATATATAGCACCAACATGTGTGGTAACCCACACAACCCCCCGACGAAGTCAAACATGCAAAACGCGCGTCAGGGCTACGGTAAACATGTCCACAATCATCTCCCTCACACATGGGTAAGCATTTCGCTATAGCATTATCAATAGCACTTTAATTTGGGTAGCTTTATTCCATATGTGGCCTTGTTCAGGACTTTTTACCTGACTGTACTGCTGTAGGTATTATGGAATTTCACGTTCTCACTACATCAGTATACATCACCTTGTACAAAATAGGACCCTTTGACAACTCCACTACCTAACTACTTTTGACCTGCTTGTCAGCATGCAAGGACGTTTGTAACCTTATTTACCTTTTAAACATTTTTGATATGTTCTATTTATGATTGTGTGTGTTGCTTGGTCTTCACCAATTGTACTCATTTTTGTCACAAATGTTGAATTTACCTTCTTCTTTATGTGAGTGAGTCATTAATATAATTTTTCAGTGTAATTACTTGATTGAGTCTCATCTCACTTGGTAATCTGGGGCAAAATGCTCCAATTTATGTAGGAATCTAGTAGTATCGGAGTTGCCCCCCACACCACACCTTCCCCTTTGAACATTGTTAATTGTATTCCCGTGGTTGGGACTTTGTTTTCACATGTGTACCAGTCATATCAGTATCTGTTAATTTTATATCCATCTACCTACAGCAACAGTTCCCCTTTCTTCCCAACATATGGTCCTTAGTATATTACATTTCCAGTCATTTGTCCAAGTTTCTCTGTGAATCCATTTAGCTTGCAGGTAGCATCGTGTGTGTAATGAACGGGGTAGCTGTGCTCTTCGTATGCACAGGTATCTGTCTAATGGCATTTGCCTGGAGCAGGTATTTGAAATCAGTTTCTTTTTTTCCTAAATGAAACAGCGATAAATGTAATCAGAGCCCTGATGAATGCCAGCAAGGTAAATACTTTCAGCTACACATTCATTACATTCTAATTTGTGTATGATTTGATTGAACATTTTCAAAGAATCATGAGCTCTCCCGTATTCCTCAGTCTTAGATTGAAGAAAAGGAGAAAATTGAATGGACATTTTTGACTCATAGTTTGTCCAAACTAAATTTTGTTTCCGAACCAGAAAAATAATCAGATATCACTGTTAATCTCAATTTGGCATCTGAAAATTGTGAGAACGGAAGGATTAATAATTGCACAGTTGTACTTTTTGCTAGATTACTCATTATGGCAAATTATATTTAACCAGTTACTGACTGCCAAAGAACAATAACCAGTATATCAGGATACTCCCCATAATGAGTCTTCTGTGCCTTTTATAACCAGCATGTTACTCACTTGTCCCAGCTCCGATGCTGAGCTACACTGTATTTTACTATGCTTCCTCTGTGATAGACTATGCTGGTTTACTATAACAACCCTACATGAATATGTGATGCCATCAACCAATTACTTTTATCACCTCCTCAGGCAGCTGTGCTCCATCTGAGTATTCAGGTAGGACTGGACTCACTTTTACCTTGAATCTTCTCTATCTAGATATCTAATTATCTTCTTCAGTGCTTCTAATTGTTTTTCCTCAACAATTTTCTACTGCAAGTCCCTGATCCTGTCTTGCACACTCAACACCACTGTAAGGCCATGTGCACACGCTCAGTATTTTTTGCGTTTTTTTTGCGTTTTTTCGCTATAAAAATGTGATAAAAACGCGAAAAAAACACGAAAAAAACGCTTACATATGCCTCCCATTATTTTCAGTGTATTCCGCATTTCTTGTGCAAATGTTGCATTTTTATCCGCGAAAAAATCGCATCGCGGAAAAAAAAGCAACATGTTCATTAAATTTGCGGAATTGCGGGGATTCCGCACACCTAGGAATGCATTGATCTGCTTACTTTCCGCATGTGGCTATGCCCACCATGCGGGAAGTAAGCAGATCATGTGCGGTTGGTACCCAGGGTGGAGGAGAGGAGACTCTCCTCCATTGACCGGGCACCATATAATTGGTAAAAAAAAAAGAATTAAAATAAAAAATAGTCATATACTCACCTTCGATGGCCCCCGGAGTCTTCCCGCCTCTCAGCGGTGCATGCTGCCGCTTCCTTTCCTATAGATGGTGTGTGAAGGACCTGCGATGACGTCGCGGTCACGTGACCGCGACGTCATCGAAGGTCCTGCACACACACACCATCTATAGGAACGGACGCCGCTGAGGAGATCGGCTGTCTGCAGGTGAGTATAACCATTTTTTTATTTTTTTTATTATTTTTAAACATTCTATCTTTTACTATTGATGCTGCATAGGCTGCATCTATAGTAAAAAGTTGGTCACACTTGTCAAACACTATGTTTGACAAGTGTGACCAACCTGTCAATCAGTTTTCCAAGCGATGCTACAGATCGCTTGGAAAACTTTAGCATTCTGCAAGCTAATTACGCTTGCAAAATGCTAAAAAAAACAGGGAAAAAACACAAAAAAAATGCGGATTTCTTGCAGAAAATTTCCGGTTTTCTTCAGGAAATTTCTGCAAGAAATCCTGACGTGTGCACATACCCTAAAGGTACCTGATTATTAATTTGTCACAGTAAATCCTGGTCCTGTCTGCACATCAACTCTGCTATCAAGGTACATGATAAAAAAACCTCAACTCAGTCATTCTTGGTGCTGTTTGCACCCTCAGCTGTGTAATCAAGGAACCTGATAGGAAATTCATCTCAGCTATTTCTGGTATTTTTACACACTTTAGGGCAAGGTCACACGAGCAAGAATTCTCTTGTGTGAGCAAATTGGCTCGATTATATAAATGACACTCAGCTCAAACTCTGTCAGTTTGTGTTGATCTGATGCTCTTTCATGAGAGAATTGCAGCATGGATGTGGTGAAGATTGATAACTTATTTTCTCTATGTTGTCCATAGTCTGAGCCCACGGATGTTGGACTTCATTAGTATGACATCTGAGTGCTGTCCAATGTTTCACACGCATCCACCATAGACATGAATGGTTGCGCATGGTCTGAAATACGCTACAAAAACAAAAAGAATCAGGCGCACTGCTATATATAAGATAAAGACATATGGGGGTGCGATAGCAGTAATAGGATTATACTGAATGAACAAAAGAAGAAAGCATTACTGCACATATCCGCACACCACCAAATAATCAGCAATATGAATAAAATGACAAAGACTGATTTTATTGACAGATCAAAAAAACACCACAAGCAATAAAAACATAATTAAAAACATACAAACACCATCAAAATCACACAGGAATTGAAGACCATAATTCAGTGTCATACCATGTCTCAAAGTAAACCTATTGGCTCATGGGGTATTGTGCAAGAAAAAATGATGTAAGGACAGTGCCATACTAATCCATGAGGACATATAAATAGTGCAAAGCACAGGAGAAAATGATAGGCACAGGTAAATGTCCAAGCCAATATATAAAGAAGCCAATAGCAGGCCAACAAATAATTGATATATAGTAATTCCACTAGGTCTTAAAATATGAACGGGAGAAAAACTCCCATAGAAATACAACCTGGTGAGTCGATGTCCCACGCGTATCGCCCGGCGAACCAGGCTTCGTCAGGGAAGGTGAGCAATGAACTGTCTAGCAGCCTTAAATACTATAGGAGTAGT
This sequence comes from Ranitomeya variabilis, assembly GCF_051348905.1. Classification (NCBI taxonomy): domain Eukaryota; kingdom Metazoa; phylum Chordata; class Amphibia; order Anura; family Dendrobatidae; genus Ranitomeya; species Ranitomeya variabilis. Next base: position 1,059,107,356 of record NC_135233.1, read on the forward strand.
AATTAACAAAATACCGGTGTGGACAGCCAGCGGTGAACTGGAAGGTAATGAAGACACAGCGCACGTAGATGATAAGTTCATTGTGCCGCAGCCGTGCAGCGCGTACATGCGCAGAAGAGAGGCAAGTGGCAAAAGCGCATGGCGCATGCGCCAGAAAATAACAAGGGAGAGCCGCGCGCGTGCGCAAGGCCCAGCATATAAGATATCCAAGTGGATGTAATAAGCCACCGAATATGGAAGCCCAAATAAAGACCGGAGCCACATAGGTACAAAGCATATAAGGTGGTTAGGAAACCAGACCATGGAGCGCAGAGAAACCTCTAAGTAAAAAAGCCCCAAATGTCATATGTGAGACACATGTGGTGCCTATGTAACACAAGATTTGCACAACAAAAAGTAATATTCATGCCACTCCATATCAAAAATACCCAAAAAAGGAGGGGTGTAAAAATAAGAAGCAAAGTTCGGGAGTGACAAAAGGATGCACAAACAGATCAGAATGAAGTCACATAGCAGGCACAACATGCGGAGCAAAACCATAGACATAGTGACACATATAAAAGCCGTAACGCCATATGTTGGAAAGCCATCTGTGCTGATACAAACTGCATGGGAGCAATAAATGGTAGCACAACTGGAGATACCACACAACCATACAGCAAACCATTTGGTACCAAACATCCCCCGGGGGCACTTACACTCGCAACTCACACAGGCCCATATATGTCCAAAAGAGAGGGAACACACAAAGTATGAATCAAAGTAATAAGTATTGTAATTGATATTATAAACACAACTTTATTAGAGTATAAAATACACACAATAGTAGTAAAACATGATACAAAAAATTCCATAATAAGCATAATCATCAGCCAACCAAGATACATGGCGAGCAATATAACAAATAATGTGGCGATGCCAACAAAACAATGGGGGGACAAGATCACTGTGCTAACAAGCAGCACCCCCCATGAGCCAAAAATTGTGTTTCTTACTTTATAGCCACACCCCTATGAGCCAATCTAATGTTGGTACAGTGAAAAAATATATACATACATATATACACACATATACATATATATATATATATATATATATATATATATATATATATATATATATATATATATATATATATATATATATATATATATATATATATATATATATATATATATACACACACACGTACATACACACATGTAGAAATAAGGACCCCGGAGGAGGAGACTGGAACCGAAGGTAAGGAAGATATAAAGAGTCCAACCATCAGCTTTTTAGAAAAGAATCACAGTAGGACCCGGACCCAAAAAGGGTCAAGACATGAATAACTACCATCTAGCACCAAGTATAAACCAACAGGGTACCATATATGGGGCACTGTAACGAGCAACAGATTAAAGAGAGTGCGCATAGGAGACAAAACAGAAGTTCGAGAGCAATGGACATGTAAAGTACACAGCACAATATGAACAATTCCTGATGTGACGCAAGATTCCCAACAGATAGGGAATGATGACAAATCCTCTTGGTCAGACGAAGCGTCCAGGGATAAACATCTTCAAGTCCCATCTGTAGTGAGCCAAACCCATGAGGTAGAGATCATCCGAGGAATCCAGTAAATAAGAGTTCCTCATTTAAACCTACGGGAGGAGTAATAGAACCAAGATTAAAAATCCATCTCAATTCCATGCGCAACAGTAATTGTCTGTAAGCCCCGCGCCTATTTGACATCCGTATTCTGTCCAGACCAACGACTTTGGTACCTGAGATCTGGCCATCATGTTGGGCCAGAAAATGGGATGCCACCGGGGTAAGCACCCTGCCCTTCAAGGAGTCATTTCGTGCCAAATTGATGGTAGAAAAGAGTTTCTGTACTCTACGGCGCAGCTCCTGTGAAGTCTGGTCAACGTAAACATGTTGGCAAGGGCAAATAAGGGCATAGACCACAAAGGTCGTTTTACAATTAATGTATGACCATAGCCTGTGTCTGCTCTGATTAGTGGGGTTCACAAAGTGGTCTCTAGTTGGGCACATATACGGGCAGATGTTACAGTTCCCACAAGCAAAGGACCCGTGAAGGTCAATGCCCCGATGAAGTCTAGTAGTTTGTCGCTTGTAGTGGCTATTAGTCAGAAGATCCCTAAAATTAGGCGCTCTTCTGGCTGTGAGCTGTGGTTGGTCAGCCACCACCCTAGATGTGGAAAGATCGGTAGTAAGGATGCCCCAGTGTCTCTGAAGAATGGTTCTAATCTGCGACCATTTATTATTAGAACTGGTAATAAATCTCGACTTATTATCCCGTACCTTATTATGGGGTAACAACAGTGACTCCTGTGTATGGGTGTTGGCCCGCTGAAAGGCTGTAGCAATACTTCTCCGTGGATAATGTCTTTGTTTGAACCGGTTTGTCAATTTTAGGGCTTCTTGATGAAAATCCTCGTCCGAGGTGCAATTTCTCCTAATTCTTAAGAATTGTCCAACAGGAACCAGGTTTTTAGTGTGCTTTGGGTAAAAACTCCTATAATCCAGGAGGCTGTTGGTTGCAGTTGGTTTTCGGAATAATTTGGTCGAGATTGAACCATCTTTGGCCATAACCTTCAGATCCAGAAAGGTCACTGTAGTGGAAGAAAAGGAATACGTAAGCAAGATATTATGAGAATTCCTGTTGAGAGAGTTGATAAAATGACGACACTCATCACTGCTGCCCGTCCAAATGAAAAATATGTCGTCGATATATCAACTCCAATGGCAGACATGACGTTTGAACTCCTCCAGGGGGTAGACCATGGTGGCCTCCCACCAACCCAAAAAGAGATTGGCGACGGCCGGGGCACAACGTGCCCCCATGGCCACCCCCGAGGTCTGAAGGTAATATGCTCGATCAAACAGGAAAAAATTGTGCTTCATAATAAATTCCAACAAATCAACCACTAGGGAATCATGCATTCGATCCGAATGTCCCAACTGATCAAGAAAATGCAGAGTGGCAGTGATACCGTCCTCATGGCTAATGTTGGAATAAAGCGACTCCACATCGCACATTACCAACAAGGAATCAGGTGGTAAAGACACCTCCCGGCAGATACGAATAAAATGTGATGAATCTTGGATGAATGAGGGCAGGTTTCTAGTCAGAGGTTGTAGAAAATGGTCCACATACACGCATGCCTTCTCACAGAGGCTACCTATACCTGCTACAATTGGTCGACCGGGCGGTCTCTGTGGATCCTTATGTATTTTCGGTAGCATGTAGAAAGTTGCTGTGATGGGAACCTCCACCCACATAAATTCAAATTCATGATGGCTAATAATTCCAAGATCTCTAGCTCTTTCCAAAAGATGTCTAAATTTACCCGCAAAAAGAGCCGTAGGATCCGATGGAAGTTTTCTATAAAACCGGATATCTCCTAACTGACGATGTGCCTCCTCCAAATAGAGTAAGTGTGGCCAAAGGACCACATTGCCCCCTTTGTCCGCTTCTTTAATTAGAAAGGTGTTATTGGCCCTAAGATCTCTAAGGGCTTGCCTCTTTTCCCCATTAAGATTGCCCAATACCGATGTACATGGGCGTAACGCCACAATATCCCTCTTAGTGAGTTCAAAGAACACCCTAATGGTGGGAACTAGGGTGTCTGAAATACGCAGCCACTCACAGCATGATGCAAATTGTTTCTCATGCCAAATCAGCACAAAAAAATAGCAAATCTGCACTGCCCCATAGTATAACATTGGTCCAAGTGCTATCTGATAAAACATTGGATAGCACTCAGCCATTTTATGTTGTGAGCGAGCCCTAACTCTGATATCTACAGTGGGAAAATAAGTATTTGATATACTGTCGACTTTGAAAGTTTTCCCACCTACAAACAATGGAGAAGTCTGTAATTTTTATTGCAGGTACACTTCACTGTGAGAGACAGAATCTAAAAGTAAAAACAAAAAAATCACATTGTATGATTTTTTTAATAATAAATTGCATTTTATTGCATAAAATAAGTATTTGATCACCTACCAACCAGCAAGAATTCTGGCTCTCACAGACCTGTTAGTTTAAGAAGCCCTCCTACTCTGCACTCATTACATGTATTAATGTCACCTGTTTGAACTTGTTACCTGTATAAAAGACACCTGTCCACACACTCTATCACACTCCAACCTCTCCACCATGGCCAAGACTAAAGAGCTGTCTAAGGATACCTGGGACAAAATTGTATACCTGCAGAAGGCTACAGGACAATAGGTGAGCAGCTTGGTGAGAAGGCAATGACTGTCGGCACAATTATTAGAAAATGGAAGAAACACAAGATGACTGTCAATCTTCCTAGGTCTGGGGCTCCATGCAAGATCTCCCCTTGTGGGGTAAGGATGATTCTGAGAAAGGTCAGGAATTAGCCCAAAACTACACATGAGAACCTGGTCAATGACCTGAAGAGAGCTGAGACCACAGTCTCAAACATTACCATTAGTAACACATAATGCAGTCATGGATTAAAATCCTGCAGGGTACATAGTGTCCCCCTTCTCACGGTAGCACATGTCCAGGCCCATTTCAAGTTCGCCAATGACCATCTGGAAGACCGAGAGGAGTCAAGTGAGAAGGTCATGTGGTCAGATGAGACCAAAATAGAACTTTTTGGTATCAACTTCACTCGCCGTACTGATAGGAATAAGAAGGATGAGTACAACCCCAAGAACACCATCCGAACTGTGAAGCATGATGGGGGAAACATTATACTTTGGGAGTGCGTTTCTGCAAAGGGGACAGGATGACTGCAAGGTACTGAAGGGAGACAGGATGGGGTCATGTATCTCGAGATTTTGGCCTACAACTTTCATCCATCACTAAGAGCACTAAAGATGGGTCGTGGCTGGGTCTTCCAGCCTGACAATGACCCGAAACACACAGCCATCCGTAAGAAGTATTTCAAAGTCCTAGAGTGGCCTAGCCAGTCGCCAGACCTGAACCCAATAGAAAATTTTTAAAGGGAGCTGAAACTCAATGTTGCCCAGCAACAGCCTCAAAAACTGAAAGATCTGGAGAAGATCTGTATGGAAGAGAGGGCCAAAATCCCTGCTGCAGTGTGTGCAAACTTGGTCAAGAACTACAGGAAACGTCTGATCTCTGCAATTGCAAACAAAGGTTTATGTACGAATTATTGAGTTCTGTTTTTCTTATTTATCAAATACTTATTTTATGTAATAAAATGCAATTTAATTATCAAAAAAAATACCATGTGATTTTTTAGTTTTTATTTTTACATTCTCTCTCTCACAGTTGAAATGTACCTATGATAAAAATTACAGACCTCTCCATTCTTTGTAGGTGGGAAAACGTGCAAAATAGGCAATGCATCAAATACTTATTTTCCTCATTGTGTGTGCTTGCTCAACTCTGCTGTTCCATTCCTCTCTGCATACTTTGCTCTGGGACATCTAATACCTTCAGTTCTGCTTATTCACCTACCATCTTCCATATTTAAAGGTACTTGTATTCCTAGTTCCATATGTCTTTCTCCTGAGGTTCGTTATTCAATTGCATGTGTCATGATCCAGTCCGGAGTTTGTTTTCTGTTATTCCCTCTCTGGACTGGTCATTCGGGGGTTAACACCCTCTGCCTCGTTTTTGGAGCTGGCTGGGCTTGTTCAGTCCTATGCAGTCTGCTGGCCAGCGTCAATGATAGTTCATGCTTCCAGGCTAGAGCAGCTGACCCGTAAACCCTGGTGATCCTTCTGCCTCTGACTTCCTGCATTTGTGTGAGCCCCATTCCCTCTCCCTGATGTAGTGTTCGTCTGGTGGTTTTCCTTACAGTGTATGACTCGGCCTGATCTCTGAACCCCACCTCTAGTTTTTCGTCTCTGATACCTCATTCCCCGACCGGCTTTGACTTCTGGCTTGTACCCCAGCTTCATCTTACATCTCACGTTTTGGATACAGCTCTCCTGTTTGGCTCTGACTTCTGGCCTGTCTATGACTTCGTGCATGCTGTGACCTCTGGTACCTCTGCTTCTGACAGTTTCTGACTTTGCTCATCTGTCCACTCTTTCGTTACCTGTGACACCTGTGGGGCTACTCAGTGTTGCTACACTGTTAGTGTGAAACCTCTCTTCCATCACCAGCCCCCCCTGGAGGTTGCGCTAAACTGCATTGCAGCTGCATCACATTATCACTGAGCACACATTTAAAAGGAGATTTTGCATTTTTTCTCTGGTCATGGATCGGCTCGGTAACTTGGTGGATCAAGTGTCCAGTTTGACACAGATGATGTGGGATGTTTTAGTGGAACATCAGACCCTTGCCATGTCTCATGTGCACTTAAGAAAAAAGCTGACGTAGACTGTTATGACCGTGCAAGAAACCACCCCTAATGCGTTTAGTCAACCTGGCAATTCAGTAGATGTTGTTTTGCACTCACCTGAACCCTCAGTTAAGCTTCCTGGCACCTTTTCTGGTGAAAAAGATACATTTTGTATGTTCAGGGAGAATTGTAAATTATTGTTTTCTCTTACACCCCGATCGTCTGGGAATGAGACTCAGCGGGTAGGAATTGTTATCTCCTTACTTAGAAAGGGTCCCCAATCTTGGGCTTTCTCGCTGCCCCTACTGCTCCTGAACAGATGTCGGTAGGTAGGTTCTTTGATGCCCTAGGACTTAATTATGACGAACCGGACCGTGTCAGGTTGGCAGAGGACACTATTATGGGTCTGGTTCAGGGAAAGCACTCAGCCGAGTGGTACAGCTCCGAGTTCCGTCATTGGTCCACTGTGATGTCCTAGGATGACTCCACGCTGACACTCTGGCTCTCCATCCACCTCCCAGCTTATTGGAGGAAGCTATGGCTATCCGTATGAATTGGAGGCTGCGAGAGAGAGGTGTTGCACAGTGGGAGGTTCCATTGCTCTCTGCTGGTTCTATTTTTTTGCCTCCATCTGAACCTATGGAGGTGGGTGCCGCCAACCTTGGGGAAAAGGAGAGGAGATGGCAATGTGTAGGAAAGCTGTGTTTTTACTGCGGAGATCCCGGACATCGGAAAAAAGACTGCCCCTCCTGTCCACTGACTACCAAGCGGCTGAGTCTGGGTGATTGTTGTGGAAGTCACCCAGACTCTCACGTACCTTTCTCTGCATTATCAAAAATGTTGTTAGAAGTGGAACTTTGTTGTGGGTGTGGCTCCGCGCCTACTTCTGCCTTCGTGAAATGCGGGTCGTCCATGAACTTTATTGACTCTGACTTGGGGTCCAAGTGTAAGTTTTGGACACTTAGGCTGGAGACTCCTATTCATGTTGTTGCCATTGACAAAACACCGCTGGCTAAGAATATCATCAAATGTGTTTCTGAGGAGTTTCTCCTTAAAGTGCGTTCCCTACACCAGGAACGTATTTCATGTTTTATTATGCAAAATCTGCCTGCGGGACTAGTGTTGGGGTTCCCCTGGCTACAATTAAATAATCCTGTGATAAACTGTGAATTTTGGGACATCGTTAAATAGGGTCCTAATTGTAGTAAATATTGCCTCGCTACTGTACTGTGTCATCTGTCAGTCTGAAGAGTATTCCAGAGTACCTGACGGACTTTGAGGATGTGTTCTCTGAAAAGGAGGCTGAGGTTCCACCACCACACCACCCATTCGATTGTGCTGTTGATCTTGTTCCAGGTGGCAAATTGCCCAAAGCCCATTTGTACAACCTTTCCAGCCCTGAGCGTGCCGCTATGAAGGAGTATATCTCTGATAGCCTCCGTAACGGGCACATTCAGCCATCTGTCTCTCCTGTGGTGGCGGGGTTCTTTTTTATGAAGAAAAAGGATGGTGGTTTACACCCATGCCTCGATTTTCGAGAACTGAATAAAATCACTATAAGGCCGGAGACACACTGGTGCGAGATACGGCCGAGTCTCGCTGGTTAAAAGCAAGCTGTGGCACCTGCATTCTGGAGCGGAGCGTGCAGCTGCATAGCAATACATGGAGCCGCACGCTCCGCTCCGGAGTGCAGGTGCCACAGCTTGCTTTTAACCAGCGAGACTCGGCCGTATCTCGCACCAGTGTGTCTCCGGCCTAAGAAACACTTATCCCCTCCCACTTATACCTGATTTGTATAATCAATTGTTGGGCTCCAGGCGGTTCTCTAAGTTGGACCTCAGGGGAGCAGACAATCTCATCCATATGCATGAGGGGGATGAGTGGAAAACTGTATTTCTCACCTCTGAGGGTTTGTTTGAAAATTTGCTTATGCCCTTTGGTCTGACTAACGCGCAAGCAGTGTTCCAGAATTTTATAAAGCATGTTTTCTCAGATTTTATTGGGCATTTCATGGTAGTTTATTTGAATGACATCCTCATATACAGTATTCTTCAGACAAACAGAGTCAAATGGGCCACCTACGGGCGGTACTTCTGAGGCTTAAGGAGAACTCACTATTTGCCAAACCGGAGAAGTGTGCATTTTTTGCTCAAGAATTGTCCTTTCTTGGGGTCATTTTTTTGTCTGCTGAGGGGTTTCGCATGGACCCTAGGAAGGTATAGGCTATTGTGGATTGGGTGCAACCCAGAGATCTCAAGGGTCTTCAGCGTTTTCTGGGATTTGCTAATTATTATAGAAAATTCATTAAGGGGTTTTCTCAGGTGATCAAACCCCTCATGGATTTAACTTGTAAGGGGGCTGATCTCAAGAACTGGTCAGCTTCAGCTGTGATGGTGTTTTCTTCCTCGAAGAACTGTTTCATGACAGCCCCTGTATTGGTTCAACCTGATTTGTCTAAACCATTTATTATAGAGGTGGAAGCCTCGGAGGTGGGAGTGTGGCTGTGTTGTCTCAGGGGCCCACCACATTGACTAACTTAAGACCCTGTGCCTTCTTTTCAAAAAATTTTATGATGTGGGTAACCGGAAACTACTGGCCATTAAATTGGCATTCGAAGAATGGAGGCATTTTTTGGTGGGGGCTGTCCATCCTATCACTGTCATTGCAGCTCACAAGAACCTGTACTACATCGAGTCCGCCAAACGTTTAACTCCGAGAAAAGCAAGGTGGTCACTTTTTTCCCCCATTTCAATTTTCTATTACTTTCAGACCAGTGTCCAAGAATGTTAAGGCTGATGCTTTATCTTGTAGCTTAGATCCAATATCACCTCCTGAACATCCTTCCTCCATTATTCAGTGTAGGTGGCTGCGGTGTTCTCGGCATTGGAATGATAGATTTGTGAGGCCCAATCTCTTGCTCCTTCATCCATACCTGATAATAAGTTCTTTGTGCCTGTTCAATATCGATTAACAGTGCTTCGGGGGTTCCATGACTCAGCTCTGGTTGGACATCCTGGAATCTCAGCCACGCATAAAGCAATCTCTAGGCTGCTTTGGCGGCCCTCGATGACTTCTGACATCACTGGGTTTGTGTCCTCCTGTGAAACTTGTGTCCATGCAAATCCCCCCCATCACCGGACCGGGCAGGGGAATTGGTGCCACTGCCAATTCCAGATAGACCGTGGACTCATGGATTTTATCACTAATCTTCCTCCCTCTAATGGCAAAACCATGATCTGGGTAGTTGTTGATAGGTTCAGTAAACAAGCACATTTTGTACCATTGGTGGGTCTCCCTAATGCTGAGACTCTATCAAAACTATTCATTGAGCATATGGTCCGATTGCATGGCATGCCTGTCAGTGTGGTGTCTGATAGAGTGGTCCAATTTGTGGCAAAATTCTGGAGGGCTTTTTGAAAAAGTCTGGGTATCAGTCTGACATTTTGATTGGCCTACCATCCTGAGACCAATGGTCAGACTGAAAGGACCAATCAGTCTTTGGAGCAGATATTACGGTGTCTTGCCATGTCTAGACAGGATGATTGGTGCTCTGGTACTTCTCCTTTCTTCTGCAACTATGGGTTTCACCCCCACTTTGGTGAGTTTTCCCAGATGGATTTGGGGTGTCCAGGGGCTGATTCAGCCTTCCTGCAATTGGGGGAGGTCTGAGGGAGGTTCAGAGAAACATTGGGGAGGCTCCAGGCAAATACAATTTTTTTTTGGATAAACAACATTCTGTGGCAGCGGCTTACCAGGTGAGGGATAAGGTATGGTTATCCACCAAGAATATAAGATTGAGGATTCCCTCTGTTAAGTTGGGTCCCAAGTTTATTGGCCCTTATGAAACTTTAGAGGTGGTTAATCCTGTGGCCTTTCGCCTGTGCTTACCTCAGTCATTGCGGATCCCCAATGTGATCCATAAGGCGCTTCTGAAGCCATCGGTGCCTTCCTCAGGTGTGTTTCCCTTGCACCCGCTGCCTGTTGTGGTAGATGGCCAGACTGAGTATGAGGTGGAACGGGTGGTGGATTCTCATATGCTCCGCTGTTCACTTCAGTACTTGGTCCATTGGAAAGGTTACGGTTCTCAGGACCGGTCGTGGGTGCTGGAGCATTTGGTCTATGTGGATCGGTTGGTCTGGGCCTTTCACGCTCATTGTCCAGGGAAGTGTTATGATCTGGTGGCCTAAGAGCAGCATGAGACGTACTCTGGAGAAGGTGGTACCTGTACTGACCGCAGACCCTGAACTTAACACCGCAACTAGAAGTAGCCGTGGAACGTACCTAGCGCTCAGTAGACATCTCGACACAGCCGGAGGACTAATTACCCCTAGAGATAGAAAAGGGAAAACTATCTTGCCTCAGAGAACATCCCCAAAGGATAGGCAGCCCCCCACAAATATTGACTGTGAGAGGAGAGGGAAAAAACATACACAGACTGAAATGAGAATTTAGCAAAGGAGGCCACTTCTAGCTAAATAGAAAGGATAGGACAGAGTACTATGCGGTCAGTATTAAAACACAAGAAAATATCCACCACAGAAAATACAAAATCTCCACAGCTAACTAAAGATATGGAGGGTATATCTGCATCTCCAGAGATACCAGCTTGGCTAAAAAAAATCCTTATACAGACCAAGCTGGACAAGACAAAACATAGAAAAGAACTGAACAATAAGACCACAGCATGTGGACAGCAAAATCAAGGCCAGAACTTATCTTTATTGAAATAAACTGCAAAGCAGAAGAGACCAGGCAGGGATGTGAATCCTCCAGGAACAATGGACAACTGGCACTGACCAAAGGGTGAAGCAAGACTAAATAGCCCAGTCCAAATTGCAAAAAGTGAACACACCTGATAAATGCTGCGATTCAGAGACAGCAGCGCTACCACTTACAACCACCGGAGGGAGCCCAAGAGCAGAATTCACAACAGTACCCCCCCCTTGAGGAGGGGTCACCAAACCCTCACCAGAGCCCCTAGGCCGATCCGGACGAGCCAAATGAAAGGCATGAACCAAATCATCAGCATGAACATCGGAGGCAACAACCCAAGAATTATCCTCCTGGCCATAACCCTTCCATTTGACAAGATACTGAAGCCTCCGCCTCGAAAAACGAGAATCCAAAATCATCTCCACCACATACTCCAACTCCCCATCAATTAACACCAGGGCAGGAGGATCAACAGAGGGAACAACGGGCACCACATATTTCCGCAACAAAGATCTATGAAAAACATTATGGATGGAAAAAGAGGCTGGAAGGGCCAAACGAAAAGACACTGGATTGATAATCTCAGAAATCCTATAAGGGCCAATAAACCGAGGCTTAAACTTAGGGGAAGAAACCTTCATAGGGACATGACGGGAAGACAACCAGACAGAATCCCCAACCCGAAGCCGGGAACCAACACACCGACGACGGTTAGCAAAACGTTGAGCCCCCTCCTGAGACAACACCAAATTGTCAACAACATGAGCCCAAATTTGCTGCAACCTGTCAACCACAGAGTCCACCCCAGAACAATCAGAAGGCTCAACCTGCCCCGAAAAAAACGAGGATGAAAACCAGAGTTACAAAAGAAGGGTGAAACCAAGGTAGCAGAACTAGCCCGATTATTAAGGGCAAACTCGTCCAATGGCAAGAAAGCCACCCAATCATCCTGATCAGCAGACACAAAGCATCTCAAATAAGTTTCCAAAGTCTGATTAGTTCGCTCGGTTTGGCCATTTGTCTGAGGATGAAATGCGGAAGAAAAAGACAAATCAATGCCCAGCCTAGCACAAAAGGCCCGCCAAAACCTAGAAACAAACTGGGAACCTCTATCGGACACAATGTTCTCCGGAATGCCATGCAAACGAACCACATGCTGAAAAAACAACGGAACCAAATCAGAAGAGGAAGGCAACTTAGGCAAAGGTACGAAATGAACCATTTTAGAAAACCGGTCACAAACCACCCAGATAACTGACATCCTCTGGGAAACCGGAAGATCCGAAATAAAATCCATAGAAATATGCGTCCAAGGCCTCTCAGGGACCGGCAAAGGCAAAAGCAACCCACTAGCGCAGGAACAGCAAGGCTTGGCCCGTGCACAAGTCCCACAGGACTGCACAAAAGAACGCACATCCCGTGACAAAGAAGGCCACCAAAAGAACCTACCAACCAAATCTCTGGTACCAAAAATCCCAGGATGACCGGCTAACACAGAACAATGAACCTCCGAAATCACTTTACTAGTCCATCTGTCAGGAACAAACAATTTCCCCACTGGACAGCGGTCAGGTTTATCAGCCTGAAATTTCTGAAGAACCCGTCGTAAATCAGGGGAGATGGCAGAAAGAATCACCCCTTCCTTCAGAATACCGACCGGCTCAAGGACCCCAGGAGAATCGGGCAAAAAGCTCCTAGAGAGGGCATCAGCCTTAACATTCTTAGAACCCAGAAGATACGAGACCACAAAATCAAAACGGGAGAAAAACAGGGACCATCGGGCCTGTCTAGGATTCAGCCGTTTGGCAGACTCGAGATAAATCAGATTCTTATGATCGGTCAAGACCACAATACGGTGCTTGGCCCCCTCAAGCCAATGTCGCCACTCCTCAAATGCCCACTTCATAGCCAATAACTCACGATTGCTGACATCATAATTGCGTTCCGCAGGCGAAAACTTTCGAGAAAAGAAGGCACACGGTTTCATCAAGGAACCATCAGAATTCCTCTGAGACAAAACGGCCCCTGCCTCAATCTCAGAAGCATCAACCTCAACCTGAAAAGGAAGAGAAACATCCGGCTGACGCAACACAGGGGCAGAAGTAAATCGGCGTTTAAGCTCCTGAAAGGCAGAAACAGCTGCAGAGGACCAATTCGTCACATCAGCGCCTTTCTTCGTCAAATCGGTCAGGGGTTTAACCACACTGGAGAAGTTGGCAATGAAACGGCGATAAAAATTAGCAAAGCCCCAAAATTTCTGAAGGCTCTTCACGGATGTGGGCTGGATCCAATCATGAATGGCCTGAACCTTAACCGGATCCATTTCTATAGATGAGGGAGAAAAAATGAAGCCCAAAAAAGAAATCTTCTGTACTCCAAAGAGGCACTTAGACCCCTTCACAAACAAGGCATTATCACGAAGGATCTGAAATACCATCCTGACTTGTTTCACATGAGACTCCCTATCATCTGAAAAAATCAAAATATCATCCAAATATACAATCATGAATTTATCAAGATAATTCCGAAATATATCATGCATGAAGTACTGAAACACAGATGGAGCATTAGAGAGTCCGAATGGCATCACAAGGTATTCAAAATGGCCTTTGGGCGTATTAAACACAGTTTTCCATTCGTCACCCTGCTTAATACGAACAAGATTATATGCCCCACGAAGGTCAATCTTAGTAAACCAACTAGCCCCCTTAATCCTAGCAAACAGATCAGAAGGCAAAGGGTATTGGAATTTGACCGTGATCTTATTCAAGAGGCGATAATCAATACAGGGTCTCAAGGAGCCAACTTTTTTGGCAACAAAAAAAAACCTGCTCCCAATGGTGAAGAAGATGGCCGAATATGCCCCTTCTCCAAGGACTCCTTAAAATAGCTCCGCATGGCGGTATGTTCTGGCACATACAGGTTGAAAAGTCGGCCCTTAGGGAACTTACAGCCTTGAATCAAGTCAAAAGCACAATCACAGTCCCTATGCGGTGGAAGGGAACTGGACTTGGGCTCATTGAATACATCCTGGAAATCTGACAAAAACTCAGGAATTTCAGAAGAGGGGAGGAAGCAATTGACATCACAGGAACGTCACCATGAACCCCCTGACAACCCCAACTAGTCACAGACATAGATTTCCAATCTAATACCGGATTATGCACCTGTAACCATGGGAAACCCAGCACAATAGCATCATGCAAATTATGCAACACCAGAAAACGACAATCTTCCTGATGGGATGGCGCCATGCACATGGTCAGCTGTGTCCAAAACTGAGGTTTATTTTTAGCCAACGGTGTAGCATCAATGCCCCCCAAAGGAATAGGACTCTGCAAAGGCTGCAAGGAGAAACCACAACGTCTGGCAAATTCTAAGTCCATTAAGTTTAGAGCGGCACCTGAATCCACAAATGCCATGACAGAAAATGATGATAATGAGCAGATCAGGGTCACAGATAACAGAAATTTAGGTTGTACAGTACTGATGGTAACAGAACTAGCGATTCTCTTGGTACGCTTAGGGCAATCAGAAATAACATGAGCAGAATCGCCGCAGTAAAAACACAACCTATTCTGACGTCTGAATCCTTGTCGTTCAGCTCTAGACACAATCCTATCACACTGCATAGGCTCAGGACTCCGCTCGGAAGACAATGCCATAGTGTGCGCAACTCTGCGCTCGCGCAAGCGCCGATCAATCTGAGTGGCCAGAGACATAGAATCACTCAGACCAGCAGGCGTGGGGAACCCCACCATAACATCTTTAACGGATTCAGAAAGACCCTTTCTGAAGATTGCCGCCAAGGCATCCTCATTCCATTTAGTCAGTACAGACCATTTTCTAAACTTCTGGCAATATGATTCTGCCACTTCTTGACCCTGAGACAGGGCCAACAAGGTCTTCTCAGCATGATCCACTGAATTAGGTTCGTCATACAATAACCCAAGCGCCTGAAAAAAGGTGTCTACATTAAGCAACACCAGATTCCCAGGTTCCAGGGCAAATGCCCAATCCTGGGGGTCACCACGCAGCAGAGATATAATAATTTTAACCTGCTGGATGGGATCACCAGAGGAATGGGGTTTCAGAGAAAAAAACAGTTTACAGTTATTTTAAAAGCTCAGAAATTTGGACCTATCCCCAAAAAACAAATCAGGAGTTGGAATTCTAGGCTCTAAAACTGGAGTCTGAACGATAAAATCGGAAATACCCTGTACTCTAGCAGCAAGTTGATCCACACGAGAAGCCAATCCCTGAACATCCATACCAGCGCCGAACTCCTGAGCCACCCAGAGGTAAAGAGGGAAGAGAAAAAAAACACAACAGACTACAGAAAAAAAATGGCTCAGCACTTTCCTTCCCTTCTTCTGAGATGCGGTTAACTCATTGTTGGCCAGTTGTACTGTTATGATCTGGTGGCCTAAGAGCAGCATGAGACGTACTCTGGAGAAGGTGGTACCTGTACTGACCGCAGACCCTGAACTTAACACCGCAACTAGAAGTAGCCGTGGAATGTACCTAGCGCTCCCTAGACATCTCGACACAGCCGGAGGACTAATTACCCCTAGAGATAGAAAAGGGAAAACTATCTTGCCTCAGAGAAAATCCCCAAAGGATAGGCAGCCCCCCACAAATATTGACTGTGAGAGGAGAGGGAAAAAACATACACAGACTGAAATGAGAATTTAGCAAAGGAGGCCACTTCTAGCTAAATAGAAAGGATAGGACAGAGTACTATGTGGTCAGTATTAAAACACTAGAAAATATCCACCACAGAAAATACAAAATCTCCACAGCTAACTAAAGATATGGAGGGTATATCTGCATCTCCAGAGATACCAGCTTGGCTAAAAAGAATCCTTATACAGACCAAGCTGGACAAGACAAAACATAGAAAAGAACTGAACAATAAGACCACAGCATGTGGACAGCAAAATCAAGGCCAGAACTTATCTTTGTTGAAATAAACTGCAAAGCAGAAGAGACCAGGCAGGGATGTGAATCCTCCAGGAACAATGGACAACTGGCACTGACCAAAGGGTGAAGCAAGACTAAATAGCCCAGTCCAAATTGCAAAAAGTGAACACACCTGATAAATGCTGTGATTCAGAGACAGCAGCGCTACCACTTACAACCACCGGAGGGAGCCCAAGAGCAGAATTCACAACAGTGAAGCCTGGGGGTCCTGTGGCCCCCCATTGAGAGGGGGTGCTGTCATGCTCCAGTCTGGAGGCTGTTTTTTCTGTTATTCCCTCTCTGGACTGGTCATGCGGGGATTAACACCCTCTGCCTCGTTTTAGAGCTGGCTCGACTTTTTCAGTCCTCTGCAGTCTGCTTGCCAGCATCAGTGATATGTCATGCTTCCAGGCTAGAGCAGCTGACCCATAAACCCTGGTGATCCTTCTGCCTCTGATTTCCCATATTTGTGTGAGATGTAGTGTTCGTCTGGTGGTTTTCCTTACAGTGTATAACTCGGCCAGATCTCTGAACCCCGCCTCTTGCTTTCTGTCTCTGATACCTCGTTTCCCAGCTGGCTTTGACTTCTGGCTTGTACCCCGACTTCATCTCACGTCTCACGTTTTGGATACCACTCTGTTATGACCCCAATGGCGAGGGTCTCAGAGGAACGTGGAAGTCTGCAGAATACAAAAATCCAGCTCATAGGGCAGTGGTAACTGGGTTGACCATATATCTACTCCTAACGCCAACACTAGAAGTAGCCGGGGATCATTCCTACGTTGATTCTAGATAACACGCGCCAGCCGGAGAATCTAGCTACCCCTAGTAGAGGAAAACAAAGACCTTTCTTGCCTCCAGAGAAGGGGACCCCAAAGCTGGATAGAAGCCCCCCACAAATAATGACGGTGAGGTAAGAGGAAATGACAAACACAGAAATGAACCAGGTTTAGCACAGAGAGGCCCGCTTACTGATAGCAGAATAAAGAAAGGTAACTTATATGGTCAACAAAAACCCTATCAAAATCCACACTGGAAATTCAAGAACCCCCGAACCGTCTAACGGTCCGGGGGGAGAACACCAGCCCCCTAGAGCTTCCAGCAAAGGTCAGGATATAGATTTGGAACAAGCTGGACAAAAATACAAAACCAAAACAAATAGCAAAAAGCAAAAGGCAGACTTAGCTGATATAACTGGAACCAGGATCAGTAGACAAGAGCACAGCAGACTAGCTCTGATAACTACGTTGCCAGGCATTGAACTGAAGGTCCAGGGAGCTTATATAGCAACACCCCTAACTAACGACCCAGGTGCGGATAAAAGGAATGACAGAAAAACCAGAGTCAAAAAACTAGTAACCACTAGAGGGAGCAAAAAGCAAATTCACAACAGTACCCCCCCCTTAGTGAGGGGTCACCGAACCCTCACCACGACCACCAGGGCGATCAGGATGAGCGGCATGAAAGGCACGAACTAAATCGGCCGCATGAACATCAGAGGCGACCACCCAGGAATTATCCTCCTGACCATAGCCCTTCCACTTGACCAGGTACTGAAGCCTCCGCCTGGAGAGGCGAGAATCCAAGATCTTCTCCACCACGTACTCCAACTCGCCCTCAACCAACACCGGAGCAGGAGGCTCAGCAGAAGGAACTACAGGCACAATGTACCGCCGCAACAAGGACCTATGAAATACATTGTGAATAGCAAACGACACAGGAAGATCCAGACGAAAAGATACAGGATTAAGGATTTCCAATATCTTGTAAGGCCCAATAAAACGAGGTTTAAATTTGGGAGAGGAGACCTTCATAGGAACAAAGCGGGAAGAAAGCCACACCAAATCCCCAACGCGTAGTCGGGGACCCACACCGCGGCGGCGGTTGGCAAAGCGCTGAGCCTTCTCCTGTGACAACTTCAAGTTGTCCACCACATGATTCCAGATCTGCTGCAACCTATCCACCACAGAATCCACCCCAGGACAGTCAGAAGGCTCCACATGACCCGAAGAAAAGCGAGGATGGAAACCAGAGTTGCAGAAAAAAGGCGAAACCAAGGTGGCGGAACTAGCCCGATTATTAAGGGCAAACTCAGCCAACGGCAAGAATGTCACCCAATCGTCCTGATCAGCAGAGACAAAACACCTCAAATAAGCCTCCAAAGTCTGATTGGTTCGCTCCGTCTGTCCATTAGTCTGAGGATGGAAAGCAGACGAAAACGACAAATCAATGCCCATCCTACTACAAAAGGATCGCCAGAACCTGGAAACGAACTGGGATCCTCTGTCTGACACAATATTCTCAGGGATGCCGTGCAAACGAACCACGTTCTGGAAAAACACAGGAACCAGATCGGAAGAGGAAGGCAGCTTAGGCAAAGGCACCAAATGGACCATCTTGGAGAAGCGATCACATATCACCCAGATAACGGACATGCCCTGAGATAGCGGAAGATCAGAAATGAAATCCATGGAGATATGTGTCCAAGGTCTCTTCGGGACAGGCAAGGGCAAGAGCAAACCGCTGGCACGAGAACAGCAAGGCTTAGCTCGAGCACAAGTCCCACAGGACTGCACAAATGACCGCACATCCCTTGACAAGGAAGGCCACCAAAAGGACCTGGCCACCAGATCTCTGGTGCCAAAAATTCCCGGGTGACCTGCCAACACCGAGGAATAGTGTTGAGCATTCCGATACCGCAAGTATCGGGTATCGGCCGATACTAGCGGTATCGGAATTCCGATACCGGGATTCCGATACTTGGCGCGTATCGGATACCGGAATCGGAAGTTCAATGATTCAAAATTCAGAAATTCAGCCAATGAGAAAGATTCCAAGTGTGGGCACATCCTGTTTAGCATGGAGGGCATGAAACTACTGGCAAGGCTGTGATTGGCTGCTGAAATGATGTCATGATGCAGTTTAAAAGTCGCTGGCGCCATTTTGCGATCACTCTGCTGTGAATTCAGTTAGTGACAGGACGCTGTTTGCTGACTGAGGGACAGTTTAGAGATAGCGATTTGCTTCTTTGTGCTTTCCAAAGGCTAATTTAGCAACCGCTGTGTTCACCTACTATTCACCTTCCTTTTGCCTTGTAGCGCTGTTTTCACAGCGATCTGCAAGGTCTCTCTGTGTGTGTGTGTGTGAGTGCAGCCCACTCTCTAGTCTGAGTGCAGCCACATAGGCCATCCATAGCTGGTTGTATTCAGTTCAGGGAGGGTGGTTCATTGCCTCATACTGTCCTTTTTTTTTTTTTTTTTGAAGTAGTGCAGGCTGCTGCACATTTTTTCCAAAAATTCCTATTAGTGTCTTTCCACCCGTCTCCAGCTAATTTGTGGAAAAACACTACATAGGATAAAGTAGAGGAGGGTTTTTGGGCCTTGCAGCGCCGTTTACGGCTGTCTGCACGGTCTCCGTGTGACTGCAGCTCGCCCTGTAGTCTGTGAGCAGCCGTAGCCTGGTTGTCTGCAGCTCAGGGTTTTTCACTGCGTCATACCGCCAAATCAATTTTCTTTTTTTTCAAAGTAGTGTAGTCTGCTGCTAATTTATTTTAAAAAATCCTATTAGTGTCTTTCCACCCGTCTCCAGCTAATTTGTGGAAAAACACTACATAGGATAAAGTAGAGGAGGGTTTTTGGGCCTTGCAGCGCCGTTTACGGCTGTCTGCACGGTCTCCGTGTGACTGCAGCTCGCCCTGTAGTCTGTGAGCAGCCGTAGCCTGGTTGTCTGCAGCTCAGGGTTTTTCACTGCGTCATACCGCCAAATCAATTTTCTTTTTTTTCAAAGTAGTGTAGTCTGCTGCTAATTTATTTTAAAAAATCCTATTAGTGTCTTTCCACCCGTCTCCAGCTAATTTGTGGAAAAACACTACATAGGATAAAGTAGAGGAGGGTTTTTGGGCCTTGCAGCGCCGTTTACGGCTGTCTGCACGGTCTCCGTGTGATTGCAGCTCTATCCGTTGTCAGTTCAGCCCCCAAAAAATAAATAAATAATAAAGTTCACCAAACACACCAGTTACACACCACTTTACATTTGTGTAGGCCACATTAGCTCATATTCAAGTCTAGTCCACACTTTAGAAAATTAGTGTGTCTTATACCTGTTAGGAGGAGTTGCTCAGGAATAAGCACACAAAGCCGTTAGTACTTTTCTGCTTATCTTTATCAGTCAACCAAGATGAAGAAGGCAGTGAGTAAGGCACGTGGGCGTGGGCGTGGGCGCGGAGCAGGGAGGGGACGTGGGGATTCTGTGCCTGCTGCGGGCACCGGTGAGTCATCAGCACCCACTTTCACAAGGGAACAGTCGTTCATGCGCAGCTTTGTCGCCGAGCGCCGTACACCGCTGCTGCGTGAAGACCAAATTGAAGCCGTTGTGGGATGGATGGCAGCTAATGCATCAACTTCCATTAGTGCCACATCCTCTCAGACACAGAGCACTGGAGAGCAGCCATCTGTCTCTTCACCACCTGCAAAATTGCCCAGGCAGACAGAGATCCCAGGACAGGAGCAGTCTCTACTTCTGTTCTCTGAATCATCTCTTGGCTTGGAAACAGGGGGCCAGCCAAGCAGCATTGGAGAAATGGAAGAAGAGGCAGGGTGCAGTGATGCCCAACAGCTTTTTCTGTCTTCCTCTGAAGAGGCGGGTGGGCCAGTGGCTCCGGTCACCACCTCGCAGGCCGCATCAGCTGATGATGACACTCAGGTGCCACTTACTGGTGCGTGCTCTGCTGCTGAGACTACCCAGGAGGAGCAGTTGGGGGCAGAGGGTAGTGTAGATGATGAGGTCCTTGACCCATCTTGGCGTCAGGGACAGGAAGGTGGTGGGAGCAGCTCTGAGGAAGAGATTCCCCGTACGGCCCAAAGAGGGAGAGGGAGGGGGAAGACTGCGGATCCTGCAGCCTCCGCTTTGGCACCCGTAAGGAGCATGTCTCTTCCAAAAGTCAAAAGGGGGGCTCCCAAGACTTGCAGTGCCTGGTCCTTTTTTGACACAGTTGCAGATGACATTTGCTATGTCAGATGCAAGGTGTGTCATCAAAAAATCAAAAGAGGTCAAAAAGTCGCCAACCTCAATACCTCCAACATGTGGAAACATGTGCGCAACAGGCACCCGGCGGAGTTAGACAAACACACTGAAGAGCTAGGCCAACCAACAGCGGCAGCTACCACCTCTTCAGCTCGTGTTGCCTCTTCCTCTAGCTCACACGCAGCTGGTTCGGCTTCCTCCCAGGATCGCCGTGGAAGAACCTCTGGCCCTGTTGTCCAGAGACCCGCTGTCATTCCACCCGCAGCACCACTTTCCCAGTCAACCACACACTCCCAGCCCAGTCTACAGCCATCGGTAGTACAGGCATGGGAGAAAAGGCGGCCTTTCTCGTCAAACCACCCACGAGCACAGGCTCTGACTGCAGGCATTGCCAAACTTCTGTCACTGGAAATGCTGTCATTCAGGCTGGTGGAGACTGACAGCTTCCGTGACTTGATGTCATTGGCAGTCCCACAGTACAGTGTGCCCAGCCGCTTTTACTTCAGCAGGCAAGCCGTCCCTGCCCTGCACAAGCATGTGGAGGGACACATAAAACACGCGCTACTGAACGCCGTCAGTAGCAAGGTCCACCTCACCACCGATGCGTGGACCAGTCAACATGGACAGGGGCGATACCTTTCCCTCACTGCCCATTGGGTTAATGTCGTTGAGCCGGGTACAGACCGTGCGAGTGGCGCAGGACGTGTCCTGCCCACTCCAAGGATTGCAGGAATCCATTCTGTACGCATTGACTCCTCCTCTTACACCAGTTCCTCAGAATCATCGCTGCAGGAGCCGTCACAGTCCACCTCCACATGGACCCGTGATGAACGTGTACCTGTTACGACTGACATGAGCACAGCCGTGGCCAAACGTCAACAGGCCGTCTTGAAATTAATTTTTTTGGGGAATCGTAGCCACACAGCGCAGGAGCTCTGGAATGCCATCAAGCAGGAGAGCGATGTGTGGTTTGAGCCAGCGAATCTCCAGCCAGGCATGGTAGTGTGTGATAATGGCCGAAATCTGGTGGCAGCCCTGGGCCTCGGCAACCTCACTCACATCCCATGTCTGGCACATGTGCTCAATTTGGTCGTGCAGAGTTTTTTGAGGGACTATCCGGATCTTGATGCACTGCTGCACAAGGTCCGCCTAGAGTGTGCTCACTTGCGGCGTTCCAGCACGGCAAAAGCGCGCATTGCGGCTCTGCAGCGCCGACACCGCCTGCCGGAACATCGCATCATATGTGACCTACCTACCAGGTGGAATTCCACGTTACATATGTTGGAGCGGTTGTGTGAGCAGCAGCAAGCTGTAATGGAGTACCAGCTGTATCAGGCGCAAAAAAGTCGCAGTCAGCGCCGTACAGACTTCACAACCACAGAGTGGGCCACTATGAAGGATGTCTGCCAGGTTTTGCGTCCCTTTGATTATTCCACGCGGATGGCGAGTGCAGATGATGCACTAGTCAGCATGACTGTCCCCCTTATCTGCCTGCTTGAAAAATCACTGCAAGCGCTAAGGGATGATGTTGTGGAAGAGGTGGAGGATGAGGATTCACCACTTCCATCATCTTCTGGACAGTCAGCGCCACGTGGTTCCTCACAAACGCGTAGGCAGGGGACAGTTTGTGAGGAGGATGAGGAGGAGTCAATGGAGGAGGAAGACATCCGTCCAGAGGAGGGAGTTCCCGAATTGTCCAGTACTCAGTGTGTACAGCGAGGGTGGGGTGATGACGAGCGGGCAGAGATCACGCCTCCAGCTGGGGACAGCGTTTCTTGGGCAGTTGGCAGTCTGCAGCACATGGTGGATTACATGCTGCAGTGCCTGAGAAACGACCGCCGCATCGACCACATTCTCAACATGTCTGATTATTGGGTGTTCACCCTCCTCGATCCTCGCTACCGGGACAACGTAGAAAGCCTCATCACACCGTTGAACCGGGAGCGAAAAATGCGGGAGTACCAAGACACACTGGTCAGTTCCATCATCTTCTCCATTCCAACTGAGAGAAGTGCTGCTAGTGCATTCCAAAGCAGCTCAGTGCGTCCAGGCAGTGGTGGAGGCTCTGCACAAAGAGGGAGCAGAAGCAGTGCCTCTGCCCAAGGCAAGACCAGTATGGCCGAACTGTGGCACAGTTTTCTGTGCCCGCCACAAAAGTCTACACCATCACAGACGGCTCCAGTCAGCAGGAGGCAACGATTCCGTCAGATGGTGACAGACTACATGTCTTGCCCTCTTGCTGTACTCCCAGACGGCTCTTCCCCTTTCAAGTTTTGGGTCTCAAAGCTGGATACATGGCCAGAGCTAAGCCAGTATGCATTGGAGGTGCTGTCTTGCCCTGCGGCCAGTGTATTATCGGAACGTGTCTTTAGTGCTGCAGGTGGTGTACTAACTGACCGTCGCATGCGACTATCCTCCGATAACGTTGACCGGCTTACTTTCCTGAAAATGAACAAGGCCTGGATCTCGCAGGAATTTGCCACTCCTCCTCCTGATTAAATAATTAGGTCACTGTATACGTTATCCAGGTCTCCTGTTGTGTTCATCTTTCTACCACCTGAACTTAAATTCCTGGGCTCCAACACCGCCAGTTGAGGCTCAGATGTGCCGTCTGCACAGTCAAAACATACGACCCAGTGTTATTGGGTTTCAGTAACGTCAGCTGATCCCCAGCTGTGTAGCCGGCAATGTGTCATGCGACCGCCACGCTGACACAACAACTGAAATGTAATGGAATCTGTCCCCCCCCCCAAGGCGTTTGTTACTGAAAGAGCCACCTTGTGCAGCAGTAATGCTGCACAAGGAAAAAGGTAGCTATTTTGGTTTTGCTCCTTGCACACGCAAAACTTAACACTTATAAAATGTGTCCACTGATACCGTAAAACCGTCCCGGAGGTGGGACTTTCCTTCGTAATATGACGCAGCACAGCCGTCATTCCTACCCCCCCGGCGCCGCGCCCCGGCTCCTCAGCGTTGTTTGATTCCGTCCCGGAGCCTGCGCTGTTATGTTATCCCGTGGCCAGGCACACTTAGCGCTGCCCGTCTTCTGGCATCATTTGGTGTCAGGCTGGCTGCGCCTGTGCGGCCACGCTGGCCGAGAGCCCGCCTCGCAGTGTCTTCTGATTTAATCCCACTGGGGGCCTGGGATCTATGGACATGCGCAGTGCATATCTGAACCTCCACCTCTCACTCATCTCCCTATGGCTTCTTCAGACTGTTCGGTGTCAGCTGGTCCCTAATAGCATGCCACGGCCGTGACACCGCACAGTCTGAAAAAGAAGGCGTAGGGAGGGGAGTGAGAGGCGAGGATATGCACTGCGCATGGCCATGGATCCCAGGCCCCCAGTGGGATTACATCAGAAGACACTGCGAGTCGGGCTCTCGGCCAGCGCGGCCGCACAGGCGCAGCCAGCCTGACACCAAATGATGTCAGAAGATGGGCAGCGCTAAGTGTGCCTGGCCACGGGATAACATAACAGCGCAGGCTCCGGGACGGAATCAAACAACGCTGAGGAGCCGGGGCACGGCGGCGGGGGGGTAGTAATGATGGCTGTGCTGCGTCATATTACGAAGGAAAGTCCCACCTCCGGGACGGTTTCACGGCTTCAGGGGACACATTTTAAAAGTGTTTAGTTCTGTGTTTGCAAGGAGCATGATGAAAAGAGCCACCTTTTCCTTTTGCATCTTTTGTGCTGCACAAGCTGGCTCTTTCAGCTACAAACGCCTTGGGGGGGGGGTTAAAGGTTCCCTTTCGACTTTCTCAGGCTTCGGCCTACATTGTGTTCCTCTGCTTTTCCACCTGCCCCTGGGCTCCAACACCGCTAGTTGCCGTCCAGAAGTGCTGTACGCACAGTCAACAGTCGCTCCTCTGTTATTGGGGTTCAGTAAAGTCAGCTGTTCCCCTGCTGTGTGTGTGGCAATCCCTCCTACCTCCTCCTACCTCCTCCAACCTCCTCCTCCTCCACCTGTCCCTGGGCTCCAACACCGCCAGTTGCCGTCCAGAAGTGCTGTACGCACAGTCAACAGTCCCTCCTCTGTTATTGGGGTTCAGTAACGTCAGCTGTTCCCCTGCTGTGTGTGTGGCAATCCCTCCTACCTCCTCCAACCTCCTCCTCCTCCACCTGTCCCTGGGCTCCAACACCGCCAGTTGCCGTCCAGAAGTGCTGTACGCAGTCAACAGTCCCTCCTCTGTTATTGGGGTTCAGTAACGTCAGCTGTTCCCCTGCTGTGTGTGTGGCAATCCCTCCTACCTCCTCCAACCTCCTCCTCCTCCACCTGTCCCTGGGCTCCAACACCGCCAGTTGCCGTCCAGAAGTGCTGTACGCACAGTCAACAGTCCCTCCTCTGTTATTGGGGTTCAGTAACGTCAGCTGTTCCCCTGCTGTGTGTGTGGCAATCCCTCCTACCTCCTCCTACCTCCTCCAACCTCCTCCTCCTCCACCTGTCCCTGGGCTCCAACACCGCCAGTTGCCGTCCAGAAGTGCTGTACGCACAGTCAACAGTCCCTCCTCTGTTATTGGGGTTCAGTAACGTCAGCTGTTCCCCTGCTGTGTGTGTGGCAATCCCTCCTACCTCCTCCTACCTCCTCCAACCTCCTCCTCCTCCACCTGTCCCTGGGCTCCAACACCGCCAGTTGCCGTCCAGAAGTGCTGTACGCACAGTCAACAGTCCCTCCTCTGTTATTGGGGTTCAGTAACGTCAGCTGTTCCCCTGCTGTGTGTGTGGCAATCCCTCCTACCTCCTCCTACCTCCTCCAACCTCCTCCTCCTCCACCTGTCCCTGGGCTCCAACACCGCCAGTTGCCGTCCAGAAGTGCTGTACGCACAGTCAACAGTCCCTCCTCTGTTATTGGGGTTCAGTAACGTCAGCTGTTCCCCTGCTGTGTGTGTGGCAATCCCTCCTACCTCCTCCTACCTCCTCCAACCTCCTCCTCCTCCACCTGTCCCTGGGCTCCAACACCGCCAGTTGCCGTCCAGAAGTGCTGTACGCACAGTCAACAGTCCCTCCTCTGTTATTGGGGTTCAGTAACGTCAGCTGTTCCCCTGCTGTGTGTGTGGCAATCCCTCCTACCTCCTCCTACCTCCTCCAACCTCCTCCTCCTCCACCTGTCCCTGGGCTCCAACACCGCCAGTTGCCGTCCAGAAGTGCTGTACGCACAGTCAACAGTCCCTCCTCTGTTATTGGGGTTCAGTAACGTCAGCTGTTCCCCTGCTGTGTGTGTGGCAATCCCTCCTACCTCCTCCTACCTCCTCCAACCTCCTCCTCCTCCACCTGTCCCTGGGCTCCAACACCGCCAGTTGCCGTCCAGAAGTGCTGTACGCACAGTCAACAGTCCCTCCTCTGTTATTGGGGTTCAGTAACGTCAGCTGTTCCCCTGCTGTGTGTGTGGCAATCCCTCCTACCTCCTCCAACCTCCTCCAACCTCCTCCTCCTCCACCTGTCCCTGGGCTCCAACACCGCCAGTTGCCGTCCAGAAGTGCTGTACGCACAGTCAACAGTCCCTCCTCTGTTATTGGGGTTCAGTAACGTCAGCTGTTCCCCTGCTGTGTGTGTGGCAATCCCTCCTACCTCCTCCAACCTCCTCCTCCTCCACCTGTCCCTGGGCTCCAACACCGCCAGTTGCCGTCCAGAAGTGCTGTACGCACAGTCAACAGTCCCTCCTCTGTTATTGGGGTTCAGTAACGTCAGCTGTTCCCCTGCTGTGTGTGTGGCAATCCCTCCTACCTCCTCCTACCTCCTCCAACCTCCTCCTCCTCCACCTGTCCCTGGGCTCCAACACCGCCAGTTGCCGTCCAGAAGTGCTGTACGCACAGTCAACAGTCCCTCCTCTGTTATTGGGGTTCAGTAACGTCAGCTGTTCCCCTGCTGTGTGTGTGGCAATCCCTCCTACCTCCTCCAACCTCCTCCAACCTCCTCCTCCTCCACCTGTCCCTGGGCTCCAACACCGCTAGTTGCCGTCCAGAAGTGCTGTACGCACAGAGCCAAACACCTCGCCAATGTGTTAGTGGGGTTCAGCACCGCCAGCTGTTCCCCTGCTGTGTATACGGCAACGTGTACTGCGACCGCCACGCAGACACAACAAGTTAAATGTAAGGGAACCTGCCCCCCCCCCCCCCCAGGCGTTTGTTACTGAAGGAGCCACCTTGTGCAGCAGTAATGATGCAAAGGGAAAAAATGCCTCTTTTCGTGATGCTCCTTGCACATGCTGAACCAAACACTTATGAAATGTGTCCCCACACAGCGTTAAACCGTCCGGTAGGTGGAACTTTCCTTTGTCGTGTGACGCAGCACAGCCATCATTTTTACCCCCTTGGCGCCGTGCGCCCCCTCCTCAGCGTTGTTTGAATCTGTCCCAGAGCCTGCGCTGTTAGGTTAGCCCTTGGCCATGCACACATGTTGCGCTGCCCGTCTTCTGACCTCATTTGGTGTCAGGCTGGCTGCGCCTGTGCGGGTGCGCTGGCCGAGATCCCGCCTCGCAGTGTCGTCTAATGTAATCCCACCGCGGGCCTGTGATCCGTGCCCGTGCGCAGTGCATATCCTCTCCTCTCACTCCCCTCCCTACGGCTTCTTCAGACTGTGCGATGTCAGCTGGTCCCTAATAGCATGCCACGGCCGTGACACCGCACAGTCTGAAAAAGCCGTAGGGAGGGGAGTGAGAGGAGAGGATATGCACTGCGCACGGGCACGGATCACAGGCCCGCGGTGGGATTACATTAGACGACACTGCGAGGCGGGATCTCGGCCAGCGCACCCGCACAGGCGCAGCCAGCCTGACACCAAATGAGGTCAGAAGACGGGCAGCGCAACATGTGTGCATGGCCAAGGGCTAACCTAACAGCGCAGGCTCCGGGACAGATTCAAACAACGCTGAGGAGGCGGCGCACGGCGCCAAGGGGGTAAAAATGATGGCTGTGCTGCGTCACACGACAAAGGAAAGTTCCACCTACCGGACGGTTTAACGCTGTGAGGAGACACATTTCATAAATGTTAGGTTCCGCATGTACAAGGACCATAATTAAAAGAGCTAAGTTTACCTTTTCCAGCATTAGTGCTGTACACAATGGCTCTTTCAGCTACAAACGCCTGGGGGGGGGGGGTTAAAGGTTTCCTTTCAACTTGCTCGAGTGCAAGCTTCGGCCTACACTCCGCTCCCCCTGCTCCTCCTGCTGACCCTGGGCTCTAACACCGCCAGTTTTTGCCCAGATGTGCTAGCTGCACAGAGAAAAACACCAGCCAATGTGTCAGTGGGGTTCAGCACCGCCAGCTGTTCCCCTGCTGTGTAGCCGGCAACGTGTCCTGCGACCGCCACGCAGACACAAGAACTGAAATTGAAGGGAACCTGTCCCCCCTCCCCCAGGTGTTTCTATGTTTTACAGCTACCTTGAACAGCAGTAATGCTGCATGTGTTCAAGGTGGCTCAGAAACGTATTCTCCTCGCACATGTGGAACTGAAAACACGTCTGAAATGTGTCCTCTGTGTGACCATTTAACCATCCCGGTGGTGTGACTTTCCTTTGTAATGACACGCTGCAACCCCCTTGGTAGCGCTGCCCGTCTTCTGGCATCATTGTTTGGCTGGCTGCGCCTCTGCGGCCGCCCTGACCCACACAACGCCCCTCGGTGTCTTATTTATTGGGACTGCGAGGGTGCGATTCATGGGCAGGATCAGTGCATCAGTTCGCCTGTCCCTCCTCTCCTTCCGCCTTCTTCGGACTGTGCGGCTTCATGGCCGTGGCATGCGATAAGGGATCAGATGACGCCGCACAGTCTGAAGCGGGTGTAAGGACCCGAGTGTGAGAGGCGAACATATGTGCTGCGCCAGGCCCTGAATCCCAGCCCCGCAGTGTTTTACCAATGTTAAGACACTGCGGGGCTGGGATTCAGGGGCATCGCGAACCGCACCGGCCGACATTACATGATGCCAGAAGATGGGCAGCGCTAACGGCGCTAGGCCAGGGGATAACACGACAGCGCAGACTCCTGTACAGCAAATAACAACGCTCGGGAGGCTGCACCCAGCACCAAGGTGGGATTCTTGACACCTGTGCTGCGTCTCATTACAAAGGGAACTCTCGCCTCCATTACACAGTTTGACTGTATAAAGGGCTAAATGTTATACGTGTTCCATTCAGCGTGTGCAAGGAGAAAAATTACAAGAGCAACCTTTGACTTGCGCAGCACTGCTGCTGCATAAGCTGTGGCTCTTCTACTTTGTAACCCCTGAGGGGGGGTTAAAGGTGACTTTTGAAATCGGTTCAATTAGGCTTCGGCCTACACTCTGCTCCACCTGCAGAGCCCGGGCTCCAACAACGCTAGTTGCTGTCCGGAAGTGCTGGCTGCACAGAGCCAAACACCTCGCCAATGTGTCAGTGGGGTCCAGCACCGCCAGCTGTTCCCCTGCTGTGTAGCCGGCAACGTGTCCTGCAAAAGCCACGCAGACACAACACACCCAAAGCTGCCGCCTGTGCAGGCTTCGGCCTACACTCCCCTCCCCCTGCTCCTCCTCCTCCTGCTCCTCCTCCTGCTGTCCCTGGGCTCTAACACACCGCCAGTTGGGGCCCAGATGTGCTAGCTGCACAGAGAAAAACACCAGCCAATGTGTCAGTGGGGTCCAGCACCGCCAGCTGTTCCCCTGCTGTGCAGCCGGCAACGTGTCCTGCAAAAGCCACGCAGACACAAGAACTGAAATTGAAGGGAACCTGTCCCCCCTCCCCCAGGCGTTTTTACGTTATCCAGCCACCTTGTACAGCGGTAATGCTGCATGTGTGCAAGGTGGCTCAGAAACGTATTCTCCTCGCACATGTGGAACTGAAAACACGTCTGAAATGTGTCCTCTGTGTGACCATTTAACCGTCCCGGTGGTGTGACTTTCCTTTGTAATGACACGCTGCAACCCCCTTGGTAGCGCTGCCCGTCTTCTGGCATCATTGTTTGGCTGGCTGCGCCTCTGCGGCCGCCCTGACCCACACAACGCCCCTCGGTGTCTTATTTATTGGGACTGCGAGGGTGCGATTCATGGGCAGGATCAGTGCATCAGTTCGCCTGTCCCTCCTCTCCTTCCGCCTTCTTCGGACTGTGCGGCTTCATGGCCGTGGCATGCGATAAGGGATCAGATGACGCCGCACAGTCTGAAGCGGGTGTAAGGACCCGAGTGTGAGAGGCGAACATATGTGCTGCGCCAGGCCCTGAATCCCAGCCCCGCAGTGTTTTACCAATGTTAAGACACTGCGGGGCTGGGATTCAGGGGCATCACGAACCGCACCGGCCGACATTACATGATGCCAGAAGATGGGCAGCGCTAACGGCGCTAGGCCAGGGGATAACACGACAGCGCAGACTCCTGTACAGCAAATAACAACGCTCGGGAGGCTGCACCCAGCACCAAGGTGGGATTCTTGACACCTGTGCTGCGTCTCATTACAAAGGGAACTCTCGCCTCCATTACACAGTTTGACTGTATAAAGGGCTAAATGTTATACGTGTTCCATTCAGCGTGTGCAAGGAGAAAAATTACAAGAGCAACCTTTGACTTGCGCAGCACTGCTGCTGCATAAGCTGTGGCTCTTCTACTTTGTAACCCCTGAGGGGGGGTTAAAGGTGACTTTTGAAATCGGTTCAATTAGGCTTCGGCCTACACTCTGCTCCACCTGCAGAGCCCGGGCTCCAACAACGCTAGTTGCTGTCCGGAAGTGCTGGCTGCACAGAGCCAAACACCTCGCCAATGTGTCAGTGGGGTCCAGCACCGCCAGCTGTTCCCCTGCTGTGTAGCCGGCAACGTGTCCTGCAAAAGCCACGCAGACACAACACACCCAAAGCTGCCGCCTGTGCAGGCTTCGGCCTACACTCCCCTCCCCCTGCTCCTCCTCCTCCTGCTCCTCCTCCTGCTGTCCCTGGGCTCTAACACACCGCCAGTTGGGGCCCAGATGTGCTAGCTGCACAGAGAAAAACACCAGCCAATGTGTCAGTGGGGTCCAGCACCGCCAGCTGTTCCCCTGCTGTGCAGCCGGCAACGTGTCCTGCAAAAGCCACGCAGACACAAGAACTGAAATTGAAGGGAACCTGTCCCCCCTCCCCCAGGCGTTTTTACGTTATCCAGCCACCTTGTACAGCGGTAATGCTGCATGTGTGCAAGGTGGCTCAGAAACGTATTCTCCTCGCACATGTGGAACTGAAAACACGTCTGAAATGTGTCCTCTGTGTGACCATTTAACCGTCCCGGTGGTGTGACTTTCCTTTGTAATGACACGCTGCAACCCCCTTGGTAGCGCTGCCCGTCTTCTGGCATCATTGTTTGGCTGGCTGCGCCTCTGCGGCCGCCCTGACCCACACAACGCCCCTCGGTGTCTTATTTATTGGGACTGCGAGGGTGCGATTCATGGGCAGGATCAGTGCATCAGTTCGCCTGTCCCTCCTCTCCTTCCGCCTTCTTCGGACTGTGCGGCTTCATGGCCGTGGCATGCGATAAGGGATCAGATGACGCCGCACAGTCTGAAGCGGGTGTAAGGACCCGAGTGTGAGAGGCGAACATATGTGCTGCGCCAGGCCCTGAATCCCAGCCCCGCAGTGTTTTACCAATGTTAAGACACTGCGGGGCTGGGATTCAGGGGCATCGCGAACCGCACCGGCCGACATTACATGATGCCAGAAGATGGGCAGCGCTAACGGCGCTAGGCCAGGGGATAACACGACAGCGCAGACTCCTGTACAGCAAATAACAACGCTCGGGAGGCTGCACCCAGCACCAAGGTGGGATTCTTGACACCTGTGCTGCGTCTCATTACAAAGGGAACTCTCGCCTCCATTACACAGTTTGACTGTATAAAGGGCTAAATGTTATACGTGTTCCATTCAGCGTGTGCAAGGAGAAAAATTACAAGAGCAACCTTTGACTTGCGCAGCACTGCTGCTGCATAAGCTGTGGCTCTTCTACTTTGTAACCCCTGAGGGGGGGTTAAAGGTGACTTTTGAAATCGGTTCAATTAGGCTTCGGCCTACACTCTGCTCCACCTGCAGAGCCCGGGCTCCAACAACGCTAGTTGCTGTCCGGAAGTGCTGGCTGCACAGAGCCAAACACCTCGCCAATGTGTCAGTGGGGTCCAGCACCGCCAGCTGTTCCCCTGCTGTGTAGCCGGCAACGTGTCCTGCAAAAGCCACGCAGACACAACACACCCAAAGCTGCCGCCTGTGCAGGCTTCGGCCTACACTCCCCTCCCCCTGCTCCTCCTCCTCCTGCTCCTCCTCCTGCTGTCCCTGGGCTCTAACACACCGCCAGTTGGGGCCCAGATGTGCTAGCTGCACAGAGAAAAACACCAGCCAATGTGTCAGTGGGGTCCAGCACCGCCAGCTGTTCCCCTGCTGTGCAGCCGGCAACGTGTCCTGCAAAAGCCACGCAGACACAAGAACTGAAATTGAAGGGAACCTGTCCCCCCTCCCCCAGGCGTTTTTACGTTATCCAGCCACCTTGTACAGCGGTAATGCTGCATGTGTGCAAGGTGGCTCAGAAACGTATTCTCCTCGCACATGTGGAACTGAAAACACGTCTGAAATGTGTCCTCTGTGTGACCATTTAACCGTCCCGGTGGTGTGACTTTCCTTTGTAATGACACGCTGCAACCCCCTTGGTAGCGCTGCCCGTCTTCTGGCATCATTGTTTGGCTGGCTGCGCCTCTGCGGCCGCCCTGACCCACACAACGCCCCTCGGTGTCTTATTTATTGGGACTGCGAGGGTGCGATTCATGGGCAGGATCAGTGCATCAGTTCGCCTGTCCCTCCTCTCCTTCCGCCTTCTTCGGACTGTGCGGCTTCATGGCCGTGGCATGCGATAAGGGATCAGATGACGCCGCACAGTCTGAAGCGGGTGTAAGGACCCGAGTGTGAGAGGCGAACATATGTGCTGCGCCAGGCCCTGAATCCCAGCCCCGCAGTGTTTTACCAATGTTAAGACACTGCGGGGCTGGGATTCAGGGGCATCGCGAACCGCACCGGCCGACATTACATGATGCCAGAAGATGGGCAGCGCTAACGGCGCTAGGCCAGGGGATAACACGACAGCGCAGACTCCTGTACAGCAAATAACAACGCTCGGGAGGCTGCACCCAGCACCAAGGTGGGATTCTTGACACCTGTGCTGTGTCTCATTACAAAGGGAACTCTCGCCTCCATTACACAGTTTGACTGTATAAAGGGCTAAATGTTATACGTGTTCCATTCAGCGTGTGCAAGGAGAAAAATTACAAGAGCAACCTTTGACTTGCGCAGCACTGCTGCTGCATAAGCTGTGGCTCTTCTACTTTGTAACCCCTGAGGGGGGGTTAAAGGTGACTTTTGAAATCGGTTCAATTAGGCTTCGGCCTACACTCTGCTCCACCTGCAGAGCCCGGGCTCCAACAACGCTAGTTGCTGTCCGGAAGTGCTGGCTGCACAGAGCCAAACACCTCGCCAATGTGTCAGTGGGGTCCAGCACCGCCAGCTGTTCCCCTGCTGTGTAGCCGGCAACGTGTCCTGCAAAAGCCACGCAGACACAACACACCCAAAGCTGCCGCCTGTGCAGGCTTCGGCCTACACTCCCCTCCCCCTGCTCCTCCTCCTGCTGTCCCTGGGCTCTAACACACCACCAGTTGGGGCCCTAGGAAGACAAGCTTGAATAGGTCCCCATCCGGGTTCCAGTACCGTCAGCTGGTTCTCGGCAGTGTCTTTTGCTCTTGTACCTTCTGCTCCCCATCCTGGTTCCAGTACCGTCAGCTGGTTCCGGGCAGAGCCTTTGGCTTAGGTGCCTCCCTCTGGGTATCCGAGTTCCACCAACGTCAGGTGGTCCTTGGTAGTGCTTTCAGGCACGGGTACCTCCTGCTTAGTAACCGGGTTCCAGTAACGTCAGCTGGTCCTCGGTAGTTCCATTGGCTCTTGGACCTTCGGCTACCCATCCGGGTTCCAGTACCGTCAGCTGGTTCTCGGCAGTGTCTTTTGCTCTTGTACCTTCTGCTCCCCATCCTGGTTCCAGTACCGTCAGCTGGTTCCGGGCAGAGCCTTTGGCTTAGGTGCCTCCCTCTGGGTATCCGAGTTCCACCAACGTCAGGTGGTCCTTGGTAGTGCTTTCAGGCACGGGTACCTCCTGCTTAGTAACCGGGTTCCAGTAACGTCAGCTGGTCCTCGGTAGTTCCATTGGCTCTTGGACCTTCGGGTAGCCATCCGAGTTCCAGTTCCATCAGCTGTTTCTCGGCATTTTCTCAGCCTTCTTGTACCTTCTGCTACATTTCCAAGTTCAAGACCCGAAAGACGATGACCCGGAAGACCACCCCTAAGATGATGACGACACCAGAGACGACAACCACCGAGATGACGACGACCCTGGAGACGATGACCCTGAAGACGACCCCGATGACGACGACCCCGATGACGACGACCCCGATGACGACGACCCCGATGACGACGACCCTGGAGATGACGACCCTGGAGATGACGACGACAACCTGGAAGACCGAGAAGCAGAAGAACAAGAGGCTGCAGAACAAAGAGCAGAAGAACATTAAGCATAAGACTAAATATCAGAGCAAAAGATATTATCTAAATTATAAGCAGAAGAAGACTAAGCAGTGTATGGGGGTGAGTCCGTTCCTCCTCGTGGTGCCCCTGGATAAAGCCTGATGCTGCAGGCCAAACTGAACGCGGACAAATGTAACTGTTTTGTGACAGGCAGAACGGAAGGTGTAATCTTCAAACTTTTATAGATAACAACTACGGGAATGCCTGTCACAAATAAGAATATGATGAAGAAGTTGAATATAAAAAAGATAATAGTTAAATAAAAAGAATATGAACAATGTAAAAAAAAAAATATATATATACGTAGAAAAGAAGAAGATGAATAAGGTGAAGAAGTTGATGTCACAGAAGCTGATGATGAGGATAATGAAGAAGAAAGTGTGGGAGAAGTAAAAAATAGGGTGAAGGGCGTGGAAGTAGTGAAACATCAATATCTGACAAAATAAATAAAAAATTAACATAGTCAAATTCTTTCTAACGCCGAACGTCATAAAAAAATTAAAAATACTGCTATTCTATTTGATTGGGATAAACCCCTGTGCCTTTAATGTCTCCGCCACCTCCCCCAATACATCCTACATTATTCTTAGTTGTTTTCCTTCATGTAGAATTAACCTACAAGGAAAGAAAGGGTTTATTTTAATTCCGATATTTTCGTCCCATTGACTTGCATTGGGATCGGGTATCGGTATCGGATTGGATTCCGATACTGTGACGGTATCGGCCGATACTTTCCGATACCGATACTTTCCGATATCGGAAAGTATCGCTCAACACTACCGAGGAATGAACCTCGGAAATGACTCTGCTGGTCCACTTATCCGGGACAAACAGTCTGTCAGGTGGACAAGACTCAGGCCTATCAGCCTGAAATCTCTGCAACACACGTCGCAGATCCGGAGAAATAGCTGACAAGATAACTCCATCTTTAAGAATACCAACAGGATCAGCGACTCCAGGAGCATCAGGCACAAAGCTCCTAGAAAGAGCATCGGCCTTCACATTCTTTGAACCTGGTAAATACGAGACAACAAAATCAAAGCGGGAGAAAAACAATGACCAGCGGGCCTGTCTCGGATTAAGGCGTTTAGCAGACTCGAGATACATCAGATTTTTGTGATCAGTCAAGACCACCACACGATGCTTAGCACCCTCGAGCCAATGACGCCACTCCTCAAATGCCCATTTCATGGCCAACAACTCCCGATTGCCCACATCATAATTTCGCTCGGCAGGCGAAAATTTCCTAGAGAAAAAGGCACAAGGCTTCATAACAGAGCAACCAGGGCCTCTCTGCGACAAAACGGCCCCTGCCCCAATCTCCGAAGCATCCACCTCAACCTGAAAGGGAAGTGAGACGTCAGGCTGGCACAAAACAGGCGCCGAAGTAAACCGGCGTTTCAACTCCTGGAAAGCCTCCACGGCAGCAGGAGCCCAGTTAGCTACATCGGAGCCCTTCTTGGTCATATCCGTCAAAGGTTTCACAATGCTAGAAAAATTAGCGATAAAACGACGGTAGAAGTTAGCGAAGCCCAAGAACTTCTGAAGACTCTTAACTGACGAGGGCTGAGTCCAATCAAGAATAGCTCGGACCTTGACTGGGTCCATCTCCACAGCAGAAGGGGAAAAAATGAACCCCAAAAAGGGAACCTTCTGTACACCAAAGAGACACTTTGAGCCCTTGACAAACAAAGAATTTTCACGCAAAATTTTAAAGACCAACCTGACCTGCTCCACATGCGAATCCCAATTATCAGAAAAAACCAAAATATCATCCAGATAAACAATCAAAAATTTATCCAGATACTTCCGGAAAATGTCATGCATAAAGGACTGAAAAACTGAAGGCGCATTGGAGAGCCCAAAAGGCATCACCAAGTACTCAAAATGACCTTCGGGCGTATTGAATGCAGTTTTCCATTCATCACCTTGCTTAATGCGCACAAGGTTGTACGCACCACGAAGGTCTATCTTGGTGAACCACTTGGCACCCTTAATCCGGGCAAACAAGTCAGACAACAGCGGTAAAGGATACTGAAATTTGACAGTGATCTTATTTAAAAGCCGATAATCAATACAAGGTCTCAAAGATCCGTCCTTTTTTGCCACAAAAAAGAATCCCGCACCAAGAGGGGAAGAAGACGGACGAATATGTCCTTTTTCCAGAGACTCCTTGATATATGAACGCATAGCGGTATGTTCAGGTACCGACAGATTAAACAGTCTTCCCTTAGGAAATTTACTGCCTGGGATCAAATCTATAGCACAGTCACAGTCCCTATGAGGAGGCAGTGCACTGGACTCAGACTCACTGAAGACATCCTGATAATCAGACAAATACTCCGGAACTTCCGAAGGCGTAGAAGAAGCAATAGACACAGGCAGGGAATCCTCATGAATACCACGACAGCCCCAACTTGAGACTGACATAGCCTTCCAGTCCAGGACTGGATTATGGGTCTGTAACCATGGCAGCCCTAAAACGACCAAATCATGCATTTTATGTAAAACCAGGAAACGTATCACCTCGCGGTGTTCAGGAGTCATGCACATGGTAACCTGAGTCCAATACTGCGGTTTATTTGCTGCCAATGGTGTAGCATCAATACCCCTAAGAGGAATAGGATTTTCTAATGGTTCAAGAGTAAATCCACAGCGCTTAGCAAATGAGAGATCCATGAGACTCAGGGCAGCACCTGAATCTACAAACGCCATGACAGGATAAGATGACAGTGAGCAAATCAAAGTTACAGACAGAATAAATTTAGGTTGCAAATTACCAACGGTGACAGGACTAACAACCTTAGCTATACGTTTAGAGCATGCTGAGATAACATGTGTAGAATCACCACAGTAGTAGCACAAGCCATTCCGGCGTCTATGAATTTTCCGCTCATTTCTAGTCAGGATTCTATCACATTGCATTAAATCAGGTGTCTGTTCAGACAACACCATGAGGGAATTTGCGGTTTTTCTATCACATTGCACCGAATTAGGTGTCTGTTCAGACAACACCATGAGGGAATTTGCGGTTTTGCGCTCCCGCAACCGCCGGTCAATTTGAATAGCCAGTGCCATAGTATCATTCAGACCTGTGGGAATGGGAAAACCCACCATAACATTCTTAATGGCTTCAGAAAGGCCATTTCTAAAATTAGCGGCCAGTGCACACTCGTTCCAATGTGTCAGCACGGACCATTTCCGAAATTTTTGGCAATACACTTCAGCCTCGTCCTGCCCCTGAGACATAGACAGCAAGGCCTTTTCTGCCTGAATCTCAAGATTGGGTTCCTCATAAAGTAAACCGAGCGCCAGAAAAAACGCATCCAGATCAGCCAATGCCGGATCTCCTGGCGCCAGCGAAAAAGCCCAATCCTGAGGGTCGCCCCGTAAGAACGAAATAACAATTTTTACTTGCTGAGCAGAATCTCCTGATGAACAGGGTCTCAGGGACAAAAACAATTTACAATTATTCACGAAATTCCTAAACTTAAACCTGTCTCCGGAAAACAGTTCAGGAATCGGTATTTTAGGTTCTGACCTAGGATTTCTGATAACATAGTCTTGTATGCCCTGCACACGAGTAGCCAGCTGGTCCACACTTGTAATCAAGGTCTGGACATTCATGTCTGCAGCAAGCATAGCCACTCTGAGGTAAAGGGGAAGGAGAAAAAAAAAACTCAGAATCTTCTTTCTTATAATCCCTCTTCTGCAATGCATTAAACATTTAATACTGGCCTGGCAAACTGTTATGACCCCAATGGCGAGGGTCTCAGAGGAACGTGGAAGTCTGCAGAATACAAAAATCCAGCTCATAGGGCAGTGGTAACTGGGTTGACCATATATCTACTCCTAACGCCAACACTAGAAGTAGCCGGGGATCATTCCTACGTTGATTCTAGATGACACGCGCCAGCCGGAGAATCTAGCTACCCCTAGTAGAGGAAAACAAAGACCTTTCTTGCCTCCAGAGAAGGGGACCCCAAAGCTGGATAGAAGCCCCCCACAAATAATGACGGTGAGGTAAGAGGAAATGACAAACACAGAAATGAACCAGGTTTAGCACAGAGAGGCCCGCTTACTGATAGCAGAATAAAGAAAGGTAACTTATATGGTCAACAAAAACCCTATCAAAATCCACACTGGAAATTCAAGAACCCCCGAACCGTCTAACGGTCCGGGGGGAGAACACCAGCCCCCTAGAGCTTCCAGCAAAGGTCAGGATATAGATTTGGAACAAGCTGGACAAAAATACAAAACCAAAACAAATAGCAAAAAGCAAAAGGCAGACTTAGCTGATATAACTGGAACCAGGATCAGTAGACAAGAGCACAGCAGACTAGCTCTGATAACTACATTGCCAGGCATTGAACTGAAGGTCCAGGGAGCTTATATAGCAACACCCCTAACTAACGACCCAGGTGCGGATAAAAGGAATGACAGAAAAACCAGAGTCAAAAAACTAGTAACCACTAGAGGGAGCAAAAAGCAAATTCACAACACCACTCTCCCGTTTGGCTCTGACTTCTGGCTTGTCTCTGACTTCGTGCATGCTGTGACCTCTGGTACCTCTGCTCCTGACAGTTTCTGATTCTTTCAATCTAACCGCTCTTTCGTTAAATGTGACACCTGTGTGGCTGCTCAGTGTTTCTACACCGTTAGTGTGCAACCTCTCTTCCCTCACCAGCACCCCCTGGTGGAGGTTGCGCTAAACTGCAGCAGCCATATCACAGCGTGATCCTCCAGCACACATGCACTTCAGCAATGCCTCCAGTCCATGCTGCTCACTCTAATAGTGAATCCACTTTACCAGACCCGTAAGGCTACGTTCCCATGATGAGTATTTGGTGATGTTTTGATGGGCCAAATTTTGATGCTTTTTTGAGCTCATTTTTACTTGCAGTTTTTTATCACATTTTTCACACTGTGGTTTTCATTTTTTGGAACATCATGTTTTCAATAAAGCTATTTTGTCTTGAATACATCCTGGTATTTAGATTTTATAAAACTTTACTGATATAATCAGTGTGTATTACAGTACATGTGCATTTATTGTTTTTCCGATTGTTTTTTAACTATGGATTTTCAGCATTTAATGCAATTCTGTGGGGAATATTACCATACATATACAGTGCATGTTGTGTCTCTCCCTTTGATGTGGCCTCTGGTGATGAGCTCAAATCTTTCCAGGCTCATGTCAGCTGATTTGAACATATTACATGTGCCCTTAACAGCAAAGGGTTAAATCGAGATCCAACAGTGGCTGTTAACCTGTTAAAGGTTGAACAAAGGTGATTCCGCATGTGTTCACTGAACTGTGCAGAATCACTGTGTCCAAAACATTGTAAGGGTGAAATTTATCTTGCGGAGAAGCTTGTCTCCGCAAGATAAATTGTCATGCTGCGGTATAGGAAAATGCGCCGCATGCCCGTCTCCGCAGGGATCTCTGGATGCATAGTGAGCATGGAATTTCTTAAAATCCCACCCACTATCCTGCAACATCTGGATGCTGCCGATATATGCAACGTCCAACCCTCAGCATTTACTGACCATGGGCATGCACTCTGACAGCGGCATTTAACGTGATAACACCAGAATCGTGTCACTAATTAAGCCCATTGTCACATGACTGTGGGATGCCGATGGGTTGCCATGACAACCCGGGTCTGCAGCAGACCCCTGTGGTTGTCATTGTCGGATTGCTATGAGCGCCACCCAGTGGTCTGCACTCATAGCAAGTGAGCATTTCTGCCACATATAGCAGGGCTGAAGCCCTGCTTTGTATAGCACAAGCGATCAGATGATCACAGGTTCTAGTGTCCCATGGACACTATTGAAGAAAGTGTAAAGAAAAATAAAAAATGCTTTTAAAAATGTTGCAAAAAATAGAAAATATATAAAAGTTCAAATCATCCCCCCTAATCGTCCAATTCAAAATAAAACAATTTTAAAAAATACACATATTTGGTATTGCAGCTTTCAGAATCGCTCGATCTATCAAGATATAAAAAGAAATAATCTGATCGGTAAATGGCGTAGGAAAAAAAAGTCAAAATGCCAGAATTCCGTTTTTTTTTGGTCACCACAAATTTGCATTAAAATGCAATAACGTGCAATCAAAAGATTGTATCTACAAAAGAACAAAGCAAAGAACAGAAACGCAAAAACGGAAATGGGCTGCGGCATGAAGGGGTTAAACTCAGCATACCTGCAATAGAAATTCACATGTTGTGGATTTCAAGTACACAACACAGGTCAGTTTACACTGAGTAAAAAAAAATGTTCACTGGGCAGGATATTTCTATAAACTCTAAGATGCTGTGTCTTTACTGTGCAACAAAAATATGCAGCCTCAAAACCTCACCAAAACTCGTTGTGGTAATTTAACCTAACATGGCACTGCAGAGTTTGGAACTGTATGGATAAATACTAGCTAGACTTCGATAGAGAAGACAGCCAATGTGAATTCTAAGTTTTGTGCTTTAGTCTAAAGTTTGGTTCGCGTACTAGAAATGTACCTCAACTGGAACTAGAACCCGAACCCCATTAAAAACAATGGAGACCCTAACTTTGGATCTGGAAAAAAATCTCTCTCTCGTCCCCTGGAGAAGTCTGAGTTCGGAGTTTAGCACCAGATAATAAGTAGAGCTGAGCGAACCCGAACTGTAAAGTTTGTGGTTTGTCCAGACACCTAGTCTCCAGGGCTGTATTCCGAACACAAACTTTTCCTGGAAGTCTGTTTTACAGGAGAGAGAGAGAATTATCCAGCTCCAAAGTTTGGGTCCCCATTGATTTATATGTGGCTTGGGTTCTGGTTCAAGTCAAGGTACAGTTCAGGTACCCAAACCGAACTTTGGACTAAAGTTTGTCCGAACCCAATGAACCTGAACTTCCACGGGTCTGCTCATCCCTACTCACAAGTTTTATCCATGCACATTGGAGTGGATTGCCCAGGAACCAGATTGAACAGCATGCATATATTGGATGGAGGATCTGCATCTACAAACTTTCTTATATTACTACTCAGGTTTTCTGTCATTGTCTCTGCCTTGCTGTTACTGACTTGAGGTGCTTACCATCCTGCTGTACTCTTTCTCCACTGACCAGCAGTCACTCTAATGACACAATTCAGAGGGCTCCACAGCAAAAGTCACGCTATAAAATTGAAAGGAAGAAAACCAAGGTATCCTCCGAACATGCTAAGCAAATTGGCTTACACCAATTCAAGACATGGAAGCATAGGCGGATAACCACTCTAAATGCTACTATCTCAATTGACAGTAGCATTTAAGCGGCGGTCAAGCAGCAGTGACCAGTAGTTGGTAAGTAACCACCTTGAGCTGGTTTGTTATAATAGTTCTTCCTCAAATTCCCATGTTTTTCTGATTGATGCAGCTAGAAGCAGGTGCCAGACGTTAGTTCCTGAGCTCACGCAGTACACCTACTCTTGACTAGAGTTGAGCAAATTTGCTCAGGTCCCTGATTAGTCAGCAAGCTATAGCGCTTACCGAATAAGCTGCAGAGGGAACCCGGCTTCCTGGATCGAGCCGGCTGATCAGTTGTTCGGTGCCGCAGCTGCATGTGTTGCCGCTGTGTCACAGTCAAAACACATGCATGGAGAGACCAACAAAGAGGCTCTCCATGCATGTGCTGTGACAGTGACACAACTGCGACACGTGCAGCTCTGGCGCTGATCAGCTAATCAGCTGGCGAGATCCAGGAAGCCGGGTTCCCTCTGCAGCTTATTCGGTAAGCGCTATAGCTTGTCGACTAAGCAGGGACCTGAGCAAATTCGCTCAACTCTACTCTTGATGTACTTGATGTATGATATAAAGTACATAAACATTTCATGTAGGAAAGGGGTAAAAAAAAAAAGATCCAGCACAAGATCTATAAAGTTGGATCTGTTTTCATACTGCCACATCTAACACAACAAAATATATTTTCACACATTCAAACAAACTAACAGTTGTCATCTTGAATTGTCATCTTAGAAAACTTTAATATCTTCTATCATATATGTGTAATAAAAAAGTAATATGCAATGTATATGTTGTTTTCTGCTAATGTGTATCATTTATAACTTGTGTTTAGTATCTGGCATAATTTGATTTCATGCTGGGAATATATTGATCTGCTTTGCAGTAATGTGTTTTGAATGTCTTTGTTTTGTGCCTACTTTCGATTCAAATTTAAAAAAAAAAGAACTTGCTTTATCCTTAATAACAATTATAATGAAATGTTATCTTTCCAACACATAATTCTGCAATTTATAATAAATGATTTTCTTTTATTCTTAATATATTTGCCAACTCATCAGGAGCTGGATTAAATAGTCTGGATCTAATGAAAATATTGTAATTCTTTGTTATCCATTCGCTTCTACCGAAGAGACTAAAATCATATTTCCATTGTAGCGGGAAATAATGTCGATTTCATAAATCAGATTTTAATTTGCGTTTTCTTCTCTATGATTGAGCTGTGAAAATAAGTTACACAAGTTTCATTATCAAGTCTTCCATCTGCAAGCTGATGTATGATTATAAAGAGGAGTGAAATAAATAGGAAGCCGACATGAATTACAACTTCTGTCTAGATTATATTCCTTTTTATATCATTTATAATAAGCCTTATATTAGTGGCCACACTGTATACATGATGGTACAAGTCATAAAATTAGAATTGTGCTTCCAATTATTTTGATACAGGCAAAGTGAAGTATATTGAAGAGGAGTCACATAGCGAAGATCAAATGGGGCTCTCCATAGTGATACTAGGTTTTTCCATGGAGAAATAAAGATCCTGAAGTAGGTTTATCTTCCCATACCTATTGCTTTTTATAATCTAATACCTGTGTGAGTTATTAACAGGTGCTTACCGATGCTTACTCTAGCCTATATTCAAATTCATAAGTTGTTCTTGCCAGTTGATTCCTGTCAAGATGGTACTCGTGACCTATGATGAGAATCTTTACTCAGGATCCAGTCTGAGATGTCTCTCAGAAGGTGATCCAAGCTTTCTCTCAGGGTACAACATTTCATCGTTCTCTGAACCGCTAGTTAAACCATCTTAAAGAACTTTAGACTGACGTTTCCTTGCATGCAATTGTATAGACGCGAATACAAATGAAGACATGAGTGGTGTGCTGGCACTTTTAGGGTCAAGGCAACAAGCAGCACTTGCTGAAGTTACTGCTGCATTGCAGAGATGGCAAAGATGGCAGGAATTTAGACCATCCATGGAACCAAAGAAACAATGAACTTTTATTGAAGGGGATTAGTGTGTTGGAAAAATATGATGCTTACATTATGCAGAGGGTGGGGGAAAGTATGAAAGGGAGAACTGTATAGAAAGATGTGGAAGCATTGGGGACAGGACTAAGAGGGCAGTGTGAGAAGGTGCCACAGCTTCAACATTAGTAGTGTGGAGATAGGGATAGCATGAAGGTGGACAGTGTGAAGGGACAGTGTGAAAAGGGGTCATAGTATGGAGAGAGGAAAGCATTAGGGAACAGTACGAAGACAATACAGTGTGAAGAAATTGTTTAAGAAAAAAAAGATGAGGTGTGTGAGGACACAGCATTGCATTTTAGTAAACCAGATGTCTATTTTCAGCAAACCTAGAAGAATAGACTGTTATCTATATGTTGGCTTTTGAATTAATGTGTTTCTTTCTGGTTGGTGAAGAAAACAGTCTTTTGCTTTAGTATGCCTGTGATGTTGACAATTTGTTTTACACATTGTGCTCTCATCCTGGATGACTAGTGA
The DNA here is from genome assembly GCF_051348905.1 of Ranitomeya variabilis. NCBI lineage: Eukaryota > Metazoa > Chordata > Amphibia > Anura > Dendrobatidae > Ranitomeya > Ranitomeya variabilis. The sequence continues at coordinate 1,059,151,658 of NC_135233.1, forward strand.
GGTTTGCTGGTATGCTGATTACACATTGCACAAGCCAGCCAGTTTGTTGTCTTGAAAAATAGAAGAGACAAAACTATGCAAATAGATTACATAATCAAACAATTCAAGTTTGTCTTTTCAGCTTTCTTCTCCTTTACCTGTCAATGCTGAATGAAAGACACTTGTTAATTTTTTTTAAAAAGTTATATGCCTCTGTATGAAAGAAACAGAGATTCAGCCAAGACATCCAAACATCCAAAGGACCAGAGACAGGACAGCAGCCAAGACATCATGGCTCCATTACGAGTAACACAGATGCACCATTCTACAGCGGCCCTGGCTGGAAGAATACAGATCTGCTCCATTGACCATTGCTGACCCAAGGATGCATTTGAGAAAGCCACGTTGGGACCATTCGGTCACCTGGAACCTATGGATATGTTTGGAGAAACCAGGTTGGGATCACTCGGTCACCTGACTCTATGGATACATTTGGGGGAAACCAGATTGGGACCATCTGGTCACCAGGCAAGATGGATATGTTTGGATAATTCAGGTTTGGACCATCCAGTCACTTGGCACCCTAGATACTTTTGTGGACACCAGGTTGGGACCATCCAGTCACCAGGAACCTATGGCTACATTTGGAGAAACCAGGTTAGGACCATACGGTCCCTTGGTACCATGGATACATTTTGGGAATCCAGGTTGGGACCATCCTGTCACCTAGCCACATCCCTCAATGGACTGTCATCTTCCTAAGCTTATCATTATCTGTTCTCTGTGGGCGTTCTACAGAAGTCAGCCCTGGAAGCTAAGAAGTCACAGCTGCTCTTATCCTGGCGAGTCAGCAGAAGGGTGAGACTCTGTAATGTGCACCATCTTGGGTATTTTGCTAGGACTGCTCTATGTGTTATCTGACTGTTTTGTGGTTCCATAAAGCATTTCCACACTGTTTTACCATCACCCTGTGTTGTCTGAGTAGCGCTATGCCCACAGTAAAATGAGAGTGGGCATTCAGTGGGAGGATCCCTGGTGCATGCGGTTTCGGCTAGGGATCCCTGTGTCTCCAAATGTGGATATTGTAAAATGGGGATGGTTTGATGACTATAGTTAATAAGGGAGGACATTGTGGCCTATACTGTTGATAAGGTTAGACAGTGTGTTTGGGTATAGTTCATCAGAGCAGATAGTGTAGTGTTTAAAGTTTATTAGAACAAACTTAGTTGCAGTTATAGTTTAAAAGGATGGACAGAGTGTGAAGTGCAGTTCATAAGGGTCGAAAGTGTGTCCATTACAGTTCATTGTAGCAGATAATGTGGTGGTAATAGTTCATAAGCAAGGACACTGTGGCGGTTATAGCTCATAAAAGCAGGTAATGTGTATTAAAGCAGACAGTGTGGCAGCTATAATGCATAAGGGCGGACAATATATAGTGATCATAGTTCATAAAGGAGCACAATGTGGCAGTTATAGTTTATAAAGGCAAGTGTGGAGGCAATATTTATAAGAGGGGACATTGCAGAGGTAATGTGTAGTGTGGGGTCATATTTGTCCTGTGAACACAGAGTGGAACAATTATTTATTAAGCGGCAAGTTATAGGCAGATATTTTCAGCCAAGGTTCATTGCAATGATACTATTATTTTTCAGAGCACCCTGTTCGTATGTGCTCTATAAGACCAGAAAAGTGGCAAGTCTGTAGAGAAGAACTGTTAAAGGGAAAAGTCATCATTGCATCTGAAACTGATGGAGAAGAAAAGAAAGAGAATCACTCCAATCAGAGAAAACGTCCCTGGCAAGATACCTGGATGTAAATGTTTTTTGTTCCACTGACTGTATATTATCAGTACTGTGATTCCTGTGATTCAAGCATAGCATTCATGAAGTGATGACATCATGGTGGTTCTGGTACTGTATTCATGTACTGATGATGGTTCTGGAAAAGTATTTATGTACTGTTTATGGTTATATATTGATATATTCATGATGGTTCTGGTACTGTTCTGTTGATAATTCTGTTTGTTATGCTTGTGTTATAACTAAATCATGGTAAAAAGGTAACAAACTAAAATCTGCAACTGACCCTGCCAGTTCCTGCAGACCCTGCCAGTTCCTGTACAGACTATGTATCCTGTCCAGCAGTTCCTAAAGGTTCCTGCATGAGCAGAGATATCCCTAACCACAAATTAGAAGATGGCAGCTAGGATCTAAACTACCTGAAAGGCCATCAAGCGCTTCACGTATCTCCTGAAGAACCAGAGGACAGTGAAGTAAATTGCCTACAAAAGGGAAAGTGTGGTGAAAAAAGCAAAGATTCCAGAGTGAGTAAAGTTAACCATGAAATCCAAAATAAAGTATAAAGTAAATACTGTTAGATTATATGCTTCGTACTTCCTAAAAAGTAACAGAACATAGGTGCAAATGAAAAAACAGAAACTGCAAGGAGATAAATCCTAACTGGAACTTTACGGAGTCGCTTTAATTAGAAGTCCCAGAAATTTCAAGCTCTCTGGGTTTCCAATGGTAGAAATGTTAAATGACTCCTCTCTGAGACTTCTAGTGTTAAGATATAGCAGAAATGTTGAAAGTCCAAAAAGAAGCTATCACCAGCAGGAAATGCCAGAAGGGGAACAGAATATAAAGCAGTATCCAAAATGTGATAGGACAGGCAAATGAAAATACCTGTGTTATGCTAAACAGAATAAAAACCAGAATAATCTAATCTAAATACACAGAGAAAAGTTGTGTCTGCAGTGGCTTGTAGGACAGAGAAGCCGAGCACAAAACACAAGCTCAAGGGTTTGGACCCAGGAGCATGACACTATAGTAAATAGTGATTTGTCCTATATACTGTAATACAGTGGTATTGCATTAAATAATATAATCAATCAGACAATCACAGGTTCATGTCCCCAAACAGGACTAAATAAAAATCAATTAATATTGTAAAATAAAATTTAAAAAAATGATGGAATTGTGTTTATTTACCAGGAACTCAAATTACACTGTGGGTAACTTGCACTAAAGCACCATTTTAATTCTCATCTAAGACAGCAGAAAATGTAGAATTGGAGCTGCTTCCAACAATGTACAGCTTAGGCTACTTTCACATTTGCGTTAGAATCTGCAGCGTTTAATCTGCAAACACAAGTACAGGAAAAAACGCATATAAGCATGTACAAACGCAGCGGTTTTTAGGCGCATGGGGGAACGCATGCGGTTTAAAAACGCTGCGTTTCCATGCTTTTTCATGCGCTTTTCATGCGTTTGTGTTTTTGTGCGCATGGTGGAAAATTTTACAGGAGAAAAATCTAGATAACCAGACACCGCCAATGGGACTACAGAGGGCGTGTATTATGGGATATCTATATATAGACCCTAGGACTGCTGAATTCTTACCAGTGTGCTACTGTATCCTGTGTCGTGATGGATCTTCACATGGATAGCTTTTACTTTAACCTGGATCTAAGCATCAAGCTTTTTATTGCCTGTGCGTTTTCTTGGGAGCAACACTGAAACTGTGAAAGACGGCGAAGGACACGGCGTAGGCGTTTTTGGCAACACCCCATTATAGAACTGAAGGAGAGCCGTGGAGCATATTATACACTGTATGGCGAGCTTAATGCCAACCCGGACAAATTCCCGGAATATACCAGGATGTCGCAAGACTCTTTTTTGGAGTTGCTTGCTCGTGTTCAAGGAGTCATCCGGAGAAAGGACACCCAGCTCCGCAGAGCAATTCCAGCAGAGGAACGTCTCCTGGTTACATTAAGGTGCTTATTAATTCTAAACAAATGCCAGTCATAATTATTGTTGGTCTGACATGTATTCTTTGTATTTTCCTTTATGTCTTTAGCAGAATTACACCATAAATAGAATTGATTGTAATTTTTCTTTCTTTATTTTATTACAGATTTCTGGCAACTGGAGAGAGCTTGTCATCCCTCCACTTCCAGTACCGGCTTGGAATTTCCACCATGTCCGGAATAGTTTTGGACACCTGCCGGGCTTTGTGGAACGTTCTCCGTGAAGAATTTATACCCATACCCACCGAGGACATGTGGATGGGAATTGCTGATAAATTATGGACTGTGTGTGATTTCCCCAACTGTTTGGGTGCGGTGGATGGAAAGCACATAAGGATTATCAAACCAGCCAGAACAGGATCAAAGTTCTTCAACTATAAAAAATATTTTTCAGTAGTTCTCATGGCAATAGCCGATGCGGACTGTCGCTTCATTGCTGTGGACATTGGTGCTTTTGGCCGTGGCAATGATTCCCAGACTTTCAAAAACTCGGATATGGGCTGACGTGTTTATGGCAAAAATTTTAATTTTCCACAGCCACGACCTCTCCCCAACACTTAAGGCCCACCAATGCCATTTGTAATGGTTGGGGATGAGGCCTTTCAGATGAGTGAAAATCTACTGATGCAGAACAGATCTATAACTACAGACTAACCAGGGTCCGCAGAACAGTAGAGTGTGCCTTTGGGATTATGGTCTCAATATGGTGCGTTCTTGCAACAGCCATAAATCTAAAAATGGAGACAGTGGATGAGGTGGTAAAAGCCTGTGTGGTTCTCCACAATTACATTCTGGCTAAGGAGCGACCCACCATTGAACTTGATGAACAAGTTGCAAACCCTTTGCCTGATTACCGGCATCACCCGCTGCGGTCAACTGTTGAAGTTGGCCACATGCGGGACCAATTCGCTGCCCTTTTTGATTCTGAGATTGGACATGTGGCATGGCAGGACAATATTGTGTAAAATGTTCTGTTGGCTTTGGGTCTGTAACAGTTATGTTTTAAATGTTACTAATGTTTGCTGTTAATAAAATACTTAAGAAGGTAGTAGAGGATAGCGGCGCTGTTACGTTTAAAAGAGGCGGACAGCAGCAGGTGAAACCCTATATCACTACTAGGGTATAAAAAACTAAAAGGGTACAAATATGTACACACACAGTGTGTACATCCTACGTTGCATTTAAGTAATATCACTACTAATGTGAAATTTACCTGCTTGAGTGGGATGAGCGGTTTTGATTAGGGTTGAGCGAAACGGATCGTTCATTTTCATAAGTCGCTGACTTTTGGCAAAGTCGGCATCTCATGAAACCGAGCCGATCCCTGTGTGGGGTCTGCCATGCGGTACGCGACTTTCGCGCCAAAGTTGCGTTTCAATGACGCTAAAAGCGCCATTTCTCAGCCAATGAAGGTGGACGCAGAGTGTGGGCAGCGTGATGACATAGATCTCAGTCCCCACCATCTTAGAGAAGGGCATTGCAGTGATTGGCTTGCTTTCTGCGGCGTCACAGGGGCTATAAAGGGGCGTTCCCGCCGACCGCCATCTTACTGCTGCTGATCTGAGCGTAGGGAGAGGTTGCTGCAGCTTCTTCGGAAGCAGGGATAGTGATAGGCAGGGTACATAAAGCTACAAACCGCTTGTGCTGTAGCGATTTCCACTGTCCAACACCACCTTTTGATTGCAGGGACAGTGGAAGCTACATTTTTTTTTCCTCAGCGCTGTAGCTCATTGGGCTGCACTAGAAGGCTCCCTGACCCTGATAGCTGCGTTGCTGTGCCTGTGTGTACGCCGCTGTGTAAACCAACTGCTTTTTTCAAAGCACAAATCCTGTTTTTCCTTCCTTTCTGCACAGCTATCTTGTGTGTTTGTCCACACTTTTGTGTGCAGCAGTCCTTTTTATAGCTGCCTGCCATACTTTTCTGAGATAACTGCAGGGAGATAACTATTGGCAAGTCTGCCTCCGTGCCATTGCTGTGTGTGGCATCTGTCTCTCATTGTGTGGCACCGAAAACACTGTGTAATACTTGGCCATTTTTTTTTTTTTTGCTAAATTCTCCCTTTTCCAAAAAAAAAATTAGTGGGAGATAAATATTGGCAAGTCTGTCTCCGTGCCATTGCTGTGTGTGGCATCTGTCTCTCATTGTGTGGCACCGAAAACACTGTGTAATACTTGGCCATTTTTTTTTTTTTTGGGTACATTCTCCCTTTTCCAAAAAAAAAATTAGTGGGAGATAAATATTGGCAAGTCTGCCTCCGTGCCATTGCTGTGTGTGGTATCTGTCTCTCATTGTGTGCCACCAAAAACACTGTGTAATACTTGGCCTTTTTTTTTTTTGGGGTACATTCTCCCTTTTCCAAAAAAAGAATTAGTGGGAGATAAATATTGGCAAGTCTGCCTCCGTGCAATTGCTGTGTGTGGCATCTGTCTCTCATTGTGTGGCACCGAAAACACTGTGTAATACTTGGCCATTTTTTTTTTTGTTTGGCTAAATTCTCCCTTTTCCAAAAAAAAAATTAGTGGGAGATAAATATTGGCAAGTCTGCCTCCGTGCCATTGCTGTGTGTGGTATCTGTCTCTCATTGTGTGCCACCGAAAACACTGTGTAATACTTGGCCATTTTTTTTTTTTTTGCTAAATTCTCCCTTTTTCAAAAAAAAAAATTAGTGGGAGATAAATATTGGCAAGTCTGCCTCCATGCCATTGCTGTGTGTGGTATCTGTCTCTCATTGTGTGCCACCGAAAACACTGTGTAATACTTGGCCATTTTTTTTTTTGCTAAATTCTCCCTTTTCCAAAAAAAAAATTAGTGGGAGATAAATATTGGCAAGTCTGCCTCCGTGCCATTGCTGTGTGTGGCATCTGTCTCTCATTGTGTGGCACCGAAAACACTGTGTAATACTTGGCCATTTTTTTTTTGGGGGGGTACATTCTCCCTTTTCCAAAAAAAAAATTAGTGGGAGATAAATATTGGCAAGTCTGCCTCCGTGCCATTGCTGTGTGTGGTATCTGTCTCTCATTGTGTGCCACCAAAAACACTGTGTAATACTTGGCCTTTATTTTTTTTGGGTACATTCTCCCTTTTCCAAAAAAAGAATTAGTGGGACATAAATATTGGCAAGTCTGCCTCCATGCAATTGCTGTGTGTGGCATCTGTCTCTCATTGTGTGGCACCGAAAACACTGTGTAATACTTGGCCATTTTTTTTTTGTTTGGCTAAATTCTCCCTTTTCCAAAAAAAAAATTAGTGGGAGATAAATATTGGCAAGTCTGCCTCCGTGCCATTGCTGTGTGTGGTATCTGTCTCTCATTGTGTGCCACCGAAAACACTGTGTAATACTTGGCCATTTTTTTTTTTTGCTAAATTCTCCCTTTTCCAAAAAAAAAATTAGTGGGAGATAAATATTGGCAAGTCTGCCTCCGTGCCATTGCTGTGTGTGGTATCTGTCTCTCATTGTGTGCCACCGAAAACACTGTGTAATACTTGGCCATTTTTTTTTTTTTTTGGGTACATTCTCCCTTTTCCCAAAAAAAAATTAGTGGGAGATAAATATTGGCAAGTCTGCCTCCGTGCCATTGCTGTGTGTGGTATCTGTCTCTCATTGTGTGCCACCAAAAACACTGTGTAATACTTGGCCATTTTTTTTTTTTTGCTAAATTCTCCCTTTTTAAAAAAAAAAATTAGTGGGAGATAAATATTGGCAAGTCTGCCTCCATGCCATTGCTGTGTGTGGTATCTGTCTCTCATTGTGTGCCACCAAAAACACTGTGTAATACTTGGCCATTTTTTTTTTTTTGCTAAATTCTCCCTTTTTCAAAAAAAAAATTAGTGGGAGATAAATATTGGCAAGTCTGCCTCCATGCCATTGCTGTGTGTGGTATCTGTCTCTCATTGTGTGCCACCGAAAACACTGTGTAATACTTGGCCTTTTTTTTTTTTGGGTACATTCTCCCTTTTCCAAAAAAAGAATTAGTGGGAGATAAATATTGGCAAGTCTGCCTCCGTGCAATTGCTGTGTGTGGCATCTGTCTCTCATTGTGTGGCACCGAAAACACTGTGTAATACTTGGCCATTTTTTTTTTGTTTGGCTAAATTCTCCCTTTTCCAAAAAAAAAATTAGTGGGAGATAAATATTGGCAAGTCTGCCTCCGTGCCATTGCTGTGTGTGGTATCTGTCTCTCATTGTGTGCCACCGAAAACACTGTGTAATACTTGGCCATTTTTTTTTTTTTTGCTAAATTCTCCCTTTTTCAAAAAAAAAATTAGTGGGAGATAAATATTGGCAAGTCTGCCTCCATGCCATTGCTGTGTGTGGTATCTGTCTCTCATTGTGTGCCACCGAAAACACTGTGTAATACTTGGCCATTTTTTTTTTTGCTAAATTCTCCCTTTTCCAAAAAAAAAATTAGTGGGAGATAAATATTGGCAAGTCTGCCTCCGTGCCATTGCTGTGTGTGGCATCTGTCTCTCATTGTGTGGCACCGAAAACACTGTGTAATACTTGGCCATTTTTTTTTTTTGGGGGTACATTCTCCCTTTTCCAAAAAAAAAATTAGTGGGAGATAAATATTGGCAAGTCTGCCTCCGTGCCATTGCTGTGTGTGGTATCTGTCTCTCATTGTGTGCCACCAAAAACACTGTGTAATACTTGGCCTTTTTTTTTTTTGAGTACATTCTCCCTTTTCCAAAAAAAGAATTAGTGGGACATAAATATTGGCAAGTCTGCCTCCGTGCAATTGCTGTGTGTGGCATCTGTCTCTCATTGTGTGGCACCGAAAACACTGTGTAATACTTGGCCATTTTTTTTTTTGTTTGGCTAAATTCTCCCTTTTCCCAAAAAAAAATTAGTGGGAGATAAATATTGGCAAGTCTGCCTCCATGCCATTGCTGTGTGTGGTATCTGTCTCTCATTGTGTGCCACCGAAAACACTGTGTAATACTTGGCCATTTTTTTTTTTTGCTAAATTCTCCCTTTTCCAAAAAAAAAATTAGTGGGAGATAAATATTGGCAAGTCTGCCTCCGTGCCATTGCTGTGTGTGGTATCTGTCTCTCATTGTGTGCCACCGAAAACACTGTGTAATACTTGGCCATTTTTTTTTTGCTAAATTCTCCCTTTTCCAAAAAAAAAATTAGTGGGAGATAAATATTGGCAAGTCTGCCTCCGTGCCATTGCTGTGTGTGGCATCTGTCTCTCATTGTGTGGCATCGAAAACACTGTGTAATACTTGGCCAATTTTTTTTTTTTTGGGGTACATTCTCCCTTTTCCAAAAAAAAATTAGTGGGAGATAAATATTGGCAAGTCTGCCTCCGTGCAATTGCTGTGTGTGGCATCTGTCTCTCATTGTGTGCCACCGAAAACACTGTGTAATACTTGGCCTTTTTTTTGGGGGGGGGTACATTCTCCCTTTTCAAAAAAAAAATTAGTGGGAGATAAATATTGGCAAGTCTGCCTCCGTGCCATTGCTGTGTGTGGTATCTGTCTCTCATTGTGTGCCACCGAAAACACTGTGTAATACTTGGCCATTTTTTTTTTTTTTGGGTACATTCTCCCTTTTCCAAAAAAAAAATTAGTGGGAGATAGATATTGGCAAATCTGCCTCCGTGCCATTGCTGTGTGTGGCATCTGTCTCTCATTGTGTGCCACCGAAAACACTGTGTAATACTTGGCCTTTTTTTTTTTTCTTTTTTGGGTACATTCTCCCTTTTCAAAAAAAAATTAGTGGGAGATAAATATTGGCAAGTCTGCCTCCGTGCCATTGCTGTGTGTGGTATCTGTCTCTCATTGTGTGCCACCGAAAACACTGTGTAATACTTGGCCTTTTTTTTTTGGTTAAATTCTCCCTTTTCAAAAAAAAAATTAGTGGGAGATAAATATTGGCAAGTCTGCCTCCGTGCCATTGCTGTGTGTGGTATCTGTCTCTCATTGTGTGCCACCAAAAACACTGTGTAATACTTGGCCTTTTTTTTTTTTTTGCTAAATTCTCCCTTTTCCCAAAAAAAAATTAGTGGGAGATAAATATTGGCAAGTCTGCCTCCGTGCCATTGCTGTGTGTGGCATCTGTCTCTCATTGTGTGGCACAGAAAACACTGTGTAATACTTGGCCATTTTTTTTTTTTGGGGGGTACATTCTCCCTTTTCCAAAAAAAAAATAGTGGGAGATAAATATTGGCAAGTCTGCCTCCGTGCCATTGCTGTGTGTGGTATCTGTCTCTCATTGTGTGCCACCGAAAACACTGTGTAATACTTGGCCTTTTTTTTTTTTTGGTTAAATTCTCCCTTTTCAAAAAAAAAAATTAGTGGGAGATAAATATTGGCAAGTCTGCCTCCGTGCCATTACTGTGTGTGGTATCTGTCTCTCATTGTGTGCCACCGAAAACACTGTGTAATACTTGGCCTTTTTTTTTTTTTGGTTAAATTCTCCCTTTTCCAAAAAAAAAATTAGTGGGAGATAAATATTGTCAAGTCTGCCTCCGTGCCATTGCTGTGTGTGGCATCTGTCTCTCATTGTGTGGCACCGATAACACTGTGTAATACTTGGCCATTTTTTTTTTTTGGGTACATTCTCCCTTTTCCCCAAAAAAAATTAGTGGGAGATAAATATTGGCAAGTCTGCCTCCGTGCCATTGCTGTGTGTGGTATCTGTCTCTCATTGTGTGCCACCAAAAACACTGTGTAATACTTGGCCTTTTTTTTTTTTTTTTTTGGGTACATTCTCCCTTTTCCAAAAAAAGAATTAATGGGAGATAAATATTGGCAAGTCTGCCTCCATGCCATTGCTGTGTGTGGCATCTGTCTCTCATTGTGTGGCACCGAAAACACTGAGTAATACTTGGCCATTTTTTTTTTTGTTTTGCTAAATTCTCCCTTTTCCAAAAAAAAAATTAGTGGGAGATAAATATTGGCAAGTCTGCCTCCGTGCCATTGCTGTGTGTGGTATCTGTCTCTCATTGTGTGCCACCGAAAACACTGTGTAATACTTGGCCATTTTTTTTTTTTGCTAAATTCTCCCTTTTCCAAAAAAAAAATTAGTGGGAGATAAATATTGGCAAGTCTGCCTCCGTGCCATTGCTGTGTGTGGTATCTGTCTCTCATTGTGTGCCACCGAAAACACTGTGTAATACTTGGCCATTTTTTTTTTTTTTGGGTACATTCTCCCTTTTCCAAAAAAAAATTAGTGGGAGATAGATATTGGCAAGTCTGCCTCCGTGCCATTGCTGTGTGTGGCATCTGTCTCTCATTGTGTGCCACCGAAAACACTGTGTAATACTTGGCCTTTTTTTTTTTTTGGTTAAATTCTCCCTTTTCAAAAAAAAAAATTAGTGGGAGATAAATATTGGCAAGTCTGCCTCCGTGCCATTGCTGTGTGTGGTATCTGTCTCTCATTGTGTGCCACCGAAAACACTGTGTAATACTTGGCCTTTTTTTTTTTTTGGTTAAATTCTCCCTTTTCCAAAAAAAAAATTAGTGGGAGATAAATATTGTCAAGTCTGCCTCCGTGCCATTGCTGTGTGTGGCATCTGTCTCTCATTGTGTGGCACCGATAACACTGTGTAATACTTGGCCATTTTTTTTTTTTTGGGTACATTCTCCCTTTTCCCCAAAAAAAATTAGTGGGAGATAAATATTGGCAAGTCTGCCTCCGTGCCATTGCTGTGTGTGGTATCTGTCTCTCATTGTGTGCCACCAAAAACACTGTGTAATACTTGGCCTTTTTTTTTTTTTTTTTGGGGTACATTCTCCCTTTTCCAAAAAAAGAATTAATGGGAGATAAATATTGGCAAGTCTGCCTCCATGCCATTGCTGTGTGTGGCATCTGTCTCTCATTGTGTGGCACCGAAAACACTGAGTAATACTTGGCCATTTTTTTTTTGTTTTGCTAAATTCTCCCTTTTCCAAAAAAAAAATTAGTGGGAGATAAATATTGGCAAGTCTGCCTCCGTGCCATTGCTGTGTGTGGTATCTGTCTCTCATTGTGTGCCACCGAAAACACTGTGTAATACTTGGCCATTTTTTTTTTTTGCTAAATTCTCCCTTTTCCCAAAAAAAAATTAGTGGGAGATAAATATTGGCAAGTCTGCCTCCGTGCCATTGCTGTGTGTGGTATCTGTCTCTCATTGTGTGCCACCGAAAACACTGTGTAATACTTGGCCATTTTTTTTTTTTTTGGGTACATTCTCCCTTTTCCAAAAAAAAAATTAGTGGGAGATAGATATTGGCAAGTCTGCCTCCGTGCCATTGCTGTGTGTGGCATCTGTCTCTCATTGTGTGCCACCGAAAACACTGTGTAATACTTGGCCTTTTTTTTTTTTTTTTTGGGTACATTCTCCCTTTTCAAAAAAAAATTAGTGGGAGATAAATATTGGCAAGTCTGCCTCCGTGCCATTGCTGTGTGTGGTATCTGTCTCTCATTGTGTGCCACCGAAAACACTGTGTAATACTTGGCCATTTTTTTTTTTTTGCTAAATTCTCCCTTTTCCCAAAAAAAAATTAGTGGGAGATAAATATTGGCAAGTCTTCCTCCGTGCCATTGCTGTGTGTGGCATCTGTCTCTCATTGTGTGGCACAGAAAACACTGTGTAATACTTGGCCATTTTTTTTTTTTTGGGGTACATTCTCCCTTTTCCAAAAAAAAAATAGTGGGAGATAAATATTGGCAAGTCTGCCTCCGTGCCATTGCTGTGTGTGGTATCTGTCTCTCATTGTGTGCCACCGAAAACACTGTGTAATACTTGGCCTTTTTTTTTTTTTTTGGTTAAATTCTCCCTTTTCAAAAAAAAAAAATTAGTGGGAGATAAATATTGGCAAGTCTGCCTCCGTGCCATTGCTGTGTGTGGTATCTGTCTCTCATTGTGTGCCACCAAAAACACTGTGTAATACTTGGCCTTTTTTTTTTTGGCTAAATTCTCCCTTTTCAAAAAAAAAAATTAGTGGGAGATAAATATTGGCAAGTCTGCCTCCGTGCCATTGCTGTGTGTGGTATCTGTCTCTCATTGTGTGCCACCAAAAACACTGTGTAATACTTGGCCATTTTTGTTTTTGGGGTACATTCTCCCTTTTCCAAAAAAAAAATTAGTGAGAGATAAATATTGGCAAGTCTGCCTCCGTGCCATTGCTGTGTGTGGCATCTGTCTCTCATTGTGTGGCACCGAAAACACTGTGTAATACTTGGCCTTTTTTTTGGGGGGGGGGTACATTCTCCCTTTTCCCCCAAAAAAATTAGTGGGAGATAAATATTGGCAAGTCTGCCTCCGTGCCATTGCTGTGTGTGGCATCTGTCTCTCATTGTGTGCCACCGAAAACCACTGTGTAATACTGGGCCTTTTTTTTTTTTTAGGGTAAATTCTCACAGAAAAAAAAAAAAATAGTGGGAGATTAAGATTGGCATTTCTGCTTGAGTGCTGGTCTTGTGTGTGCCATCTGTCTCAAATTATTGGGGCACAGAAAACCTATTGTGTAACATTGGGCCTGATTTTCCTTTCAGTGTCAGGCACCTATAAAGGTATATATAAATCCTACAGAAGTTTGAGTTCACCTGATAAGTTGTTTTACAGTAACAAATAGCGTTACTTTGGTTACGTTTTGCAAACAATGAGGAAGTCTAGTGGAAGAGGTCGTGGCCGTGGGCGGTCATTGTCAGCTGGTAATGATGGTAGTGGTGGTGGAGCATCAGGTGGTCGTGGTAAAAGCAGTACAGCACCTAAGTCTCGAGTTGTTGAGCCAGGTTCGTTGTCTGGCTACACAAGGCCTCGAACGCTCTCTTTTCTGGGAGTAGGAAAACCACTTTTGAAGCCGGAGCAGGAGGAACAAGTATTGGCTTTCATTGCTGCCTCTGCCTCTAACTCTTTCGCCTCCTCCTCGGAAAGTGCAAAATGTCAGAGCAGTGCATCGTCAGTGGATGCTCCCGGTCAGGAACAAGTCGCTTCCCTGTGTCCTTCACTAAAAACAACAGTTAAGGATGCGTCAGTCGACACAACAGGTTACTCCATGGAGCTCTTTACACATACCTTTCCTGGGTTAGACAGTGAAACAGTTAACAGGCCATGCCCATTAGAAGCTGAATCGGACATGGAGTGCACAGATGCACAGCCACAGCCAGATTACTATGCTGTTCCTTTGACTCAGACCAGAACATTGCCCTCGCAGTGTACTGAGGCAGAATCAAACCCAGCAGAGACTATGGTGCGCCGTCATGAACGCTATACCACCGGCTTACACGGTGACACAGACGAAATTGCACACGACATAGAAGAGGAGGTCATAGATGACCCAGTTGTGGACCCCGATTGGCAGCCATTGGGGGAACAGGGTGCAGGCGGCAGTAGTTCTGAAGCGGAGGAGGAGGAGCCGCAGCAGGCATCAACATCACAACAGGTTCCATCTAGCGGGCCCGTATCTGGCCAAAAACGCGTGGCAAAAACAAAACCAGTTGGAGGACAGCGTGGCCATCCAGTTAAAGAAGCTCAGTCTGCAATGCCTGAAAAGGTATCCGATAGTAGAAAGAGTGCAGTCTGGCATTTTTTTAAACAACATCCAAATGATCAGCGCAAAGTCATCTGTCAAAAATGTTCAACTACCTTAAGCAGAGGTCAGAATCTTAAAAGTCTAAATACAAGTTGCATGCATAGACATTTATCCACCATGCATTTGCAAGCCTGGACTAACTACCAAACGTCCCTAAAGGTTGCAGCACCCTCGGCCAATGAAGCTAGTCAGCAACGCTACATCCCTTCCCTCCCTGTAAGCCCACCATTTCCCGCGCCACCTGCAGTATCTGTGCAGCTTTCGTCGCCAGGCCAAAGCAGTCAGGGAATCACCAGGTTAGTAGTAGGAAACACTGCATGTAGGGCACCGGCAAGAATACCATCTCCAACACTCTCTCACTCACCCATGTCCACCGGCACCACCGCTAGTTCCACGATCTCCAGCTCTCCAGTCCAGCTCACCCTACATGAGACTCTTGTTAGGAAAAGGAAGTACTCATCCTCGCATCCGCGTACACAGGGTTTGAACGCCCACATTGCTAGACTAATCTCATTAGAGATGATGCCCTACTGGGTAGTTGAAAGCGAAGCTTTCAAAGCGCTGATGGACTACGCTGTACCACGCTACGAGCTACCCAGTCAGCACTTCTTTTCTAGAAAAGCCATCCCAGCCCTCCAACAGCATGTTAAAGACCACATTGTCCATGCACTCAGGCAGTCTGTGACTACAAAGGTGCACCTGACAACAGATGCATGGACCAGTAGGCATGGCCAGGGACGTTACGTGTCCATCACGGCACATTGGGTGAATGTGGTAGATGCAGGGTCCACAGGGGACAGCAATATTGGGACACTTCTGCCTAGCCCACGGTCAAGGAAAGAGTTGGCTGTAGGCGTTCGCCCCCCCTCCTCCTCTTCCTCCTCCTTCTCCTGCAGAAGCGAGAGCTCGTCCACAGACCGCAGTCGCACATCCACTCCATCCGCAGCTGCCACTGTTGCACACCAGGTGTGCCATTATGGGACAGCTAGTGGCAAGCGTCAGCAGGCTGTATTGGCAATGAAGTGTTTGGGCGACAACAGACACACCGCGGAAGTTCTGTCCGAGTTCTTGCAGAAAGAAACTCAGTCATGGCTGAGCACTGTACATCTTGAGGCAGGCAAGGTAGTGAGTGATAACGGAAGGAATTTCATGGCTGCCATAGCCCTTTCCCAACTGAAACACATTCCTTGCCTGGCTCACACCTTAAACCTGGTGGTGCAGTGCTTCCTGAAAAGTTATCCGGGGTTACCCGACCTGCTCCTCAAAGTGCGCAGACTTTGCTCGCATATCCGACGTTCGCCTGTACACTCCAGCCGTATGCAGAACTATCAGCGTTCTTTGAACCTTCCTCAGCATCGCCTAATCATCGATGTTGCAACGAGGTGGAACTCCACACTGCACGTGCTTCAGAGAGTGTGCGAACAGAGGCGTGCTGTTATGTATTTGTGGGAGGATACACGGGCAGGCAGTTGGATGGCAGACGTGGAGTTGTCAGGTGTGCAGTGGTCGAAGCTACAAGACCTGTGTCAAGTCCTTCAGTGTTTTGAGGAATGCACATGGCTGGTTAGTGCAGACAACGCTGTTATGGTTCTCAATGGCAAGAGAACATAGCCCAGCATACATAAGAAATAGCTCTTGGAAGGATGGAAACTTAAACTGACCATGAACTAAACCTGCCGCACAACTAACAGTAGCCGGGTAGCGTAGCCTGCGTTTTATCCCTAGACGCCCAGCGCCGGCCGGAGGACTAACTAATCCTGGCAGAGGAAAATATAGTCCTGGCTCACCTCTAGAGAAATTTCCCCGAAAGGCAGACAGAGGCCCCCACATATATTGGCGGTGATTTAAGATGAAAATGACAAACGTAGTATGAAAATAGGTTTAGCAAAATCGAGGTCCGCTTACTAGATAGCAGGAAGACAGAAAGGGTACTTTCATGGTCAGCTGAAAACCCTATCAATACACCATCCTGAAATTACTTTAAGACTCTAGTATTAACTCATAACATCAGAGTGGCAATTTCAGATCACAAGAGCTTTCCAGACACAGAAACGAAACTGCAGCTGTGAACTGGAACAAAATGCAAAAAACAAACAAGGACAAAAGTCCGACTTAGCTGGAAGTTGTCTGGTAGCAGGAACATGCACAGAAAGGCTTCTGATTACAATGTTGACCGGCATGGAAGTGACAGAGGAGCAAGGTTAAATAGCGACTCCCACATCCTGATGGGAACAGGTGAACAGAGGGGATGATGCACACAAGTTCAATTCCACCAGTGGCCACCGGGGGAGCCCAAAATCCAATTTCACAACACAACGCCATAATAAGCATGAGCATCCCCCTAATGCGTCTGCTGATGCAAAGTTTGACGCACATAAAGGAGCAGGCGTCTGCAGCCGAGGAAGAGGAAAGCCTTGATGACAGTCAGCCATTGTCTGGTCAGGGCCGTGTAGAGGACGAGGTAGCGGGCGAAGAGGAGGAGGAGGACGAGGAGGATGATGGGGATGAGTACTTTTTTAATGAGGAAGCTTCTCCTGGGCCAACAGAAATTAGTGGCGTTGCAAGGCCGGGTTCTGTTTTTGTAAGGGAGACAAGTGACATAGATTTGCCTGTAACTGCCCCTCAAACCAGCACAACCGCAGATTTGCCAACTGGAACTTTGGCCCACATGGCGGATTATGCCTTACGTATCCTCAAAAAGGACCCACGCATTATTAAAATGATGAGCGATGACGATTACTGGTTGGCCTGCATCCTTGACCCTCGCTATAAAGGCAAATTGCAAAATGTTATGCCACATGAGAACCTCGAACAAATATTAGCAACCAAACAAGCTACTCTTGTAGACCGTTTGATTCAGGCATTCCCAGCACACAGCGCCGGTGATGGTTCTCACACGAGCTGCAGGGGGCTACACGGCAGAGGTGTTAGAGGTGCACAGATCAGAAGTGGCGTTGGACAGAGGGGTTTTCTGACCAGGTTGTGGAGTGATTTCGCAATGACCGCAGACAGGACAGGTACTGCAGCATCTATTCAAAGTGACAGGAGACAACATTTGTCCAGTATGGTTACTAACTATTTTTCAGCCCTTATTAATTTTCTCCCTCAACCGTCATTCCCATTTGATTACTGGGCATCCAAATTAGACATCTGGCCTGAATTGGCAGAATATGCGTTGCAGGAGCTTGCTTGCCCAGCAGCTAGTGTGCTATCAGAAAGAGTATTCAGTGCTGCTGGTTCAATATTAACCGAAAAAAGGACTCGTCTGGCTACCCAAAATGTGGATGATCTCACCTTCATTAAAATGAACCACTCCTGGATTTCAAATTATTTTGCCCCACCTTTCCCGGCTGACACCTAGCTTTCCTATAAAAAGGTCTTGCTTGTGGACTGGTCTTACTGAGTGTTCAAATCTCTTAATTTGCAGCAGCTGTTTGACCAGCATACGACATGTTTACACATCCCCCAATGGGAAAACTCCCCCCACGGGGCCGTTGTCTCACTCTCGACACTTGGCGCAAGCACCCGTTAGTTACAGTGCTGTTTGTCAGAAGAGGTGGGTGTGCTCGCTTTTGGTCGACGGCACTGCCACTGGGTCCCTCATAGTACAATGTAGTGTCTCTGGTGGTGGTGGTGCGCACCCAACGTCAGACACACCGTTGTAAAATGAGGGGCCCTGGGGCGGTACCGCCGGCCACAAGAGAGTTCCCCCCCCCAGCTCAAACTGTGATCTACCACGTGCAAAATTATCTCGCACAGCTCCACCAATGTTTAGTCTATGCGCTGACATCATTCAATGCCTGGCACTGACAAACAATACCAATTTGTTGACATCTATGATGCTAGTTAAAGTAGTCTGGGTCAGTGTCCTATATTGACACCAGTAAATACTAATTTACTGCCAAATTACTTTGTCATAAACTCTGCAGATGAGCCCACCCCTGTACCTAAGCATGCCACCCTATTTTTTATTTATAGTTGTTTTGCAAGACATTAACATCTATTTATTTTTTGGGAGTACTAACTGTGTCAGACACTTCTTGCAATACTCCTCCACTGACCACAATGCTGCCTGCCTGTGTATCCATGTAACCGATTTAAAACTGCCATGCCTGCCTATCGTTTGTTATTTTAGGCCTTTGTTAGCCTGTCTGCGGCCCCTACTTGCAATACTCCTCCACTGACCACAATGCTGCCTGCCTGTGTATCCATGTAACTGATTTAAAACTGCCATGCCTGACTATTGTTTGTTATTTTAGGCCTTTGATAGCCTGTCTGCGGCCCATACTTGCAATACTCCTCCACTGACCACAATGCTGCCTGCCTGTGTATCCATGTAACCGATTTAAAACTGCCATGCCTGCCTATTGTTTGTTATTTTAGGCCTTTGTTAGCCTGTCTGCGGCCCCTACTTGCAATACTCCTCCACTGACCACAATGCTGCCTGCCTGTGTTTCCATGTAACCGATTTAAAACTGCCATGCCTGACTATTGTTTGTTATTTTAGGCCTTTGTTAGCCTGTCTGCGGCCCCTACTTGCAATACTCCTCCACTGACCACAATGCTGCCTGCCTGTGTATCCATGTAACGGATTTAAAACTGCCATGCCTGACTATTGTTTGTTATTTTAGGCCTTTGATAGCCTGTCTGCGGCCCCTACTTGCAATACTCTTCCACTGACCACAATGCTGCCTGGAGTGCCTGCCTGTGTATCCATGTAACCAATTTAAAACTGCCATGCCTGCCTATTGTTTGTTATTTTAGGCCTTTGTTAGCCTGTCTGCGGCCCCTACTTGCAATACTCCTCCACTGACCACAATGCTGCCTGGAGTGCCTGCCTGTGTATCCATGTAACCGATTTAAAACTGCCATGCCTGACTATTGTTTGTTATTTTAGGCCTTTGTTAGCCTGTCTGCGGCCCCTACTTGCAATACTCCTCCACTGACCACAATGCTGCCTGCCTGTGAATCCATGTAACCGATTTAAAACTGCCATGCCTGCCTATTGTTTGTTATTTTAGGCCTTTGATAGCCTGTCTGCGGCCCCTACTTGCAATACTCCTCCACTGACCACAATGCTGCCTGGAGTGCCTGCCTGTGTATCCATGTAACCGATTTAAAACTGCCATGCCTGACTATTGTTTGTTATTTTAGGCCTTTGATAGCCTGTCTGCGGCCCCTACTCGCAATACTCCTCCACTGACCACAATGCTGCCTGGAGTGCCTGCCTGTGTATCCATGTAACCGATTTAAAACTGCCATGCCTGACTATTGTTTGTTATTTTAGGCCTTTGTTAGCCTGTCTGCGGCCCCTACTTGCAATACTCCTCCACTGACCACAATGCTGCCTGCCTGTGAATCCATGTAACCGATTTAAAACTGCCATGCCTGACTATTGTTTGTTATTTTAGGCCTTTGATAGCCTGTCTGCGGCCCCTACTTGCAATACTCCTCCACTGACCACAATGCTGCCTGGAGTGCCTGCCTGTGTATCCATGTAACCGATTTAAAACTGCCATGCCTGCCTATTGTTTGTTATTTTAGGCCTTTGTTAGCCTGTCTGCGGCCCCTACTTGCAATACTCCTCCACTGACCACAATGCTGCCTGGAGTGCCTGCCTGTGTATCCATGTAACCGATTTAAAACTGCCATGCTTGCCTATTGTTTGTTATTTTAGGCCTTTGATAGCCTGTCTGCGGCCCCTACTTGCAATACTCCTGCACTGACCACAATGCTGCCTGGAGTGCCTGCCTGTGTATCCATGTAACCGATTTAAAACTGCCATGCCTGACTATTGTTTGTTATTTTAGGCCTTTGTTAGCCTGTCTGCGGCCCCTACTTGCAATACTCCTCCACTGACCACAATGCTGCCTGGAGTGCCTGCCTGTGTATCCATGTAACCGATTTAAAACTGCCATGCCTGCCTATTGTTTGTTATTTTAGGCCTTTGTTAGCCTGTCTGCGGCCCCTACTTGCAATACTCCTCCACTGACCACAATGCTGCCTGGATTGCCTGCCTGTGTATCCATGTAACCGATTTAAAACTGCCATGCTTGCCTATTGTTTGTTATTTTAGGCCTTTGATAGCCTGTCTGCGGCCCGTACTTGCAATACTCCTCCACTGACCACAATGCTGCCTGGAGTGCCTGCCTGTGTATCCATGTAACCGATTTAAAACTGCCATGCCTGTCTATTGTTTGTTATTTTAGGCCTTTGATAGCCTGTCTGCGGCCCCTACTTGCAATACTCCTGCACTGACCACAATGCTGCCTGGAGTGCCTGCCTGTGTATCCATGTAACCGATTTAAAACTGCCATGCCTGACTATTGTTTGTTATTTTAGGCCTTTGTTATCCTGTCTGCGGCCCCTACTTGCAATACTCCTCCACTGACCACAATGCTGCCTGGAGTGCCTGCCTGTGTATCCATGTAACCGATTTAAAACTGCCATGCCTGACTATTGTTTGTTATTTTAGGCCTTTGATAGCCTGTCTGCGGCCCCTACTTGCAATACTCCTCCACTGACCACACCAATGCTGCCCGTGTACCCCTGGAACCTATTTAAAAGTTCATAGAGCCTAGTTATATATTTTATTTACTATTAATAAGGCCATGATGGACTACGCTGTACCACGCTACAAGCTAACCAGTCGACACTTCTTTTGCGAGAAAAGCCATCCCAACCCTCCACCAGCATGTAAAAGACCGCATTGTCCATGCACTCTGGCAATCTGTGAGTACAAAGGTGCACCTGACAACAGACGCATGGACCTGTAGGCATGGCCACGGAAGATTACGTGTCCATTACGGCGCAATGGGTTAATGTGGTGGATGCATGGTCCACAGGGGACAGCCTACTAAGTCTGTCTGCAGTCCCTAATTCAAATTGTCCTCCACTGTCTAAATCGGAGCTTCCACCTTCTGGCTTTCGGCCTTTAGTATCAGAAATTAAACTGCATTTGGCCTTCAACTTTGGTTACGGCCTACCAACGGTGTCTGCCCCTGCCTGGTGTTTGTCCTCAACTGAATAAAGCTGAGCTTCAACCTTCAGGCTCTAATTTTTTTTTTTTTTTTAAGTGCTGGTTGGGGCATAATACCTCTGTTTGCTGCTCCCTGGTGTTGACCTCAACTGAATAAAGCTGAGCTTCCACCTTCTGGCTTTCGGCCTATAGTATCAGATATTAAACTGCATTTGGCCTTCAACTTTGGTTACGGCCTACTAACAGTGTCTGCCCCTGCCTGGTGTTTTTCCTCAACTGAATAAAGCTGAGCTTCAACCTTCTGGCTCTCATTAAGTGCTGTGTTTTTAAAAATTGGTGGCTAGGGCCTACTAACGGTGTCTGCCCCTCCCTGGTGTTTGCCCTCAACTGAATAAAGCTGAGCTTCCACCTTCTGGCTTTCGGCCTATAGTATCAGATATTAAACTGCATTTGGCCTTCAACTTTGGTTATGGCCTACTAACGGTGTCTGCCCCTGCCTGGTGTTTTTCCTCAACTGAATAAAGCTGAGCTTCAACCTTCTGGCTCTCATTAAGTGCTGTGTTTTTAAAAATTGGTGGTTAGGGCCTACTAACGGTGTCTGCCCCTCCCTGGTGTTTGCCCTCAACTGAATAAAGCTGAGCTTCCACCTTCTGGCTTTCGGTCTAAAGTATCAGATATTAAACTGCATTTGGCCTATTAGTGTGTTTGGGCCCTTAAAACAGTGTCTGCTGCTCCTGGGTTTGCTACTGCACTGAACAAAGCAATGCCGCCTGTTTAGTCCTGTTACCAATTTTGAACTGCATTTAGCCTACTTTATTCTTTGGCCCTATATCTGTTTCCTCCTCATCCTGCCCATTGCCCAGCCACTGCTAGATGAGTCTGCTGGTACATTGACCTAGACCACTACATTCCCCTTGCACTCTACACAGCCAGAATCTGACCCTGCTGAAAGTAAGGTTCCCCTTCCCGCATGTTATACCACCTTACACAGGGACAAAGAGGAAGGTGCAGATGAAAGTGCAGGTTCCTTCATCAGGTGGGGGGGGGCATACTCGTTGGTGACGTCACTGGCACAGGGCCCCTCAGAGTACGCAAAAGTGTCGCTGCTGGTGGGAGGCGCCCCCGCCGTGCAAACACACCGCTGTACTTTGAGTGGCCCTGTGCCAGTGCCAATGCGAACGAGTGTGCCCCACTGCTTGCTTAGGATCACAGCACTTGCAACGTTGAAATACTTACCTCTCCCTGCTCCACTGCCGTGACGTAGTCCACGATTCCTGGGCCCACTAAAACCTTGAACCAGCCCTACCCCCCACAACTTTTGCCAAATGACCCCCAAGTTCCATTGAACAACTATTATTATAAAGTTAATTAAGATTGACAAGCTTCAGAAACAAGAATGGATGTTTTTGGCATTAAAATGGGCACTGTAGGTGTTTTCCTGGCCTCCACTCACTGCCGACTATGCTTCCCCATTGACTTGCATTGGGTTTCGTGTTTCGGTCGATCCCCGCCTTTTAGCGATAATCGGCTGACTGCACTCGACTCGACTCTGGACAAAGTCGGGTTTCACAAAACCCGACTCGATCTTTAAAAAATGAAAGTTGCCCAACCCTAGTTTTGATAGTGGCACAGGTCAAATTACAGATAGTATAAATGTATTTACTATAAAAGAAAAGTAAGGGTATTTAGTTAGTTATATGTAAAAATGGTCTGTCTGAGTGCATGAATATATACACACAATGATGGCGTTGTTCTATAATCAAGAGCTGGATCGCTCGTACTCAAGGTGTCTGTAATGTAGACTAATGCACTGAGGATATCGATCTGAAAGAAAAAAAAACAAACCTATATATATTCCTTAATTAGTGTCACAGTCTCTCACAATTACAGAGTAAAAGGTTCCTTCATACCTGTTCCTAATATGCGCTGGTACAAAGTCCTCAGATCATGCGCTGCTTGATAACTATATGCTGCAGCCACATAGGTTGATGTGGAATGCAGGAGTCCCAGACAGCGCTGAGACGACAGTCAGCAAAACGATAATGTACAAGGCAAAGCTACTTAGCTGGCGGGTTCCTGCTTTTTCCTTTACGGTGGCTGTATGCACGGGGTCTTCCGGAGTCTTCAGCATGTGCTGTCCCGGCCGGTGACAGGCGTGCGCGTAGCTAGAAGCCTTCACTGAGGCACGCCGGGACAGCACGTGCTGAAGACTCCGGAAGACCCCGTGCATACAGCCACCGTAAAGGAAAAAGCAGGAACCCGCCAGCTAAGTAGCTTTGCCTTGTACATTATCGTTTTGCTGACTGTCGTCTCAGCGCTGTCTGGGACTCCTGCATTCCACATCAACCTATGTGGCTGCAGCATATAGTTATCAAGCAGCGCATGATCTGAGGACTTTGTACCAGCGCATATTAGGAACAGGTATTCAGGAACCTTTTACTCTGTAATTGTGAGAGACTGTGACACTAATTAAGGAATATATATAGGTTTTTTTTTGTTTTTTTTCTTTCAGATCGATATCCTCAGTGCATTAGTCTACATTACAGACACCTTGAGTACGAGCGATCCAGCTCTTGATTATAGAACAACGCCATCAATGTGTGTATATATTCATGCACTCAGACAGACCATTTTTACATATAACTAACTAAATACCCTTACTTTTCTTTTATAGTAAATACATTTATACTATATTTGATTTGACCTGTGCCACTATCAAAACCGCTCATCTCACTCTATCAAGCAGGTAAATTTCACATTAGTAGTGATATTACTTAAATGCAACGTAGGACGTAGCGCGGGTGTGTGTACACTGTGTGTACATATTTCTACCTTTTTGTTAATAAAATACGTGTTTTATTATCTTGACCATGTCTGCTATGTATTTCCTATACAAACCACTTTAGTTTTTTGGGCTTAGGTTGTTGACATCATTGCGTCCTGACTCGGTTCACCAGTAGCTATTTGACGCAGACTGAAGAGACGATGGCTCTTTTGGTGCCTTCACATTAGCAGTATTTGTTCAGTACTTTACATCAGTATTTGTAAGCCAAAACCAGGAGTGGGTGATTAATACAGAAGTGGTGCATATGTTTTTATTATACTTTTCCTCACATTGTTCCACACCTGGTTTTGGCTTACCAATAGTGATGTAAAATACTGAGCAAATACTGACAGTGCGACGGCAGCCTACAAAACAGATCTATACTCATCAAGTCAGGTTTCAGAAATAATGAATTCATGATGCACAAGTAAATGCCTCATGAATTCATTATTTCTGACACATGTCCTGGTGAGTATAGATATGCCGTGTATGACCTCCATCGTCCCTTCACTTTGTGTGAAATAGATTTTATGTACACAGAAGATAAAATGGAGGTAATACAAGCCATTTCTCTACTCACCAGGTCAGGTGTCATAACTAATGATTTTTTGAACACATGACCTGTTAAGTATAGTTCTGCTGTGTATTCTGCTGTGTATTCCCACCATTTTCTCTTCAGTCTGCGACACAAAGTCACAGAGTAAACAGAAAGAAGAGATTATGGAGAAAATACAAGTATTATTTTTTTGGCCCACCTCATATCTCTATACCAAACACACACAAAGCTTCAGTGTTGTACTTACTAACTACTGGAGCTAGGAGGTGGCAAAAAAAAATGTGTGCAGCGCATCTTTTTATTTGGCGCACGGTGTGTGTTGCCGGCGGCAAAATACACAATTAACCAAACCTTATTGGGGGCGAAAAACATGATTATTTATTTTAACAAAACAAACCAAAAAAACAAAACAAAATTAACTGTGCCTGCTTGGGGTTGATTGACGGAAATGGGGGGTGTGGAGCTGTGAGGGCTGGCTAACTGTGGACGACGCAGGGGTGGCTGGAGAAGGTGCAATAAAATTACTGGGGTCTGGAAATTCGGGGATTGGGCTAGACACATGAGAGGGCAGAGACACACTGGAAGGGTGAGACAAACCAGATATTACAGACACATTGGGAGGTGAGGGGGAGGGATAGCTATTGTCTTAATTTTTTTTGCCTTTCCCTTTCTTGGATCGGCGCTGCGGTCTGGGAGCCTCGTTGGGCTCATTGGTATCGGCCTGGCCATGGTGGCCGACTTGTCAGGGTCCGTGTGCCATTGCAGCGGCATTCTTGTGGTGGCAGGTAATGCCAGGCCAGGGTCTGGCAGTGGCATTCTTGTGGTGGCGGGTAACTCCAGGCCAGGGTCCGGCAGCGGCATTCTTGTGGTGGCGGGTAATGCCAGGCCAGGGTCCGGTAGCGGCATTCTTCTGGTGGTGGGTAACGCCAGGTCAGGATCCGGCAGCGGCATTCTTGTGGTGGCGGGGAAGGCCATGCCAAGGTCCTGCGGCTGCCGCATGGTGGTGGCAGTGGAGGAGGTCCAAGCAGGAGCAGCAGTTGTCATGGTGGTGGAGGTGGGCTGTCCAACAGCACTCGGCATGGTGGTGGTGCTATAGTGGTGTCCGGCAGTGCTTGGAATGGAGGTGACCGTGCAGTGGTATGCAGCAGAGGTCAGCATTGAGGTAAAGCGTGACAGTGTGGGCACAGGTGGAAATGCCCCCACTGTCTGCTGAAAATACCGATTCTGCTGCATAGCCTGCACGTAAGCAGCATTGCAGGCCTGCATAACACTAATCTGGAGATCGGGAGTAAGGTGTTCCGACATGCTTTGTTCAATTTGATTAAAGGGAACCTGTCACCTGAATTTGGCGGGACCAGTTTTGGGTCATATGGGCGGGGTTGTCGGGTGTTTGATTCACCCTTTCCTTACCCGCTGGCTGCATGCTGGCTGCAATATTGGATTGAAGTTCATTCTCTGTCCTCCGGAGTACACGCCTGCGCAAGGCAAGATTGCCTTGCGCTGGCGTGTACTACGGAGGACACAGCATGAACTTCAATCCAATATTGCAGCCAGCATGCAGCCAGCGGGTAAGGAAAGGGTGAATCAAACACCCGACAACCCCGCCCATATGACCCAAAACTGGTCCCGCCAAATTCAGGTGACAGGTTCCCTTTAAAAAAATGATGTGCTGGCCTCTGGAGGTCGGCTTTCACTTGGGCAAGGGCTCTGGTAACCTCCTGGATACGTGTACTCATATGGCTAATGGCAGTATCCAGTCGGTCACCCATGGCCTTGAGTCCCTCGTGGAAAACCGAGCTCAAGTGCAAAAACTCGGGCATGAGTGACCTATCCGCGGCCCTCTGCCGCTGCCGGGTGGAGCCCCCCAAAAAATTAGCAGAGGCAGAGGACTGGGAAAGGGGATCACTTGATGGACCAGCTTCCTGGTCTCCAGTTAGTGTGGCAGGCCCACTTGCTGCAGCACTGGAGGATGGCTGGGACGGGTCCGTGGCTTGTCTGATGAAGGACTGCTCCAGAGCCTGGGCCAACAGTGCTGCTCCATGTGCTGTGAAAAAAAGAAGAAAAAAAGTTAATATCAAACATTTATAAAACGCAAACTCCTGTGGAATATAAACACACAGATTAAGGCTGAGGTCACACTAGCAGTATTTTGTCACAGTTTTACATCAGACTTTGGAAGCCAAAACCAGAAATACAACAGTCCGAGGAAAAGCATAATCGAAACAGATGCACCACTTCTCCATTGATCACCCACTCCTGGTTTTGGCTTACATATACTGATGTAAAATATGAAGGGACGAGGGAGGTCATACAAGGCATATCTATACTCACCAGGACATGTGTCAGAAATAACGAATTCATGAGGCATTTATTTGTGCATCATGGATTCATTATTTCTGACACCCGACTTGATGAGTATAGATCTGTTGTCACGCAGGTACTGGGTAGACTACAGCTGATTACCTGGGCCCCTGCGATATCCCTCAGACTAGGGAAAACCCTGTCTGTCCCTCTCCCAGAATTTACACTGATGGTGTGCTTGTCTGGGCCGCCAGGCCTGACCCTGACTCCTGTTTCAGTCCTATGCTGAAACCTCCACCCGCCACCCAGTGATAAGACCACACACCAACCCCTACAGAAAGCACAGACAGGGAAAACTAAAAATGCACCACGCCGCAGACACACAGGAAAACACTATAATGTGCACAGGGCAAAACAAATACAAATATAGGAAGGAGAAATATGACAAAGGATAATACACCACCAGATACGATATATCTTCTCCTAGACCACCACTCCAGACCGAGATCACCAGGCACAAGACACAAGCTATAATCGGCGACGCCCAAAGTCCAGAATGACTATTTAAAGGTTATGGGCGTGACCCAGCCTCCAACCTGATTACCAGCTAGATTAACCCCGGACAACCTGGATAAAGTTTAGCCGGCGCCACTGAGCGTATAGTGGACAAATGTGGAATTATCGCTGTCTGTCGGATGCCCTAGTGTGAATAGCGTCCGACATGACATCTGTTTTGTAGGCTGCCGTCACACTGTCAGTATTTGCTCAGTATTTTACATCACTATTGGTAAGCCAAAACCAGGAGTAGAACAGTGTGAGGAAAAGTATAATAAAAACATATGCACCACTTCTGCATTGATCACCCACTCCTGGTTTTGGCTTACAAGTACTGATGTAAAATATGAAGGGACGATGGAGGTCATACAAGGCATATCTATACTCACCAGGACATGTGTCAGAAATAGTGAATTCATGACGCATTTATTTGTGCATCATGAATACATTATTTCTGACACCTGACTTGATGAGTATAGATCTGTTTTGTATTAGGCTGCAGTCACACTAGCAGTATTTGGTCAGTTTTACATCAGACTTTGGAAGCCAAAACCCGGAGTACAACCGTCCGAGGAAGAGTATAATCGAAACAGATGCACCACTTCTGCATTTATCACCCACTCCTGGTTTTGGATTCCAAATACTGATGTAAAACAGTGACCAAAAAATGCTGGTGTGACGGCAGCCTAATGCAATACAAAACATCTTTTTTTTTCACCAAAAATATATTTACGTTCTCTGGGCAAGGACCGGTCTCAAAAATGCAAGGATGCGATGCTATTTGTATTTTCTGATCCTTGCTCAGGAACCACTAGGAAGCCGGCTCTCTTGACGCAGGTCCTTGTTGAAGCGGTCCTTCATCGAACGCCACGGTGTTTTGCCCACTGCTGAAAAAACAAAACATAATGGTTAGACAATGGTCTTTTTGCCGTGCTCACACAACTGTGTGTGATGAGAGAAACTCCTGAGAGTTTCTGTCATCACATACAGTTGTGTGAGCACGGCCAAGGTCTCTGCTGCTTCACACTGCATTGTAATACTTACCAAATGCAGTTCGGACCCGAGTCGGGGCATTGTCCTAGCCATCCCACATCGCTTTGGCCACCTCATTCCATAGCCGCCGGATCGTCACGTTGTCCGAGTGCTGCAAAATCCGGGTGTCCCACAACGGGACTCGCTCCTGGACCAGGGAGATGAGGTGGTCATTATCTATGAGGTCCTCATCCCGTTCTAAAAAAAAAAAAGGACATTAATGTTGGAGACATTAACATAAGGAAGAAAGAAAACAGAAGCAGAGAAATGGCATGAATATTGAAAGTCAAAAAAAATAGGAGTGCAGAAGCAAAAGGGAAAGAAAGAGAAAAGTAAAGAAATGATGATTCAAGAATTGTAAAGTGAGGATACAATAAACAGTCAGCCACGTATACGTACACGCTGCCGCCGTGCCACCCGACCGTGACTCCGCTCCTCCTGCTCAGTCTCTGCCGCAGTGGAAGAAGTGCTCTAAAAAAAAAAAAATTGTTATATGTGTTGATGTGACAGTGAAAACTTACCAATCTGAGGAGGTAAATACTCACTTCGCTGACATTTTCCGCTTGTGCAGGCCCAGGTGTTTGATCATCATCAGAAGAAGATGACATTCTGATACATGCAGAAAGAAAGAAATGGCAGAAATTAGGACATGTAGAGACAGAAAATAGAAAATATAGGCATTGGCTAGGATATACTCAAATTGTTCAGTGTCTTGTTTTCCTCCAAGGTTGTAGCCTGCATCTCGTCTGGTTCACTGTCTGCTGAGTAGTGACCTGCAAATGTCCACTCCCTCCCTTTATCACCTTTGCATGTGGGGGGTGGCTAATTAGTATCTAGACATGTTTTCCTGGGATACAACGCATGTGTTCACAAACGCAAGCAAATGCATGTGCTTGCGAACGCATTCGTTCACATAGACAGCAATGCATTTTTTTTGCGCATTCCTTCGGCAATCGACCGCATACGTTTCTAGGCGGCAAATTGACGCCTCTAAAATTACTACATGTAGTGTTTGCCACTCCAAACCGCAGACTATGAAACGACGCATGCGTCGTCAAACGCTACAAAAAGCAACCGATCGCAGACGCATGCATCCTTAATGTTAAATATAGGAATACACAACGCATGCGGATATTTGAGGAAGAAACGCTGTGGACACAACTGCAAATGTGAAACCGGCCTAAATCATTTTTTTCCCAAGCCAATCATCTTTCAACACTTCCTTTCACGATATATTTCAAGTTAAAGGAAATTTGTCAGCAGATATACTCTGAAGACAACAGGAGATAGAGGCTGAAACACAGAATTCAGGGATGTGCCACTTGTCAAAGTCCATGTTATTTTTTGGTAACTGTGAAGGCTTTAACACTAAGAGATTAACATTGCTGTGATAAGCATCTCACTGTCTATGAACTTAGCACATGGAGAGCCTGGCGTGGGTGGGGCTAGCTACCTCAGCTCTGCTTCATTCTAAATCTTAAAATCCCTTATTATGTCAGAACGGCTGCACCCAGGAAACTATGTGATACATCACAAGATTCAGCTTCTCTTTGCCTACATTACGCTGATCTCATATGAGGTAGCAAAAACCTGCTTAAAGATTCCCTTTAAGAGGATATATTGTTGTGAAATTGGATTTTGGGCTCCCCCGGTGGCCACTGGTGGAATTGAACTGGTGTGCATCATCCCCTCTGTTCACCTGTTTCCATCAGGATGTGGGAGTCGCTATTTAACCTTGCTCCTCTGTCACTTCCATGCCGGTCAACATTGTAATCAGAAGCCTTTCTGTGCATGTTCCTGCTGCTAGACAACTCCCAGCTAAGTTGGACTTTAGTCCTCGTTTGTTTTTGCATTTTGTTCCAGTTCACTTCTGTAGTTTCGTTTCTGTGTCTGGAAAGCTCTTGTGATCTGAAATTGCCACTCTGATGTTATGAGTTAATACTAGAGTCTTAAAGTAATTTCAGGATGGTATTTTGATAGGGTTTTCAGCTGACCATGAAAGTGCCCTTTCTGTCTTCCTGCTATCTAGTAAGCGGACCTCAATTTTGCTAAACCTATTTTCATACTACGTTTGTCATTTCATCTAAAATCACCGCCAATATATGTGGGGGCCTCTGTCTGCCTATCGGGGAAACTTCTCTAGAGGTGAGCCAGGACTATATTTTCCTCTGCCAGGATTAGTTAGTCCTCCGGCCGGCGCTGGGCGTCTAGGGATAAAAAACGTAGGCAACGCTACCCGGCTACTGTTAGTTGTGCGGCAGGTTTAGTTCATGGTCAGTTTAGTTTCCATCCTTCCAAGAGCTAGTACTTATGTTTGCTGGGCTATGTTCTCTTGCCATTGAGAACCATAACAGTTTGACCGGCCAAAAAAGGGTTAAATTAATTGACAGAGAAAGGAGAGAAAAGAGAAGTCTGCTGAAGATTTTTTTTTTTTTTCCCTTCCCTTCAGTTCTGAGTGTGCTTGTAATTGAATCTCTTGCAAGTCTGCCTATATTGCAGCCTTTCTCTCTCTCTCTCTCCTTCTAATCCTGGAATGGCTCTGTGTTCACCTGTTTAAAATGGATATTCAGAGTTTAGCTGCAGGTTTGAATAATCTCACCACGAAAGTTCAAAATTTACAAGATTTTGTTGTTCATGTTCCTATATCTGAACCTAGAATTCCTTTGCCTGAATTTTTCTCGGGGAATAGATCTTGCTTTCAAAATTTCAAAAATAATTGCAAGTTGTTTTTGTCCCTGAAATCTCGCTCTGCTGGAGATCCTGCTCAGCAGGTCAGGATTGTGATTTCTTTGCTCCGGGGCGACCCTCAGGATTGGGCTTTTGCATTGGCTCCAGGGGATCCTGCGTTGCTCAATGTGGATGCGTTTTTTCTGGCCTTGGGGTTGCTTTATGAGGAACCTCAGTTAGAGCTTCAGGCGGAAAAGGCCTTGATGTCCCTATCTCAGGGGCAAGACGAAGCTGAAATATACTGCCAGAAATTCCGTAAATGGGCTGTGCTTACTCAGTGGAATGAGTGCGCCCTGGCGGCGAATTTCAGAGAGGGTCTCTCTGATGCCATTAAGGATGTTATGGTGGGGTTCCCTGTGCCTGCGGGTCTGAATGAGTCCATGACAATGGCTATCCAGATCGATAGGCGTCTGCGGGAGCGCAAACCTGTGCACCATTTGGCGGTGTCTACTGAGAAGACGCCAGAGAATATGCAATGTGATAGAATTCTGTCCAGAAGTGAACGGCAGAATTTAAGACGAAAAAATGGGTTGTGCTTCTATTGCGGTGATTCAACTCATGTTATATCAGCATGCTCTAAGCGTACTAAGAAGCTTGATAAGTCTGTTTCAATTGGCACTTTACAGTCTAAGTTTATTCTATCTGTGACCCTGATTTGTTCTTTATCATCTATTACCGCGGATGCCTATGTCGACTCTGGCGCCGCTTTGAGTCTTATGGATTGGTCCTTTGCCAAACGCTGTGGGTATGATTTGGAGCCTCTTGAAACTCCTATACCCCTGAAGGGGATTGACTCCACCCCATTGGCTAGTAATAAACCACAATACTGGACACAAGTAACTATGCGGATTAATCTGGATCATCAGGAGATTATTCGCTTTCTTGTGCTGTATAACCTACATGATGTGTTGGTGCTTGGATTGCCATGGCTGCAATCTCATAACCCAGTCCTTGACTGGAAAGCTATGTCTGTGTTAAGCTGGGGATGTAAGGGGAAGCATGGGGACGTACCTGTGGTTTCCATTTCATCATCTATTCCCTCTGAGATTCCTGAATTCTTGACTGAATATCGTGACGTTTTTGAAGAACCTAAGCTTGGTTCATTACCTCCGCACCGGGAGTGCGATTGTGCCATAGATTTGATTCCGGGTAGTAAATACCCTAAGGGTCGTTTATTTAATCTGTCTGTGCCTGAACATGCTGCTATGCGAGAATATATAAAGGAGTCCTTGGAAAAGGGACATATTCGTCCTTCGTCATCTCCCTTAGGAGCCGGTTTTTTCTTTGTGGCTAAGAAAGATGGCTCTTTGAGACCGTGTATTGATTATCGGCTTTTGAATAAAATCACGGTTAAATATCAATATCCGTTGCCACTGCTGACTGATTTGTTTGCTCGTATAAAGGGGGCCAAGTGGTTCTCTAAGATAGATCTCCGTGGGGCGTATAATTTGGTGCGAATTAAGCAGGGGGATGAGTGGAAGACCGCATTTAATACGCCCGAGGGCCACTTTGAGTATTTGGTGATGCCTTTTGGTCTTTCAAATGCCCCTTCAGTCTTTCAGTCCTTTATGCATGACATTTTCCGTGATTATTTGGATAAATTTATGATTGTGTATCTGGATGATATTTTGATTTTTTCGGATGACTGGGACTCTCATGTCCAGCAGGTCAGGAGGGTTTTTCAGGTTTTGCGGTCTAATTCCTTGTGTGTGAAGGGTTCTAAGTGCGTTTTTGGGGTTCAAAAGATTTCCTTTTTGGGATATATTTTTTCCCCCTCTTCCATCGAGATGGATCCTGTCAAGGTTCAGGCTATTTGTGATTGGACGCAACCCTCTTCTCTTAAGAGTCTTCAGAAATTTTTGGGCTTTGCTAACTTTTATCGTCGATTTATTGCTGGTTTTTCTGATGTTGTTAAACCATTGACTGATTTGACTAAGAAGGGTGCTGATGTTGCTGATTGGTCCCCTGCTGCTGTGGAGGCCTTTCGGGAGCTTAAGCGCCGCTTTTCTTCCGCCCCTGTGTTGCGTCAGCCTGATGTTGCTCTTCCTTTTCAGGTTGAGGTCGACGCTTCTGAAATCGGAGCTGGGGCAGTTTTATCGCAGAGAAGTTCCGATTGTTCCGTGATGAGACCTTGTGCCTTTTTCTCGCGTAAATTTTCGCCCGCCGAGCGGAATTATGATGTTGGGAATCGGGAGCTTTTGGCCATGAAGTGGGCTTTTGAGGAGTGGCGTCATTGGCTTGAGGGGGCTAGACATCAGGTGGTGGTATTGACTGACCACAAAAATCTAATTTATCTTGAGTCCGCCAGACGCCTGAATCCTAGACAGGCGCGCTGGTCGTTGTTTTTCTCTCGGTTTAATTTTGTGGTGTCCTACCTGCCGGGTTCTAAGAATGTTAAGGCGGATGCCCTTTCTAGGAGTTTTGAGCCTGACTCCCCTGGTAACTCTGAACCTACAGGTATCCTTAAGGATGGAGTGATATTGTCTGCCGTTTCTCCAGACCTGCGGCAGGCCTTGCAGGAGTTTCAGGCGGATAGACCTGATCGTTGCCCACCTGGTAGACTGTTTGTTCCTGATGATTGGACCAGTAAAGTCATTTCTGAGGTTCATTCTTCTGCGTTGACAGGTCATCCTGGAATCTTTGGTACCAGGGATTTGGTGGCAAGGTCCTTCTGGTGGCCTTCCCTGTCTCGAGATGTGCGAGGCTTTGTGCAGTCTTGTGACGTTTGTGCTCGGGCCAAGCCTTGTTGTTCTCGGGCTAGTGGATTGTTGTTGCCCTTGCCTATCCCGAAGAGGCCCTGGACGCACATCTCGATGGATTTTATTTCGGATCTTCCTGTTTCTCAGAAGATGTCTGTCATCTGGGTGGTGTGTGACCGTTTCTCTAAGATGGTCCATTTGGTTCCCCTGCCTAAGTTGCCTTCTTCTTCCGAGTTGGTTCCTCTGTTTTTTCAAAATGTGGTCCGTTTGCATGGTATTCCGGAGAATATCGTTTCTGACAGAGGAACCCAATTCGTGTCTAGATTTTGGCGAGCATTCTGTGCTAGGATGGGCATAGATTTGTCTTTCTCGTCTGCTTTCCATCCTCAGACTAATGGCCAGACCGAGCGGACGAATCAGACCTTGGAGACATATTTGAGGTGTTTTGTGTCTGCAGATCAGGATGATTGGGTTGCTTTTTTGCCTTTAGCGGAGTTTGCCCTCAATAATCGGGCCAGCTCTGCCACCTTGGTGTCTCCTTTTTTCTGTAATTCGGGGTTTCATCCTCGATTTTCTTCTGGTCAGGTGGAATCTTCGGATTGTCCTGGAGTGGATGCTGTGGTGGAGAGGTTGCATCAGATTTGGGGGCAGGTAGTGGACAATTTGAAGTTGTCCCAGGAGAAGACTCAGCTTTTTGCCAACCGCCGGCGTCGGGTTGGTCCTCGGCTTTGTGTTGGGGACTTGGTGTGGTTGTCTTCTCGTTTTGTCCCTATGAGGGTTTCTTCTCCTAAGTTTAAGCCTCGGTTCATCGGCCCGTACAAGATATTGGAGATTCTTAACCCTGTGTCCTTCCGTTTGGACCTCCCTGCATCTTTTTCTATTCATAATGTTTTTCATCGGTCATTGTTGCGCAGGTATGAGGTACCGGTTGTGCCTTCCGTTGAGCCTCCTGCTCCGGTGTTGGTTGAGGGCGAGTTGGAGTACGTTGTGGAAAAAATCTTGGACTCCCGTGTTTCCAGACGGAAACTCCAGTATCTGGTCAAATGGAAGGGATACGGTCAGGAGGATAATTCTTGGGTGACTGCCTCTGATGTTCATGCCTCCGATCTGGTCCGTGCCTTTCATAGGGCTCATCCTGATCGCCCTGGTGGTTCTGGTGAGGGTTCGGTGCCCCCTCCTTGAGGGGGGGGTACTGTTGTGAAATTGGATTTTGGGCTCCCCCGGTGGCCACTGGTGGAATTGAACTGGTGTGCATCATCCCCTCTGTTCACCTGTTTCCATCAGGATGTGGGAGTCGCTATTTAACCTTGCTCCTCTGTCACTTCCATGCCGGTCAACATTGTAATCAGAAGCCTTTCTGTGCATGTTCCTGCTGCTAGACAACTCCCAGCTAAGTTGGACTTTAGTCCTCGTTTGTTTTTGCATTTTGTTCCAGTTCACTTCTGTAGTTTCGTTTCTGTGTCTGGAAAGCTCTTGTGATCTGAAATTGCCACTCTGATGTTATGAGTTAATACTAGAGTCTTAAAGTAATTTCAGGATGGTATTTTGATAGGGTTTTCAGCTGACCATGAAAGTGCCCTTTCTGTCTTCCTGCTATCTAGTAAGCGGACCTCAATTTTGCTAAACCTATTTTCATACTACGTTTGTCATTTCATCTAAAATCACCGCCAATATATGTGGGGGCCTCTGTCTGCCTATCGGGGAAACTTCTCTAGAGGTGAGCCAGGACTATATTTTCCTCTGCCAGGATTAGTTAGTCCTCCGGCCGGCGCTGGGCGTCTAGGGATAAAAAACATAGGCAACGCTACCCGGCTACTGTTAGTTGTGCGGCAGGTTTAGTTCATGGTCAGTTTAGTTTCCATCCTTCCAAGAGCTAGTACTTATGTTTGCTGGGCTATGTTCTCTTGCCATTGAGAACCATAACAATATATACTGTACGTGTGGCCAATACTAATACATTGTGGGGAAATCCACTTTAATCATGATTAGTAGGGTTGAGCGACTTTAACTTTTTTAGGATCGAGTCGGGTTTTGCGAAACCCGACTTTGTCAAAAGTCGAGTCGAGTGAAATCGGCCGAATATCGCGCAAAGTCGGGGATCGACCGAAACACAAAACCCAATGTAAGTCAATGGGGAAGCAAAGTCGGCAGTGAGTGGAGGACCGGAAAACACCTACAGTGACATTTTAATGTCAAAAACATCAATTTGTGTCACTTAAGCTTGTAAATCTTAATTTACCTTATAATAATAGTTAGGCATTGAAAATTGGGGGCCATTTGGCTAAAGTTGTGGGGGGGTAGGGCTGGCTCAAGTTTTTCGTGGGCCCAGGAAACGCGGACTATGTCACGGCGGTGGAGAAGGGAGAGGTCAGTATTTCAACTTTGAAAGTGCTGTGATCCTGAGCAAGCATGGTGGCCCACTCATTCGCATTGGCACTGGCACAGGGCCCCTCAAAGTATGGCATTGTGTTTGATGGCGGGGGTGCCTCCCACCGGCAGAGACACTTTTACATACTATGAGGGGCCTTGTGACAGTGACATCACCAATGAGTATCCCTTCCCCACCTGATGAAAGAACCTGCACTTTCATCTGTGCCTTCCTCTTTGTCCCCATGTAAGGTGGTATAGTATGCGGGAAGGGGAACCTGACTTTCAGCAGGGTCAGATTCTGGTTGTGTAGAGTGCAAGGGGAATGTAGTGGTCTGGGTCAATGTACCAGCAGACTCATGTAGCACTGGCTGGGCAATGGGCAGGATGAGGAGGAAACACAGATATAGGCCCAAATAATAAAGTGGGCTAAATGCAGTTCAAAAATTGGTAACAGGACTAACCAGGCGGCATTGCTTTGTTCAGTGGAGGACAACTGTAATGAGAGGCAGACACAGTTAGTAGGCCCAAATAATAAAGTGGGCCAAATAAAGTTCAAAATTGGTAACAGGAGTAAACAGGCGGCACTGCTTTGTTCAGTGGAGGAGAACACCAAAGAGAGGCAGACACCGTTATTAGGGCCCAACCAAACTAGTCGTCCAAATGCAGTTTAATATCTGATATAGGCTGAAAGCCTGAAAATTGAAGCTCAGCTTTGTTCAGTGGAGGAGAAAAGCAAGCAGCGGCAGACACCGTTAGTAGGGCCCAACCAGACTAGTAGGCCAAATGCAGTTTCATATTAAAAATATAGGCCGAAAGCCTGAAGATTGAAGCTCAGCTTTTTTCCATGGAGGACAACACCAAGCAGCGGCAGACACCGTTAGTAGGCACAACCAAACAAGAAAGCCAAATGCAGTTTAATATCTGATATAGGCCAAAGCCTGAAGATTGAAGCTCAGCTTTTTTCCTTGGAGGACAACACCAAGGAGCAGCAGACACCGTTAGTAGGGCCCAACCAAACTAGTAGGCCAAATGCAGTTTCATATTAAAAATATAGGCCGAAAGCCTGAAGATTGAAGATCAGCTTTTTTCCTTGGAGGACAAAACCAAGGAATGGCAGACACCGTTAGTAGGCCCCAACCAAACTTGTAGGCCAAATGCAGTTTAATATCTGATATAGGCTGAAAGCCTGAAGATTGAAGCTCAGCTTTTTTCCTTGGAGGACAACACCAAGGAGCGGCAGACACCGTTAGTAGGGCCCAACCAAACTAGTAGGCCAAATGCAGTTTCATATTAAAAACGTAAGCCGAAAGCCTGAAGATTGAAGCTCAGCTTTGTTCAGTGGATGAGAACACCAAGGAGCGGCAGACACCGTTAGTAGGGCCCAACCAAACTAGTAGGCCAAATGCAGTTTAAAATTTGTAAATATAGGCCGAAAGCCTGAAGATTGAAGCTCAGCTTTTTTCCTTGGAGGACAACACCAAGGAGCGGCAGACACCGTTAGTAGGGCCCAACCAAACTAGTAGGCCAAATGCAGTTTCATTATAAAAATATAAGCTGAAAGCCTGAAGATTGAAGCTCAGCTTTGTTCAGTGGAGGAGAACACCAAGGAGTGGCAGACACCGTTAGTAGGGCCCAACCAAACTAGTAGGCCAAATGCAGTTTCATATTAAAAATATAAGCCGAAAGCCTGAAGATTGAAGCTCAGCTTTCTTCAGTGCAGGAGAACACCAAGGAGCGGCAGACACCGTTAGTAGGGCCCAACCAAACTACTAGGCCAAATGCAGTTTAATATCTGATATAGGCCGAAAACCTGAAGATTGAAGCTCAGCTTTTTTCTTTGGAGGACAACACCAAGGATCCGCAGACACCGTTAGTAGGGCCCAACCAAACTAGTAGGCCAAATGCAATTTCATATTAAAAATATAAGCCGAAAGCCTGAAGATTGAAGCTCAGCTTTGTTCAGTGGAGGAGAACACCAAGGAGCATCAGACACCGTTAGTAGGGCCCAACCAAACTAGTAGGCCAAATGCAGTTTCATATTAAAAATGTAAGCCGAAAGCCTGAAGATTTAAGCTCAGCTTTTTTCAGTGGAGGAGAACACCAAGGAGCGGCAGACACCGTTAGTAGGCCCAACTAAACTAGTAGCCTAAATGCAGTTTCACAGTAAAAATATAGGCCGAAAGCCTGAAGATTGAAGCTCAGGAAAAAAAAACAGGAGAACACCAAGGAGCGGCAGACACCGTAAGTTAGCCCAACCAAACTAGTAGCCTAAATGCAGTTTAATATTCTAAATACAGGCCGAAAGCCTGAAGATAGAAGCTCAGGATAAAAACCAGGAGAACACCAAGGAGCGGCAGACACCGTTAGTAGGCCCAACCAAACTAGTAGCCCCAATGCAGTTTTCAAATTCCTAAAGGCTGAAAACCTGACAATTGAAGCTCAGCTTTTTTCAGAGGAGGACAGCTGTATTGAGTGGCATAGACAGACACAGGTAGTAGGGCTTAACCAAAAAAGTTGGCTCAATGCAGTTTAAAAAAGGTTACAGTGGTACACAGGCAGCATTGGTGTGGTCAGCAGAGGACAATTGGAAGGAGTGGCGTAGACTTACTAGGCCTAAAATAAAAAATTAGGCTCTATGCAGTATAAAATAGGTTACAGGGGTACACAGGCAGCATTAGTTTGGTCAGCGGAGGACGATTGCAAGGAGGGACCGCAGACAGACTTACTAGGCCTAAAATAAAAAAGTAGGCTCTATGCAGTTTTAAATAGGTTACAGTGGTACACAGGCAGTATTGGTTTGGTCAGCGGAGGACGATTGCAAGGAGGGACCACAGACAGACTTACTAGGCCTAAAATAACAAAGTTGGCTCTATGCAGTTTAAAATAGGTTACAGGGGTACACAGGCAGCATTGGTGTGGTCAGCGGAGGACAATTGGAAGGAGTGGCGCAGACTTACTAGGCCTAAAATAAAAAAGTAGGCTCTATGCAGTTTTACATAGGTTACACTGGTACACAGGCAGCATTGGTTTGGTCAGCGGAGGACGATTGCAAGGAGGGACCACAGACAGACTTACTAGGCCTAAAATAAAAAGTTGGCTCTATGCAGTTTAAAATAGGTTACAGGGGTACACAGGCAGCATTGGTGTGGTCAGCGGAGGACAAATGCAACAAGGGGCAGACACAGTTAGTAGGGCCAAAAAAGTAATAGGCAAAATGCAGTTAAAAATAGGTTACAGGAGTACACAGGCGGCCTAGCTTTGTTCAGTGGAGGACAACTGTAAGGAGTGTCTGACACAGTTAGTAGGCCAAAATAATAAAGTGAGGTTAATGTCTGG
Source organism: Ranitomeya variabilis (assembly GCF_051348905.1). Taxonomy (NCBI): domain Eukaryota; kingdom Metazoa; phylum Chordata; class Amphibia; order Anura; family Dendrobatidae; genus Ranitomeya; species Ranitomeya variabilis. The sequence goes on from NC_135233.1 coordinate 1,059,191,349, forward strand.
CAAAAAAAAAATTTCACAAATAAACAGGTGGCATACCTAGGTACAGGGGTGGGCTCCTCTGCTGACTTGCTGACAGTGGTAGTTGGCGTAAAGTATTAACTGGTGTAAATGTAGGACAGGGCCCCTGAATATTTTTACTAGCATCAATCATGTCAACAAATTGGTATTTGCAGTGCCATTGAAGGATTTAACAGCACAGACTAAACAGTGGTGGAGCAGTGAGAGGTAATTTTGCAAGTGGTAGAGCACTGTTTGAGCTGGGGGGAGCACTCTCTCATGGGCGGAGGTACTGGCCCAGGGTCCCTCATGTTGCAACAGTGTGTCTGACGCTGGGTGTGCACCACCACCGCCAGAGACACTTCATTGTACTATGAGGGACCCTGTGCCAGTGCCGTTGCCCAAAAGTGGGCACACCCACCTGTTCAGCCAAACGGCACTCGCATGGGTGCTTACGCCAAGTGGTGACCACGGCCCCGTGGGGGGAGTCAGCCCATTTAGGGAGGTGTAAAAATGGCCTATGGTGGACATACAGCAGCTGCAAATGGAGAAATTGGAGCAGTCAGTAAGGCGAGTCCAAAAGCAAGACCTTTTTACAGGAAAGCTAGGTGTCAGCAGGGAAAGGTAGGGCAAAATAATTAGAAATCCATGATTGGTTCATTTTAATGAAGGTTAGATCATCAACATTTTGGGCAGCCAGACGAGTCCTTTTTTCGGTCAGTATTGAACCAGCAGCACTGAATACTCTTTCTGATAGCACACTAGCAGCTGGGCAAGCAAGCTCCTGTAATGCATATTCTGCCAATTCAGGCCAGGTGTCTATTTTGGATGCCCAGTAATCAAATGGGAATGACGTGTGAGGGAGAACATCGATAAGGGAGGAAAAATAGTTAGTAAATATACTGGACAAATGTTGTCTCCAGTCACTTTGAATTGATGCTGCAGTACCTGTCGTGTCTGCGGTCATTGCGAAATCACTCCACAACCTGGTCATAAAACCCCTCTGTCCAACGCCACTTCTGATTTGTGCACCTCTAACACCTCTGCCATGTTGCCCCCTGCAGCTCGTGTGAGAACCATCACTGCCGCTGTGTGCTGGGAATGCCTGAACTAAGCGGTCTACAAGAGTTGCTTGTTTGGTAGCCAATATTTGCTCAAGGTTCTCATGTGGCATGATATTTTGCAATTTCCCTTTATAGCGTGGATCCAGGAGGCAGGCCAACCAGTAATCGTCATCGGTCATCATTTTGATAATGCGGGGGTCCCTTTTTAGGATACGCAAGGCATAATCCGCCATGTGGGCCAATGTTCCAAGTGTCAATTCACTGCTTGTGCTGGGTTGAGGAACACTTTCTGGCAAATCAATATCACTTGTCTCCCTCAAAAACCCTGTACCTGACCTTGCAACGCCACCAGTTTCTATTGCCCCCTGAGAAGCTTCCTCCTCCCATAAATATTCATCCCCATTATCCTCCTCGTCCTCCTCCTCTTCATCCACCACCTCGTCCAGGAGACTTCCCTGAGCAGACAATGGCTGACTGTCATCAAGGCTTCCCTCGCCCTTGGCTGCAGACGCCTGCTCCTTTATGTGCGTCAAACTTTGCATCAGCAGATGCATTAGGGGGATGCTCATGCTTATGATGGCGTCGTCTGCACTAACCAGGCATGTGCATTCCTCAAAACACTGAAGGACTTGACACAGGTCTTGCAGCTTCGACCACTGCACACCTGACAACTCCATGTCTGCCATCCAACTGCCTGCCCGTGTATGTGTATCCTCCCACAAATACATAACAGCACGCCTCTGTTCGCACAGCCTCTGAAGCATGTGCAGTGTGGAGTTACACCTTGTTGCAACGTCGATTATTAGGCGGTGCTGGGGAAGCTTCAACGATCGCTGATGGTTCTGCATATGGCTGAAGTGTACGGGCAAACGGCGGATGTGCGAGCAAAGTCTTCGCACCTTCAGGAGCAGGGCGGGTAACCCCGGATAACTTTTCAGGAAGCACTGCACCACCAGGTTCATGGTGTGAGCCATGCAAGGAATGTGTTTCAGTTGTGAAAGGGCTATGGCAGCCTGTTATGATCTGGTGGCCTAAGAGCAGCAAGAGACATACTCTGGAGAAGGTGGTACCTGTACTGACCGCAGACCCTGAACTTAACACCGCAACTAGAAGTAGTCGTGGAATGTACCTATCACTCCCTAAACATCTCGACACAGCCAGAGGACTAATTACCCCTAGAGATAGAAAAGGGAAAACTATCTTGCCTCAGAGAAAATTCCCAAAGGATAGACAGCCCCCCACAAATATTGACTGTGAGAGGAGAGGGAAAAATATACACAGACTGAAATCAGAATTTAGCAAAGGAGGCCACTTCTAGCTAAATAGAAAGGATAGGACAGAGTACTATGCGGTCAGTATTAAAACATTAGAAAATATCCACCACAGAAAATACAAAATCTCCACAGCTAACTAAAGATATGGAGGGTATATCTGCATCTCCAGAGATACCAGCTTGGCTAAACAAATCTTTATACAGACCAAGCTGGACAAGACAAAAACTTGGAAATAACTGAACAATAAGGCCACAGCATGTGGACAGCAAAAATCAAGGCCAGAACTTATCTTTGTTGACATGAACAGCAAAGCAGGAGAGAGCAGGCAGGGATGTGAATCCTCCAGGAACAATGGACAACTGGCACTGACTAAAGGGTCAAGCAAGGCTAAATAGCCCAGTCAGGATTGCAAAAACTTGACACACCTGATGAATGCTGCGATCCAGAGACAGCAGCACTACCACTTATAACCACTGGAGGGAGCCCAAGAGCAGAATTCACAACAGCAGCCATAAAATTCCTTCCGTTATCACTGACTACCTTGCCTGCCTCAAGATGTACACTGCCCAGCCATGACTGAGTTTCTAGCTGCAAGAACTCGGACAGAACTTCCGCGGTGTGTCTGTTGTTGCCCAAACACTTTATTTCCAACACAGCCTGCTGACGCTTACCACTAGCTGTTCCATAATGGGACACCTCATGTGCAACACTGGCAGCTGCAGATGGAGTGGTCGTGTGACTGCGGTCTGTGGACGAGCTCTCACTTCTGCTGGAGGACGAGGAGGAGGAGGAGTGGTGGCGATCGTCTACAGCCAACTGTTTCCTAGACCGTGGGCTAGGCAGAACTGTCCCAATATGGCTGTCCCCTGTGGACCCTGCATCCACCACATTAACCCAGTGTGCCGTGATGGACACGTAACATCCCTGGCCATGCCTACAGGTCCATGCATCTGTTGTGAGGTGCAGCTTTCTACTGACAGATTGCCTGAGTGCATGGACAATGCGGTCTTTGACATGCTGGTGGAGGGCTGGGATGGCTTTTCTCGCAAAGAAGTGTCGACTGGGTAGGTCATAGAGTGGTACTGCATAGGCCATCAGGGCTTTGAAAGCTTCGCTTTCAACCAACCGGTAGGGCATCATCTCTAACGAGATTAGTCTAGCAATGTGGGCGTTCAAACCCTGTGTACGCGGATGAGAGGACGAGTACTTCCTTTTCCTAACAAGAGTCTCTTGTAGGGTGAGCTGGACTGGAGAGCTGCATATGGTGGAACTAGCGGGGGTGGTGGTGGACATGGCAGACTGAGAGAGGGTTGGTGATGGTATTCTTGCTTTTGGCCTACATACAGTGTTTCCTACCAAGAACCTGGTGATTCCCTGACTGCTTTGGCCTTGCGACGATACCTCCACATTTGCTGCAGTTGGTGTCATAAATGGTGGGCTTACAGTGAGGGAAGGAATGTATCGTTGCTGACTAGCTTCATTGTGAGTGGGTGCAACAACGTTATGGGACGTTTGGTAGTCAGTCCAGGCTTGCAAGTGCATGGTGGTTAAATGTCTACGCATGCATGTTGTATTTAAATTTTTGACATTCTGACCTCTGGTAAAGGTCCTTGAGCATTTCTTACAGATCACTTTGCACTGATCATTCGGAAATTGGTTAAAAAATTGCCAGACTGCACTCTTCCTACTATCGAATACCTTTTCAGGCATTGCACACTGTGCTACTTTAACCGGATGGCCACGCTGTCCTTCAACTGTTTTTGTTTTTTGGCCAGATACGGGCCTGCCGGATGAAAGCTGTTGCGATGTTGATGCGTGCTGCGGCTCCTCCTCCGCTTCAGAGCTACTGCCAGCGGCATGCTGTTCCCCCAATGGCTGCCAATCGGGGTCAACAACTGGATCATCTATCACCTCCTCTTCTATGTCCTGTGCACCTTCCTCTGTGTCACCGTGTAAGCCGGTGCTATAGCGTTCGGGACAGGGCACCATAGTCTCATCAGGGTCAGATTGTGGCTCAGTACACTGCAAGGGCAATGTTGTGATCTGAGTCAATGGAACAGCATAATAATCTAGCTGTGGCTGTGCATCTGTGCACTCCATGTCCGATTCATCTTGTAATGGGCATGGCCTGTTGACAATTTCCCTTTCTAACCCAGGCACGGTATGTGAAAAGAGCTCCATGGAGTAACCTTTTGTGTCGCCTGACGCATCCTTCACTGTTGTTCTGGGAACAGGAAACAAGGAAGCGACTTGTTCCTGACCGGGAGCATCCACTGATGATATGCTGCTTTTAAATTTTGCACTTTCCGAAGAGGAGGCAAAAGAGCTAGAGGCAGAGTCAGCAAGGAAAGCCAAAACTTTTTCCTGCTGCTCCGGCTTTAAAAGCGGTTTTTCTACTCCCAGAAAAGGGAGCATTCGAGGCCTTGTGTGGCCAGACGATGACACTGGCTCAACAACTCGAGACTTAGGTGCTATTTTGCTTTTCCCACAACCACCTGATGCTCCACCACCACTACCATCATTACCTGCTGGCAATGACCACCCACGGCCACGACCTCTTCCACCAGACTTCCTCATTCTTGGAAAAATGTAACCAAACTAACAACCGTTATATGGTACTGTAAAACCAGGTAGAAGGTGTACGTAAACTTTTTGTGAATTTGAATCTCCCTTTATAGGTGTGGGAGACTGTTTGAAAAATCTGGCCCACTGTATTACACTACACAGTTTCAGTGTCAGAAAGTGGCTGACAGATATGCCACAAACAGGACTGACGCAGATGCACTTAATGGCAATAGAAATTTCCCTTTATAGGTGTGGGAGACTGCTGGGAAAATCAGGCCCACTGTATTACACTACTCAGCTTCAGTGGCAGACAGTGGCTAGCAGATATATATACAAAAAAAAAGGGACTGTGCTAAAATAACAATCTCCCTACAATGATCTCAGGACAAGTATGGAAGCCAGCAGTAAAAAGGACTGCTGCACACAAAAGTGTGGACAAACAAAGAAACAAGAGAACTGTGCAGAAAGACGCAACAGGATTTTTGCTTTGAAAAAAGCAGTTGGTTTGCACAGCGGCGTACAAACAGCAATGCAGCTATCAGGGAGCCTTATAAGCTACAGAGCTGATGCACAGAAATCTAGCCTCCACTGTCCCTGCAAAGAAAAGGTGGTGTTGGACAGTGGAAATCGCTACAGCACAAGCGGTTTGGGGGGTTATATTTCCTCCCTAACAATATCCCTGCTTCTGACGAAGCTGCAGCAACCTCTCCCTATGCTACGATTGGCAGAAGTAAGATGGTGGTCGGCGTGCACGCCCCTTTATAGCCCCTGTGACGCCGCTGAAAGCAAGCCAATCACTGTAACGCCCTTCTCTAAGATGGTGGGGACCGAGACCTATGTCATCACGCTGCCCACACTCTGCGTCCACCTTCATTGGCTGAGAAATGGCGCTGAACGCGTCATATGAAACTCGACTTTGGCACGAAGATCGCCGACCGCATGGCCGATCCCACACTGGGATCGGCTCGGGTTTCACAAAACCCGACTTTGCCGAAAGTCGGCAATTTATGAAATTGACCGATCCATTTCGCTCAAACCTAATGATTAGTATTGTCTTTTAATATTCCAGTATGAAGTAGAAGAAATAATACTGCATAATAGTGATACATGTATGCTTCTGTTAATTTGGCATGTACAGTGACCATTTTGTTCATCCATCTGCAGTTCTGGTATAATGTATTTGAGGAAAGTAGCCACGTAATTACCTGATCACAGCAGGCTACTAAGCACGTCTGGAATTATAGTGCATTATACTATATTATTACAGGTGATTATGTTTGATTATAGTGCATGCTGTCTTATTTTACATGTTACACTTTGATTATAGTTATAAGGACATTGCCAGCAGCTGTAATACATATTGTGCAGTTAATAGGTAATCCACTGCCAGTACTATTCAATATACCCTAATATCACACAATGCTATGTACAAGTACAGTACTTGTATCACATGGAAAATAGCCACTAATATCATATAGAATGGATGGTCATAACAAACTGAGAGAGGAATTGGTGACCCGAGGGTACTTACTTACAAATTTGCTCACTTTTTACCTTTCTGCAAATTCTTTTATAGGGGCTGTGCAGCGAAAACAAGTTATCACCTATCAGAATTATAGGTGATAACTCACTGATCGGTGGATATCCGATTACTGGGTCTTGCAACTTATCCAAGTTACCAAATATTGTGGCAGGCTAGATCTATTTTTACTGCATTATTTTGCAGTGTTGCGGTGACCGAAAAATGCAATTTTGGCGTTTTTAATTTTTTTCTCTTTACTTAGTTTACTAATTTGGTTGAATGGTATTATAGTTTGATAGATAAGACTGCCACAAACTATTTTTAATTGGGAAAAGGGGGTGATGACAATTTTCATTTTTTAAAGTTTCTAATTTATTTTTTACTTTTTAGTGTATATTGCAGTCCCCTTGAGGGATTTGAACCTGTAAACGTCTGGTCTCTTGTACTATATGAAGCAATACTTTAGTGTTTATATAGCAGAGATCAAGGTCTAATAGTAGTCCAACCAACCTATTGACACCTCACAATCACATTATGGGATTGTCGATGGACCCATAAAATAACATGCCCCCATGCCGCTACACTTTTAACAGTTGTGGGCAGATTTTGGCTCTGTCAGCCGCAATTACTGGTAGATCCCGGCTGTGGTACGCAGACATTATCTGCTGAGTATAAAGCCCACTTAATACTTTTACGGGTGTGTCGTACACATACAGCGGATGTCAGTATATTATACATGCGGAATAGAGATTATCTAAGCCACAGTACAAATTATCTAAGCCAAAGTACAATGTGTTCTTTCTTACCTTTCCTCTTGACTCAACATATTGCAAGTCTGTCTCCCTCTCTGTCTCTATGATGAGGAACATGTTTGTGCTTCAGGGTTGGTTTTTCTGGCCTAGAGCACCAAGATAGAAGACTCTTCTTACAGCCCCCCACTGGAGCACGAGAATCTCATTAACTGAAAACTTCTAACACTGATTACACAAGAACCACTAGACAGATTTCTTCACACCAGATATCATTTTAGGTAGTCTAACAGGAGCAACATGACAATGCCTGTAGTTTATTTAGCCAAATCTTGCTGACAGTTTCAGAGGATCACACTCAGACCAATGTTATTCGGTAGGTCAGTGCAGATTAATGATTTTCTTCACTGACTGGATGTACATGTAAAAAAAATTGCAGCATGCCAAGTATTCGTCTGAAAATCAGATGAGACTTGCCCATATAAGTCTATGGGTGTGAGAAAAAATTGGATGCCATGTAAAACCACAAAATAGCATGCAATTTTTAAGAATACATTGCAATTCTGTAACAATAAGAAACTAAATGGTCGTGTAAATGATTAATAGTGGCTGTTGTTAAAAAACAGATTGTACAAGGATGACAGGTGAGAAAAAAATCATCTGACTTTTCTGCATCAGAATCGGACTGATTATTTATATTGTCATTTGGACTTAGCCTAAGGCAGAGATTTCTGTAAGAAACATTCTCCCATGGTCTGTAGCACCCGTAGTTCCATATTAATTAGCAAAGTGGAATTTCTACAACTATGCTCGTAAATGGCTCCAGTCCTATTCCCAAAATCTTCCGATGTCTTTTGGTGGTCCGGAATTTTCTCATGCCTTAAATACTCAGTGGTTTCAAATTGCTTCATCCAACTTGAACTGCAGTTTATGCTGTATGCAGAGCACATTTACTAAATTCTTTCTGAAACTTTCTCTGCATTGTCAACGACAATACTCATTCCTGAAAATTCCATCACGCGAATAGCTTTTTCTTGCTTCGACATTGCTATACATCACACTATGTAAGCATAATTTCAATTTGGCCCTTGAAAAATGTACATTGTGTTTTGACTGCTTGCGGTGTATACCAAAGACATTTTTATTTTGCTTTTTGTTATTTTGTCTGTCGTTGGTCTTTGGCCACTTTAACTATGAGCCTCTACTTTTGCTCCATTCTTTTTGAATCAGTCTATTAGATCTTACCTTCCACCATGACATAAATCAGACTTAATTCCGGCAAGCAATTAAAAAATAAATATGTAGGTGAGATGATTACATAGAATAAAAAGTTTTCCAATCTGCATAATGTCTTGTCTCCATAATTTTTAATACTGTATGAGCAAAATACACTATCATTTCCGAGTAGGACAGATTGATGACACTATTAAGATAGCTCGCTTTATGTTGTTGTTATAGCACTGTAATGAAGACATTTCCATGTGTTTCCATACAGAAGGAGCCTGACATCAAATCTTAAATGGTTTATTTTCTTAGGGAGTAAATAAATTTGTAAAAAACTCATGTTGATCTAGTGTTTACCCTTGGATATCATAAAGGAAAAATAAAATTGTCAACAGCAATTCTTCTCTCCCTTTTCCATCCTTGCTGAAAATGTTTAGCAGCTGTCTTCTTACTTCATAAATTTGACAGTAGATTTACAAAGGAATGAAAGTATTTAATATGGCTTCTTCACTTTATGTAAATTGTAATTTAGAGAATTTAGAGGGTGTCTACTTAAGAAAACTTTTCACTGTATATGTCTTACTCTGAAAGTATTTCAAGGCAGTCCCTGGTGGATTTTTACCTTGTTCTACTCCTCTAGACTTGCAGATCTCTCTCTCTCTCTATATATATTTATTTGGAGACATGCGGGAGCAATCTTAGGCTTCCTTCACACATCCTGGTTAATGATGAGCGAGTATACTCATTGCTCGGGTGATCTCAGAGTATTTGTTGTTAGAGGTCGAGTTCCTGCCTCTGCACAGGGGGAATCTCGAGCCATCACCGCTGCAGTCTTCCATTCTTCTCCTGCCGTAGTGGAGCCTGCTCAGCGGAGGCGTCAGTCCCAGTGTCATGCTCAGTTTGACACTGTGCAAAGGGTTACTGCTGCCTTTCCTGCTTCTGCCATTATAGCCAGTACTGGTCAGCGGTGAGCAGACGTCTTTGGGACAAAGTCCTACTTTTCCCCTTCTGAGCATGCCCAGGGTAGGATCTCTCATTGGAGATCAAGGGTCACATGCTCAGGTACTGCAGCTATTTCCATTGGTACTCTAGGAAGGTCCTGAAGTTGCTCACGTTCTGTGGCAGCTTCCCATTGGTCCTTTTTTGGAAGGTCCTGTAGTTGCTGCAGCTATAAAAGGTGCGCATGTCCGCACGGCCATGCACTAGTATCTTTCTGAGTTATGTGCTTTGCGCCAGTGTGGTCATGTGAGATTGTATTCAGGGACCCGGCTGAAATAAGCCCCTAGAATACCGACACCTCCGGTGAGGAGATTGTGTGTTTGAGTGTATTCAGGGACCCGGCTGAAATAAGCCCTTAGAATACAGGCACCTCCGGTGAGGAGATTGTGTGCATGCATGACCACTGACTGCTCTCTGTTGGGCAGTTAGCCTGTGCTCCTGTGAAGTCTAACGGCGCAGTGCTTTCCTTTCACGGCTACTCTGTGAAGTAACAGAGCTAGTCTATACCACCAAATAGTGCCACTATTTACTAGCCGCAGGTTCCCCTGCATTGTGGACCCTGGGCTGCGAATGCATCAATAATAACAAACATCTATATTTACTCGGTGCGTTCCGCTAGCCCTAACATTTGTTAGTGCTCGGAGGCTTACTTTTCGTCACCTCAGTTGCATGATTTACAGCTGCTGGACAGCCAGAATACATGTGGGGATTCCTTAACAAACCGACATTCCTCACATGTATTCAGGCTGACTAGCAGCCGTAAATCATGCAGCTGAGGTGACGAAATCTAAATCTCCGAGCACTAACAAATACTCGGAGATCACCCAAGCATGCTCTGGGAGACCCGAGCAACAATGCTATTTGCTTATCACTAGTCCTGGTGATTCCCATACAGGAAAAACCACTACCGGTGAGATTCATCTTCCATTTCCACGTTCCATCTGGTTGTTCGTATGTCATCTGTGTGATATTTGTGTATCTGTTTTCTGTACGTGGTCCGCGTGTCCGTATTTTACATCGGAATGCCTTCCATGTGCAGTCCATGTGTCCGTGTGATATCTACTGGTGCCTGAGAAAAGCAGTACAGTTTCAGCTGATCCCAGGCGCTGGCAGCTGAAGGCAGCTCTCATCATTGTTGCTTGGTTTCCTTGAGATCAGTGCGACCAGTAGACAATGATGGTGGTTGTATTCAGCTGCAGCTGTGTAATTCCTGTGGACAATAAAGTATTAAATAAAAAAAACTGCATGGGCGCCCGCACAATTTTCGTAACCAACAGAAGGAAACCCTATGGCTGAGGGCTGATGTTACTGATGTGGGATAAGGGATAATGCCCCATCAGGTTCCCAGGCTATTAATAACAGCTCACAGCTGTTTGCTTAGCCTTTCCTAATGAATTTATGGGGCACCTCAGAAAAAAATGGCACATGATCCCCTTATAAATTCAAACCAGGAAAGGCTAAACAGACAGCTGACGGTTGAAATTAATAGCCTGGGAAGGGGTCAGAGTTATTGCCTCATCCCAGGCTACCAACATCAGCCCTCAACTGCCCTAAAAATGGCGCATTCATAAGATGCACCAAATTTGGCACTTAGCCTCTCTCTTCTCACTTGTCCTCTGGGGGTAACAAGTGGAGTAATAGAGTTGTGGTTGATGTCACCGTTAGAGTAGGATTTATATTTATCTATCCTGACTCTATTGTGGATATTCTACATATATTATCTACAGCTTTCCAAGATGGAGTTTGAGCTAGTGTGTGTGTTTTGTGGTGAGGTGTACCTTAGGAATGTCCTTGTCTAATGGACTTGGAGAAAACATAGGAAAGTTGGATAAATTAAACAGGGGGGGGGAGTAGTACGACACCTAGACCCACAAGCTGGTGTCAACAGCGTTAACTTAGCCAATTAGAAGTACTGTATTTTCCGGCGTATAAGACGACTTTTTAACCCCTGAAAATCATCTCAAAAGTCGGGGTCGTTTTATACGCCGGGTACGGCGTGTGCAAGGGGTGGTCCTGTATGGTTCACAGGATCTGGAGGAGAGGAGACTCTCTTTCAGGCCCTGGGATCCATATTCATGTAAAAAAAAGAATAAAAATAAAAAATATGGGATATACTTACCCTCCGACGGCCCACGGCTCTCAGCGGTGCAAGCAGCAGCCTCCGTTCCTAAAGATGCATTGAGCGAAGGACCTTCGATGACGTCGTGGTTGCATGACCGGTCGCGTGACTGTGACGTCATCGAAGGTCCTTCGCTCAATGCATCCTTAGGAACGGAGGCCGCCGCTTGCACCGCTGAGAGCCGTGGGCTGTCGGAGGGTAAGTATATCCCACATTTTTTATTTTTATTCTTTTTTTTACATGAATATGGATCCCAGGGCCTGAAGGAGAGTCTCCTCTCCTCCAAATCCTGGGAACCATCCACACCGCACACGCCGTATAAGATGACTGGGCGTATAAGATGATCCCCATCTTATATGGCAAGTATATCCCAAACTCCATATTTTATATGGAAAAGTTGGGGGTCGTCTTATACGCCCAGTCGTCTTATACACCAGAAAATACGGTATGTATGCTAAAGCCAGCACATATTTAGAGATAAGCTGAGCCAATAATATTTTTACCATGTATGAATACTAATAACCTACATAAGATGATATTATGAGGTAATAAAGAGATTTGCTTTGATGCTTAATGCATTAGAGTGGCTCTTCGGTGCATGTATTTGAATTTTACTGTTTAATTTGGAGCAGGCACAACATCTCAGAATGTCCCACATTATGTGGCGACAACAAAACCTGGCGCAACAAACAGGGACACGCTAGTTCAAAGGACTGCTTGATCCAAACGTTTTGCTGGTGCTTACACAGACAGACAGCTGCAGCAAGGTACAAAACTTTATTCTTACACTACCTAAACCTGTCTTGGCCTCGGTGTGTTTGAGTAGGTGGGTCGGCCGATCACTCGATCAGTTCATAGTAAGTTGGTCCATTATTGTTAGACAAAGCACCCTGATGAGATCTTGTGTACTGTGTTGAAGTCCTGTGCTGTATGTTGTATGAGGAATGTGGATTTTGCATTTCACTGGTCATCTGTAGGGTTGAGCGACTTTTACTTTTTCAGGATCGAGTCGGGTTTCGCGAAACCCGACTTTGTCAAAAGTCGGGTCGGGCGAAATCGGCTGATCATTGCGAAAAGTCGGGGGCCAACTGAAACTCGAAATCCAATGCAAGTCAATGGGGAATAAAAGTCGGCAGTGAGTGCAGGACAGGAAAACACCTACAGAGCCCATTTTAATGTCAAAAACATCAATTATTGTTACTTAAGCTTGTCCATCTTAATTAACCTTATAATAATAGTTAGGTATTGAAAATTGGGGGTCATTTGGTTAAAGTTGTGGGGGGGGGGGAGGTCTGGCTCAATTTTTTCTTGGGTCCAGGAAATGTGGAATACGTCACGGCGGTGGAGCAGGGAGAGGTAAGTATTTCAACTTTGCAAGTGCTGTGATCCTGAGCAAGCAGGGGGGGCACACTCGTTCGCATTGCCACAGGCACAGGGCCCCTCAAAGTACGACATTGTGTTTGATGGCGGGGGCGCCTCCCACCGGCAGTGACACTTTTGCGTACTATGATGGCCCCTGTGACAGTGACGTCGCCAACGAGTATGCCCACCCACCTGATGAAGGAACATGAACTTTCATCTGCACCTTCCTCTTTGTCCCCGTGTAAGGTGGTATAGTATGCGGGAAGGGGGACCTGACTTTCAGCAGGGTCAGATTCTGGCTGTGTAGAGTGCAAGGGGAATGTAGTGGTCTGGGTCAATGTACCAGCAGACCCATCAAGCAGTGGCTGGGTAATAGGCAGGATGAGGAGGAAACACAGATATAGGCCCAAAATAAAAAAGGAGGCTAAAAGCAGAAAAAAATTGGTAACAGGAGTAAACAGGCAGCATTGCTTTGTTCAGAGGAGGACAACAACAAGCAGCAGCAGACACCATTAGTAGGGCCCAACCAAACTAGTAGGCCAAATACAGTTTCAAATTCTCAATACAGGCCGAAAGCCTGTAGATTCAAACTCAGCTTTGTTTCTTTGAGGAAACCAAGAGGCAGCAGCAGACATCACTAGGCCCAAACCAAGAACCAGGCCAAATGCAGTTTCATATTGTTGATAGAGGCCGAAAGCCTGTTGACTCAAACACAGCTTTGTTTCTTTGAGGAAACCAAGAAGCAGCAGCAGACGTCACTAGGCCCAAACCAAGAACCAGGCCAAATGCAGTTTCATATTGTTGATAGAGGCCGAAAGACTGTAGATTCAAACTCAGCTTTGTTTCTTTGAGGAAACCAAGAGGCAGCAGCAGACGTCACTAGGCCCAAACCAAGAACCAGGCCAAATGCAGTTTCATATTGTTGATAGAGGCCGAAAGCCTGTAGATTCAAACTGAGCTTTGTTTCTTTGAGGAAACCAAGAGGCAGCAGCAGACGTCACTAGGCCCAAACCAAGAACCAGGCCAAATGCAGTTTCATATTGTTGATAGAGGCCGAAAGCCTGTTGACTCAAACACAGCTTTGTTTCTTTGAGGAAACCAAGAAGCAGCAGCAGACGTCACTAGGCCCAAACCAAGAACCAGGCCAAATGCAGTTTCATATTGTTGATAGAGGCCGAAAGACTGTAGATTCAAACTCAGCTTTGTTTCTTTGAGGAAACCAAGAGGCAGCAGCAGACGTCACTAGGCCCAAACCAAGAACCAGGCCAAATGCAGTTTCATATTGTTGATACAGGCCGAAAGCCTGTAGATTCAAACTCAGCTTTGTTTCTTTGAGGAAACCAAGAGGCAGCAGCAGATGTCACTAGGCCCAAACCAAGAACCAGGCCAAATGCAGTTTCATATTGTTGATACAGGCCGAAAGCTCAGCTTTGTTTAGTAGAGGTAGAGTGGGCGCACCCACCTGTCCAGGCAAACGGCACTTGCACGGGTGCTTGCAGCAAGTGGTGACCACGGTCCTGTGGGGGGAGTCAGCCCATTTAGGGAGGTATAAAAATGGCCTATGGTGGACATTCAGCAGCTGCAAATGGAGGAATTGGCAAAGTCAGTAAGAGGAGGGCAATAGCGAGTCATTTTTCACCCAAGCTACGTGTCAGCAGGGGAAGGTGGGGCAAAAGAATTGGCAATCTATGATTGGTTCATTTTAATGAAGGTTAGATCATCTACATTTTGGGTAGCCAGACGTGTCCTTTTTTCGGTCAGTATTGAACCAGCAGCACTGAAGACTCTTTCTGAAAGCACACTGGCAGCAGGGCAAGCGAGCTCCTGTAATGCATATTCTGCCAATTTGGGCCAGGTATCTAGTTTAGATGCCCAGTAATCAAAGGGGAATGACCTGTGAGGGAGAACATCGATAAGGGATGAAAAATAGTTTGTAACCATACTGGACAAATGCTGTCTCCTGTCACTTTGAATCGATGCAGCAGTCCCTGTTGTGTCAGCGGTCATTAAAAATCACTCCACAACCTTGTCATAAAACCCCTCTGTCCAACGCCACTTCGGAATTTGGCACCTCTGTCATGTTGTCCCCTATGGCAAATGTGAGGACCATCACCGCCTCTGTGTGCTGGGAATGCCTGAACCAAACGGTCTACAAGAGTTGCTTGTTTGGTAGCCAATATTTGCTCAAGGTTCTCATGTGGCACGATGTTTTGCATTTTCCCTTTATAGCGTGGATCCAGGATGCAGGCCAACCAGTAATCGTCATCGGTCATCATTTTGACAAAGCGGGGGTCCCATTTCAGAATACGCAAGGCATACTCAGCCATGTGGGCCAATGTTCCTGGTGTCAATTCACTGTTCCTGCTGAGTTGAGGAGCACTTTCTTGGAAATCCACATCACAAGTGTCCCGCAAGAAACCTGTACCTGACCTTGCAACGCCACCAGTTTCAAGTGGCCCCTGAGAAGCATCCCATACATAGTCATCCCCATCATCCTCCTCCTCATCCTCTTCGACCACCACCTCATCCTGGACAGTTCCCTGACCAGACAATGGCTGACTGTCATCAAGGATTCCTTCCTCCTCGGCTGCAGACGCCAGCTCCTTGATGTGCGTCAAACTATGCATCAGCAGACGCATAAGTGGGATGCTCATGCTTATGATGGCGTCATCTGCACTTGCCAGCAGTGTGCGTTCCTCGAAACACTGAAGGACTTGACAGAGGTCTTGTAGCTTGGACCACTGCACACCAGACATCTCCATGTCTGCAATCCAACTGCCTGCCCGTGTATGCGTATCCTCCCACAAATACATGACAGCACGCCTCTGTTCACACAGCCTCTGAAGCATGTGCAGTGTGGAGTTCCACCTTGTTGCAACGTCGATAATTAGGCGGTGCTGTGGAAGATTGAGCGATCGCTGATGGTTCAGCATATGGCTGGAGTGTACGGGCGACCGGCGGATGTGCGAGCAAAGTCTTCGCACCTTCAGGAGCAGGGCTGGTAACTACGGATAATTTTTAAGAAAGCACTGCACCACCAGGTTCAAAGTGTGAGCCAGGCAAGGTATGTGTTTCAGTTGTGAAAGGGCTATGGCAGCCATAAAATTCCTTCCATTATCACTGACTACCTTGCCTGCCTCAAGATGTACACTGCCCAGCCATGACTGAGTTTCTTGCTGCAAGAACTCGGCCAGAACTTCCGCAGTGTGTCTGTTGTTGCCCAAACACTTCATTTCAAACACGGCCTGCTGACGCTTCCCACTAGCTGTTCCGTAATGGGACACCTCGTGTGCAACACTGGCAGCTGCGGATGGAGTGGTCGTGCGACAGCGCTCTGTGGACGAGCTTTCGCTTCTGGAGGAGGAGGAGGAGGAGGTGGGGTGGCGAACGTCTACAGCCATTTGTTTCCTAGATCGTGGGCTAGGCAGAACTGTCCCACTATTGCTGTCCCCTGTGGACCCTGCATCCACGACATTAACCCTGTGCGCCGTGATGGACACGTAACGTCCCTGGCCATGCCTACTGGTACATGCATCTGTTGTGAGGTGCACCTTCCCACTGACAGACTGCCTCAGTGCATGGACAATGCGGTCTTTGACATGCTGGTTGAGCGCTGGGATGGCTTTTCTCGCAAAGAAGTGGCGACTGGGTAGGTCATAGCATGGTACTGCGTAGGCCATCAGGGCTTTGAAAGCGTCGCTTTCAACCAACCGGTAGGGTATCATCTCTAACGAGATAAGTCTGGCAATGTGGGCGTTCAAACCCTGTGTACGCGGATGACAGGATGAGTACTTTCGTTTCCTAACAAGAGTCTCTTCTAGGGTGAGCTGGACTGGAGAGCTGCCTATGGTGGAACTAGCTGTGGTGGTGGTTGTGGACATGGCAGTTTGAGAGTGAGTTTGTGATGTTGGCCTACATACAGTCCTTCCTACCAATAACCTTCTGACTCCCTGACTGCTTTGGCCTAGCGACGATCCCTCCACATTTGCTGCTGCTGTTGTCCTAACCGGTGGGCTTATAGTGAGGGAAGCAATGTTGCGGTGCTGACTACCTTCATTCAGACCTGGTGCACCAATGGTTCGGGACGTTAGGTAGTTAGTGCAGGCTTGCAAGTGCATGCAGTTTAAATGTCTACGCATGCACGTTGTATTTAAATTGTTAAGAATCTTCCCTCTGCTAAAGGTCTTTGAGCATTTTTTACAGATAACTTTTGACTGATCATTGGGATCTTGGTCAAAAAAATGCCACACTACACTGTTCCTACTATGGAATTCCTTTTCAGGCATTGCACGCTGTGCAACCTTCACAGGATGGCCACACTGTCCTAAAACTGGTTTTGTCAAACGTTTTTTGCCTGATACGGGCCTGCCAGATGACAGCTGTTGCGATGTAGATTGGTGCTGCTGCGGATAACCCTCCTCCGCTTCTGAGCTAGTGGCAGCGCCACTCTCTTCCCCCAATGGCTGCCAATCTGGGTCAACATCTGGGTCATCTATCATCTCCTCCTCCTCAATGTCATGTGCACCTTCCTCAGTGTCACCGTGTAAGGTGCTATAGAGTTCGGGACAGGGCACCATAGTCTCATCAGGGTCAGATTCTGGCTCAGCAAACTGCGAGGGCAATGTAGTGATCTGACTCAATGGAACAGCATCATAATCTAGCTGTGGCTGTGCATCAGTGCACTCCATGTCCGATGCTTCTTGTAATGGGCAGGGTACAATTTCCCTTTCTAACCCAGGTACGGTATGTGTAAAGAGTTCCATGGAGTAACCTGTTGTGTTGCCTGACGCATCCTTCACTTTTGGTTTGGGAGAAGGACACAAGGAAGCGTCTTGTTCCTGACCGGGAGCATCCACTGACGACTGGCTGCTGTGACATTTTGAACTTTGGGAAGAGGAGGCCAAAGAGCTAGAGGCTGAGTCAGCAAGGAAAGCCAAAACTTTTTCCTGCTGCTCCGGCTTTAAAAGCTGTTTTCCTACTCCCAGGTAAGGGAGCCTTCGAGGCCTTGTGTAGCCAGACGATGACGCAGGCTCAACACCTCCAGCCTTAGGTGCTACTGTGCTTTTGCCACTACCACCAGATGCAGCACCACCATCAGTACCAGCTGACAACCCCCGCCCATGCCCTCTTCCACCAGACTTCCTCATTTTGGGGGGGGGGAGACACAGAACCCCAACTCTGGCCCTGTGGTATAACAGTAAACTATGAACGTGGCAGAAAGTGGCTGCCTAATATATACGACACACTAGCAGTACAGCAGAATATACACTGTGTGCGAATTTTAATTTCCCTTTTTTTTGGGGGGAAGACACAGAACCCCAACTCTGGCCCTGTGGTATAACAGTAAACTATGAACGCGGCAGAAAGTGGCTGCCTAATATATAGGACACACTAGCAGTACAGCAGAATATACACTGTGTGCGAATTTTAATTTCCCTTTTTTTGGGGGGGAAGACACAGAACCCCAACTCTGGCCCTGTGGTATAACAGTAAACTATGAACGTGGCAGAAAGTGGCTGCCTGATATATACAACACACTAGCAGTACAGCAGAATATACACTGTGTGCGAATTTTAATCTCCCTTTTTTTGGGGGGGAAGACACAGAACCCCAACTCTGGCCCTGTGGTATAACAGTAAACTATGAACGCGGCAGAAAGTGGCTGCCTGATATATACGACACACTAGCAGTACAGCAGAATATACACTGTGTGCGAATTTTAATCTCCCTTTTTTGGGGGGGAAGACACAGAACCCCAACTCTGGCCCTGTGGTATAACAGTAAACTATGAACGTGGCAGAAAGTGGCTGCCTAATATATACGACATACTAGCAGTACAGCAGAATATACACTGTGTGCGAAATTTAATTTCCCTTTTTTTGGGGGGGAAGACACAGAACCCCAACTCTGGCCCTGTGGTATAACAGTAAACTATGAACGTGGCAGAAAGTGGCTGCCTGATATATACGACACACTAGCAGTACAGCAGAATATACACTGTGTGCGAATTTTAATCTCCCTTTTTTTGGGGGGGAAGACACAGAACCCCAACTCTGGCCCTGTGGTATAACAGTAAACTATGAACGTGGCAGAAAGTGGCTGCCTGATATATACGACACACTAGCAGTACAGCAGAATATACACTGTGTGCGAATTTTAATCTCCCTTTTTTTGGGGGGAGACTGTTGTGAACTCTGTTTTTGGGCTCCCTCTTGTGGTCACAACTGGTACTGTGTGAGTGCTGTCTTTGGGCTCCCTCTGGTGGTTCTTTGTGTCATTCTGCAGGTCTGAGGCAGGATCAGCTGTCTCGTTATCTCTTAGCTGGTTTCCTATTTAGTTCACCTGGACTCTCAGTTGTTGCCTGCTGTCAATGTCTTCAGTGCTATTTTGGAGCTCTCCTGCAGTCCTTCGTTATCAGTCTCTTCAAGAGAAGCTAGGTTTTGCTTGGTTCATTTTTTGACCATCAGTGGTCACATGTTTCTTGGTTTATTTTTGTCCAGCTTGCTAATATGTGATTTCCTTGCTTGCTGGTAGCTCTAGGGGGCTGAGTTTCTCCCCTCACACTGTTAGTTGGTGTGGGGGTTCTTGTATTCTCAGTGTGGATATTTTGCGTAGGGTTTTTTACTGACCGCACAGTTCCCTATCTGTCTTCTGCTATCTAGTATTAGCGGGCCTCATTTGCTTAATCTGTTTTCATTTCTACGTTTGTGTTTTCCCCTTACCTCACCGTTATTATTTGTTGGGGGCTTCCTATATCTTTGGGGTGATTTCTCTTGAGGCAAGTGAGGTCTTACTTTCCCTCCAGGAGTAGATAGTTTCTCAGGCTGCGTCGAGACGTCCAGGATTTTAGGCATGTTCACCGGCTTCCTTTAGTGTGTTGGTTAGGATCAGGTTTGCGGTCAGTCCAGTTACCACCTCCCTAGAGCTCGTGTCTATGTTCAAAAACTTAGCTAGTCCGTTTTGTGATCCTCAGCCACTAGGATCATAACAGGAGACACAGAACCACAACTCTGGCCCAGTGGTATAACAGTAAACTATGAATGTGGCAGAAAGTGTCTGCCTGATATATACGACACACTAGCAGTACAGCAGAATATACACTGTGTGCGAATTTTAATCTCCCTTTATTTGGGGGGGAAGACACAGAACCCCAACTCTGGCCCTGTGGTATAACAGTAAACTATGAACGTGGCAGAAAGTGGCTGCCTGATATATACGACACACTAGCAGTACAGCAGAATATACACTGTGTGCGAATTTTAATCTCCCCTTTTTTTGGGGGGAAGACACAGAACCCCAATTCTGGCCCTGTGGTATAACAGTAAACTATGAACGCGGCAGAAAGTGGCTGCCTGATATATACGACACACTAGCAGTACAGCAGAATATACACTGTGTGCGAATTTTAATCTCCCTTTTTTTTGGGGGGGAGACACAGAACCCCAACTCTTGCCCTGTGGTATAACAGTAAACTATGAACGCGGCAGAAAGTGGCTGCCTGATATATACGACACACTAGCAGTACAGCAGAATATACACTGTGTGCAAATTTTAATCTCCCTTTTTTTGGGGGGGAGACACAAAACCACAACTCTGGCCCAGTGGTATAACACAACACTATGAACATGCCAGAAAGTGGCTGGAATCATTTAAAAAAAAAAAAAAATAGGAAGCTCCCTACAATGAGCTCAGGACAAGTATGGCAGCAATAAAAAGGACTGCTGAACACAAAAATGTGGACAAATAAACAAGATAGGTAACTGTGCAGAAAGGAGCAACAGGAATTTTGCTTTTAACCCCTTCACCCCCAAGGGTGGTTTGCACGTTAATGACCGGGCCAATTTTTACAATTCTGACCACTGTCCCTTTATGAGGCTATAACTCTGGAACGCTTTGACGGATCTTGGCGATTCTGACATTGTTTTCTCGTGACATATTGTACTTCATGATAGTGGTAAAATTTATTCGATATAACTTGCGTTTATTTGTGAAAAAAATGGAAATTTGGCGAAAATTTTGAAAATTTTGCAATTTTCCAACTTTGAATTTTTATGCCCTTAAATCACAGACATATGTCACGCAAAATACTTAATAAGTAACATTTCCCACATGTCTACTTTACATCAGTACAATTTTAGAACCCAAATTTTTTTTTGTGACGGAGTTATAAGGGTTAAAAGTTGACCAGCAATTTCTCATTTTTACAACACCATTTTTTTTTAGGGACCACATCTCATTTGAAGTCATTTTGAGGGGTCTATATGATAGAAAATACTCAAGTGTGACACCATTCTAAAAACTGCACCCCTCAAGGTGCTCAAAACCACATTCAAGAAGTTTATTAACCCTTCAGGTGTTTCACAGGAATTTTTGGAATGTTTACATAAAAATGAACATTTAACTTTTTTTCACACACAATTTATTTCAGCTCCAATTTGTTTTATTTTACCAAGGGTAACAGGAGAAAATGGACCCCCAAAGTTGTTGTACAATTTGTCCTGAGTACGCTGATACCCCACATGTGAGGGTAAACCACTGTTTGGGCGTATGGCAGAGCTCGGAAGGAAAGGAGCGCCATTTGACTTTTCAATGCAAAATTGACTGGAATTGAGATGGGACGCCATGTTGCGTTTGGAGAGCCCCTGATGTGCCTAAACACTGAAACCCCCTACAAGTGACACCATTTTGGAAAGTAGACCCCCTAAGGAACTTATCTTGATGTGTGGTGAGCACTTTGACCCACCAAGTGCTTCACAGAAGTTTATAATGCAGAGCCGTAAAAATAAAAAATCATATTTTTTCACAAAAATGATCTTTTCGCCCCCAATTTTTTATTTTCCCAAGGGTAAGAGAAGAAATTGGACCCCAAAAAATGTTGTGCAATTTGTCCTGAGTATGATGATACCCCATATGTGGGTGTAAACCATTGTTTGGGCGCATGGCAGAGCTTGGAAGGGAAGGAGCGCCATTTGACTTTTCAATGCAAAATTGACTGGAATTGAGATGGGACGCCATGTTGCGTTTGGAGAGCCCCTGATGTGCCGAAACATTGAAACTCCCTACAAGTGACACCATTTTGGAAAGTAGACCCCCTAAGGAACTTATCTAGATGTGTGGTGAGCACTTTGACCCACCAAGTGCTTCACAGAAGTTTATAATGCAGAGCCGTAAAAATAAAAAATCATATTTTTTCACAAAAATGATCTTTTCGCCCCCAATTTTTTATTTTCCCAAGGGTAAGAGAAGAAATTGGACCCCAAAAAATGTTGTGCAATTTGTCCTGAGTACGCTGATACCCCGTATATGGGTGTAAACCATTGTTTGGGCGCATGGCAGAGCTTGGAAGGGAAGGAGCGCCATTTGACTTTTCAATGCAAAATTGACTGGAATTGAGATGGGACGCCATGTTGCGTTTGGAGAGCCCCTGATGTGCCTAAACATTGAAACTCCCTACAAGTGACACCATTTTGGAAAGTAGACCCCCTAAGGAACTTATCTAGATGTGTGGTGAGCACTTTGACCCACCAAGTGCTTCACAGAAGTTTATAATGCAGAGCCGTAAAAATAAAGAATCATATTTTTTCACAAAAATTATCTTTTTGCCCCCAATTTTTTATTTTCCCAAGGGTAAGAGAAGAAATTGGACCACAAAAAATGTTGTGCAATTTGTCCTGAGTACGATGATACCCCATATGTGGGTGTAAACCATTGTTTGGGCGCATGGCAGAGCTTGGAAGGGAAGGTGTTGTGAATTTACTTTTTGGCTCCCTCTAGTGGTTACTAGGGATTTGACTCTGGGTATGTCTGTCATTCCTTTTATGCTCACCTGGGTCGTTAGGTCAGGGGTGTTGCTATATAAGCTCCCTGGACCTTCAGTTCTATGCCTGGCAACGTTGATATCAGAGCTAATCTGTAGTGCTCTTGTCCACTGATCCTGGTTCCTGCTTCATTAAGCTAAGTCTGTTTTTTTTTGCTTTTTGCAATTTGTTATTGTTTGCTATTTTTGTCCAGCTTGTATATAATCTGTATCCTGACCTTGCTGGAAGCTCTAGGGCGGCTGGTGTTCTCCCCCCGGGCCGTTAGACGGTTCGGGGGTTCTTGAATCTCCAGCGTGGATTTTTTGATAGGGTTTTTGTTGACCATATAAGTTATCTTTCTATATTCTGCTATTAGTAAGTGGGCCTCTCTGTGCTAAACCTAGTTCATCTCTGTGTTTGTCATTTCCTCTTACCTCACCGTTATTATTTGTGGGGGGCTCGTATCCTACTTTTGGGGTCCTTTCTCTGGAGGCAAGAGAGGTCTTTGTTTTCCTCTTCTAGGGGTAGTTAGCTCTCCGGCTGGCGCGAGACATCTAGCGACCAACGTAGGCATGTTCCCCGGCTACTTCTAGGGTTGGCGTTAGGAGTAGATATATGGTCAACCCAGTTACCACTGCCCTATGAGCTGGATTTTTGTACTTCGCAGACTTGCTGATATCTCTGAGACCCTCGCCATTGGGGTCATAACAGTTTGCCAGGCCAGTATTAAATGTTAAATGCATTGCAGACGTGGGATTATAAGAAAGAAAGCTCTGAGTTTTTTTTTTCTCTCTCTCATTTTTTTTTCTTTTCCCCTTTACCTCTGAGTGGCTTGTGATTGCTGCAGACATGAATGTCCAGACCTTGATTACAAGTGTGGATCAGCTTGCTGCTCGTGTGCAGGGCATACAAGATTATGTTACCAGAAATCCTATGTTAGAACCTAAGATACCGATTCCTGAACTGTTTTCCGGAGATCGATTTAAGTTTAGAAATTTCAGGAATAATTGTAAATTGTTTTTGTCCCTGAGACCCTGTTCCTCTGGAGACTCCGCTCAGCAAGTGAAAATTGTTATTTCTTTTTTACGGGGCGACCCTCAGGATTGGGCTTTCTCGCTGGCGCCTGGAGATCCGGCATTGGCTGATATTGATGCGTTTTTTCTGGCGCTCGGTTTGCTTTATGAGGAGCCCAATCTTGAGATTCAGGCAGAAAAAGCCTTGCTGGCTATGTCTCAGGGCCAGGACGAGGCTGAGGTGTATTGCCAAAAATTTCGGAAATGGTCCGTGCTGACCCAGTGGAACGAGTGTGCATTGGCTGCAAATTTTAGAAATGGCCTTTCTGAAGCCATTAAGAATGTGATGGTGGGTTTTCCCATTCCCACAGGTCTGAATGATTCCATGGCCCTGGCAATTCAAATTGACCGGCGGTTGCGGGAGCGCAAAACCGCAAATTCCCTCATGGTGTTATCTGAACAGGCACCTGATTTAATGCAATGTGATAGAATCCTGACTAGAAATGAGCGGAAAATTCATAGACGCCAGAATGGCTTGTGTTACTACTGTGGTGATTCTGCACATGTTATCTCAGCATGCTCTAAGCGTCTTACTAAGGTTGTTAGTCCTGTCGCTATTGGTAATTTGCAACCTAAGTTCATTCTATCTGTAACTTTGATTTGCTCACTGTCATCGTATCCTGTCATGGCGTTTGTAGATTCAGGTGCTGCCCTGAGTCTTATGGATCTGTCATTTGCCAAGCGCTGCGGTTTTGTTCTTGAGCCATTAGAAAATCCTATCCCTCTTAGGGGTATTGACGCTACGCCATTGGCAGAAAATAAACCGCAGTTTTGGACACAGGTTACCATGTGCATGACTCCTGAACATCGGGAGGTGATACGTTTTCTTGTTCTGCATAAAATGCATGATTTGGTTGTTTTGGGGTTGCCATGGTTACAGACCCATAATCCAGTCTTGGACTGGAAGGCAATGTCAGTGTCAAGTTGGGGCTGTCATGGAATTCATGGAGATTCCCTGCCCATGTCTATTGCTACTTCTACGCCTTCGGAAGTTCCGGCGTATTTGTCTGATTATCAGGATGTCTTCAGCGAGTCTAGGTCAAGTGCATTGCCTCCTCATAGGGAATGTGACTGTGCAATAGATTTGATTCCAGGCAGTAAGTTTCCTAAGGGAAGACTGTTTAATCTGTCGGTACCTGAACATACCGCAATGCATTCATATATCAAGGAGTCTCTGGAGAAGGGGCATATCCGTCCTTCTTCTTCCCCTCTTGGTGCGGGATTCTTTTTTGTGGCTAAAAAAGACGGATCTTTGAGGCCTTGTATTGACTATCGGCTTTTAAATAAGATCACTGTCAAATTTCAGTATCCTTTGCCGTTGTTGTCAGACTTGTTTGCCCGGATTAAAGGTGCCAAGTGGTTCACCAAGATAGACCTTCGCGGTGCGTACAACCTTGTGCGCATTAAGCAAGGAGATGAATGGAAAACCGCATTCAATACGCCCGAAGGTCATTTTGAGTACTTGGTGATGCCATTTGGGCTCTCTAATGCACCTTCAGTTTTTCAGTCCTTTATGCATGACATTTTCCGGAAGTATCTGGATAAATTTTTGATCGTTTATCTGGATGATATTCTGTTTTTTTCTGATGATTGGGACTCGCATGTGGAGCAGGTCAGGATGGTTTTCAAGATTTTGCGTGAAAATTCTTTGTTTGTTAAAGGCTCAAAGTGTCTCTTTGGTGTACAGAAGGTTCCCTTTTTAGGGTTCATTTTTTCCCCTTCTGCTGTGGAGATGGACCCAGTCAAGGTTCGAGCTATTCATGATTGGACTCAACCCTCGTCAGTTAAGAGTCTTCAGAAGTTCTTGGGTTTTGCCAACTTCTACCGTCGTTTTATCGCTAATATTTCTAGCGTTGTTAAACCGTTGACGGATATGACCAAGAAAGGCTCTGATGTGGCTAACTGGGCTCCTGCTGCCGTGGAGGCTTTCCAGGAGTTGAAGCGCCGGTTTACTTCAGCGCCTGTTTTGTGCCAGCCTGATGTCTCACTTCCCTTTCAGGTTGAAGTGGATGCTTCGGAGATTGGGGCAGGGGCCGTTTTGTCGCAGAGAAGCCCTGGTTGTGCTACTATGAGACCTTGTGCCTTTTTCTCTAGGAAGTTTTCGCCGGCTGAGCGAAATTATGATGTGGGCAATCGAGAGTTGTTGGCCATGAAGTGGGCATTTGAGGAATGGCGTCATTGGCTCGAGGGTGCTAAGCATCGTGTGGTGGTCTTGACTGATCACAAAAATCTGATGTACCTCGAGTCTGCTAAACGCCTGAATCCTAGACAGGCCCGCTGGTCATTGTTTTTCTCCCGTTTTGACTTTGTGGTTTCATATTTACCAGGTTCTAAGAATGTGAAGGCCGATGCTCTGTCTAGGAGCTTTGTGCCTGATGCTCCTGGAGTCGCTGAACCTGTGGGTATTCTTAAGGAAGGAGTTATCCTGTCAGCTATTTCTCCAGATCTGCGACGTGTGTTGCAGAGATTTGAGGCTGGTAGGCCTGACTCTTGTCCACCTGACAGATTGTTTGTGCCTGCTAAATGGACCAGCAGAGTCATTTCCGAGGTTCATTCCTCTGTGTTGGCAGGGCACCCGGGAATTTTTGGCACTAGAGATCTGGTGGCCAGGTCCTTTTGGTGGCCTTCCTTGTCAAGAGATGTGCGGTCATTTGTGCAGTCCTGTGGTACTTGTGCTCGAGCTAAGCCTTGCTGTTCTCGTGCCAGCAGGTTGCTCTTGCCCTTGCCTGTCCCGAAGAGACCTTGGACACACATCTCTATGGATTTCATTTCGGATCTTCCGGTGTCTCAGGGCATGTCTGTCATCTGGGTGATATGTGATCGTTTCTCCAAGATGGTCCATCTGGTTCCTTTGCCCAAACTGCCTTCCTCTTCTGATCTGGTTCCTGTGTTCTTCCAGAACGTGGTTCGTTTGCACGGCATTCCTGAGAATATTGTGTCGGACAGAGGATCCCAGTTTGTTTCCAGGTTCTGGCGATCCTTTTGTGGTAGGATGGGCATAGATTTGTCGTTTTCGTCCGCTTTTCATCCACAGACTAACGGTCAAACGGAACGAACTAATCAGACTCTGGAGGCGTATTTGAGGTGTTTTGTCTCTTCTGATCAGGATGATTGGGTGACCTTCTTGCCGTTGGCTGAATTTGCCCTTAATAATCGGGCTAGTTCTGCCACCTTGGTTTCGCCATTTTTCTGCAACTCTGGTTTCCACCCTCGTTTTTCCTCGGGACATGTGGAGCCTTCTGACTGTCCTGGGGTGGATTCTGTGGTGGATAGGTTGCAGCGGATCTGGAATCATGTGGTTGACAACTTGAAGTTGTCACAGGAGAAGGCTCAGCGTTTTGCCAACCGCCGCCGCGGTGTGGGTCCCCGACTTCGCGTTGGGGATTTGGTATGGCTGTCTTCTCGATTTGTTCCTATGAAGGTCTCCTCTCCCAAATTTAAGCCTCGATTTATTGGTCCTTACAAGATATTGGAGATCCTTAATCCTGTATCTTTTCGCCTGGATCTTCCGGTGTCGTTTGCCATTCACAGCGTATTTCATAGGTCCTTGTTGCGGCGGTACGTTGTGCCTGTGGTTCCTTCTGCTGAGCCTCCTGCTCCGGTGTTGGTTGAGGGCGAGTTGGAGTACGTGGTGGAGAAGATCTTGGACTCTCGTCTCTCCAGGCGGAGGCTTCAGTACCTGGTCAAGTGGAAGGGCTATGGTCAGGAGGATAATTCCTGGGTGGTCGCCTCTGATGTGCATGCGGCTGATTTAGTTCGTGCCTTTCACGCCGCTCATCCTGATCGCCCTGGTGGTCTTGGTGAGGGTTCGGTGACCCCTCACTAAGGGGGGGGTACTGTTGTGAATTTACTTTTTGGCTCCCTCTAGTGGTTACTAGGGATTTGACTCTGGGTATGTCTGTCATTCCTTTTATGCTCACCTGGGTCGTTAGGTCAGGGGTGTTGCTATATAAGCTCCCTGGACCTTCAGTTCTATGCCTGGAAACGTTGATATCAGAGCTATTCTGTAGTGCTCTTGTCCACTGATCCTGGTTCCTGCTTCATTAAGCTAAGTCTGTTTTTTTTTGCAATTTGTTATTGTTTGCTATTTTTGTCCAGCTTGTATATAATCTGTATCCTGACCTTGCTGGAAGCTCTAGGGCGGCTGGTGTTCTCCCCCCGGGCCGTTAGACGGTTCGGGGGTTCTTGAATCTCCAGCGTGGATTTTTTGATAGGGTTTTTGTTGACCATATAAGTTATCTTTCTATATTCTGCTATTAGTAAGTGGGCCTCTCTGTGCTAAACCTAGTTCATCTCTGTGTTTGTCATTTCCTCTTACCTCACCGTTATTATTTGTGGGGGGCTCGTATCCTACTTTTGGGGTCCTTTCTCTGGAGGCAAGAGAGGTCTTTGTTTTCCTCTTCTAGGGGTAGTTAGCTCTCCGGCTGGCGCGAGACATCTAGCGACCAACGTAGGCATGTTCCCCGGCTACTTCTAGGGTTGGCGTTAGGAGTAGATATATGGTCAACCCAGTTACCACTGCCCTATGAGCTGGATTTTTGTACTTCGCAGACTTGCTGATATCTCTGAGACCCTCGCCATTGGGGTCATAACAGGAAGGAGCGCCATTTGACTTTTCAATGCAAAATTGACTGGAATTGAGATGGGATGCCATGTTGCGTTTGGAGAGCCCCTGATGTGCCTAAACATTGAAACTCCCTACAAGTGACACCATTTTGGAAAGTAGACCCCCTAAGGAACTTATCTAGATGTGTTTTGAGAGCTTTGAACCCCCAAGTGTTTCACTACAGATTATAACGCAGAGCCGTGAAAATAATTTTTATTTTTTTTCTCAAAAATGATTATTTAGCACCCAGCTTTGTATTTTTACAAGGGTAACAGAATAAATTGGACCCCAAAATTTGTTTTCCAATTTGTCCTGAGTACGCTGATACCCCATATGTGGGGGGGAACCACTGTTTGGGCGCATGACAGAGCTCGGAAGGGAAGGAGCGCCATTTGGAATGCAGCCTTAAATGGATTGGTCTGCAGGCGTCACGTTGCATTTGCAGAGCCCCTGATGTACCCAAACAGTACAAACCCCCCACAAGTGACCCCATATTGGAAACTAGACCTCCCACGGAACTTATCTAGATGTGTTGTGAGAACTTTGAACCCCCAAGTGTTTCACTACAGTTTATAACGCAGAGCCGTGAAAATAAAACATCTTTTTTTTCCCACAAAAATGATTTTTAGCCCCCCAAATTTTCATTTTCCTAAGGATAACAAGAGAACTTGGACCCCAGAAGTTGTTGTTCAATTTGTCCCGAGTACGCTGATAACACATATGTTGGGGTAAACCCCTTTTTGGGCGCACGGGAGAGCTCGGAAGGGAAGGAGCACTGTTTTACTTTTTCAACGCAGAATTGGCTGGAATTGAGATTGGATGCCATGTCGCGCTTGGAGAGCCCCTGATGTGCCTGGACAGTGGAAACTCCCCAATTCTACCTGAAAACCTAACCCAAACACACCCCTAACCCTAATCCCAACGGTAACCCTAACCACACCCCTAGCCCTGACACACCCATAATTCTAATCCCAACCCTAATCCAAACGTAAATGTAATCCAAACCCTAACCCTAACTTTAGCCCCAACCCTAACTTTAGCCCCAACCCTAACTTTACCTCCAACCCTAGCCCTAACCCTAACCCTAACCCTACCCCTAACCCTAACCCTAAACGTGACTGAAATACGTGGCACTGAAATACGTGGCACTGAAATACGTGGCACTGAAATACGTGGCACTGAAATACGTGATACGTGGCACTTAAATACGTGGCACTGAAACACGTGGCACTGAAATACGTGATACGTGGCACTGAAATACGTGGCACTGAAATACGTGGCACCGAAATATGTGATACGTGGCACTTAAATACGTGGCACTGAAATACGTGGCACTGAAATACGTGGCACTGAAATACGTGGCACTGAAATACGTGCAACTGAAATACGTGGTACTAAAATATGTGGCACTGAAATACGTGATACGTGGCACTGAAATACGTGATACGTGGCACTTAAATACGTGATACGTGGCACTGAAATACGTGGCACTGAAACACGTGGCACTGAAATACGTGGCACTGAAATACGTGGCACTGAAATACGTGGCACTATGACTGTCAGAAAATGTTCATTAAACGGTTAGGGGTGAGGTTAGGGGTAGAGTTAGGGTTAGGGTTTGGATCCCTTTATCACCTTGATTGTGGTGGGTGGCTTTTCAGTGTGTTTTCTGTTTTTTTTCGAAAAAATGCATGCGTTTTTAACGCAAACAAACGCATGTGCTTAAAAACGCAAGAAAATACTGCAGGTTGTATTTCTGAAAATGAACGCATGCAGAAAAAAAACGCATGCGTTTGAAAACGCGACCAAACGCGTACAAAAAAAACGCATGCGTTTTCAATGTTAAATATAGGGAAAAAACGCATGCGTTTTTTTGTGCAAAAAACGCTGCAGACAAAAACGCAAGTGTGAAACCAGCGACGCTTTTTATAGCAAAAAAGTTTTTGCGTCTCCACATTTTGAGACCTATAATTTTTCCACATTTTGCTCCACAGAGTCATGTGAGGTCTTGTTTTTTGCGGGACGAGTTGACGTTTTTATTGGTAACATATTCGGACACGTGACCATTTTTGATCGCTTTTTATTCCGATTTTTGTGAGGCAGAATGACCAAAAACCAGCTATTCATGAATTTCTTTTGGGGGAGGCGTTTATACCGTTCCGCGTTTGGTAAAATTGATAAAGCAGTTTTATTCTTCGGGTCAGTATGATTACAGCGATATCTCATTTATATCATTTTTTTATGTTTTGGCGCTTTTATACGATAAAAACTAAAATATAGAAAAAATAATTATTTTGGTATCGCTTTATTCTCAGGACTATAACTTTTTTATTTTTTTGCTGATGATGCTGTATGGTAGCTTGTTTTTTGCGGGACAAGATGACGTTTTCAGCGGTACCATGGATATTTATATCAGTCTTTTTGATCGCGTGTTATTCCACTTTTTGTTCGGCGGTATGGTAATAAAGCGTTGTTTTTTGCCTCGTTTTTTTTTTTTTTTCTTACGGTGTTTACTGAAGGGGTTAACTAGTGGGGCAGTTTTATAGGTTGGGTCGTTACGGACGCGGCGATACTAAATATGTGTACTTTTATTGTTTTTTTTTTTTTATTTAGATAAAGAAATGTATTTATGGGAATAATATATATTTTTTTTTTATTATTTATTTAGGAATTTTTTTTTTTTTTTTTTTTTTTACACATGTGGAAAATTTTTTTTTTTACTTTTTTACTTTGTCCCAGGGGGGGGACATCACAGATCATTGATCTGGCAGTGTGCACAGCACTCTGCCAGATCGACGATCTGCTGTGCAGGGCTGCAGGCTTACCAAGTGTCTGCTCTGAGCAGACACTCGGTAAGCCACCTCCTTCCCTGCAGGACCCGGATGCCGCGGCCATCTTGGATCCGGGACCTGCAGCCAGGAAGGAGGTAGGAGACCCTCGCAGCAACGCGATCACATCGCGTTGCTCCGGGGGTCTCAGGGAAGCCCGCAGGGAGCCCCCTCCCTGCGCGATGCTTCCCTATACCGCCGGTACACTGCGATCATGTTTGATCGCGGTGTGCCGGGGGTTAATGTGCCGGGGGCAGTCCATGACCGCTCCTGGCACATAGTGCCGGATGTCAGCTGCGATATGCAGCTGACACCTGGCCGCGATCGGCCGCGCTCCCCCCGTGAGCGCCGCTGATCGGTGATGACGTACTATCCCGTCGGCGGTCATACGGGCCCACCCCACCTCGACGGGATAGTACGTCTGATGTCAGGAAGGGGTTAAAAAAGCAGTTGGTTTGCACAGCACCGTGCACACAGCTATGCAGCTGATGCACTAAAATACGACCTCCACTGTCCCTGCACAAAAAGGTGGTGTGGGACAGTGAAAATCGCTCCAGCACAAGCGGTTTGGGGGTTATTTTTCCTCCCTAACTCTGTCCCTGCTTCTGACAAACTGCAGCAACACCTCTCTCTATGCTCAGATCGGCAGAAGTAAGATGGCGGTCGGCATGCACGCCCCTTTATAGCCACTGTGACGCCGCAGACAGCAAGCCAATCACTGCCATGCCCTTGTCTAAGATGGTGGGGACCGAGACCTATGTCATCACGCTGCCCACACTCTGCGTCCTCCTTCATTGGATGAAAATCGGCTGTGACAGCGTCATATGAAACGCGACTTTGGCGCTCTGATCGTGTACCGCATGGCCGATCCCACACTAGGATCGGTTCAGGTTTCATGAAACCCGACTTTGCCTAAAAGTCGCCGATTTATGAAAATGACCGATCCGTTTCGCTCAACCCTAGTCATCTGTATGTGGGGTTGAATTTTAATGATTATTTGATTGTACCTGGTGGAGCTGACGGTGATTGTTGGAAGTAGCCTCTTGTATTTGCAAGGAAACCCATATGGTTCTGTGTTGTGTATCTGCTTTTTGGGCTCCCCTGGTGGTTGCTGGTGGTACTGGTGACTTGTTTGCACTTTGCTTTTTCTGTTCACCTGCTTCCATCAGTGTTTGGGAGTTTCCTATTTAGCCTTGCTCTCCAGTCATTTCCTTGCCGGTCATCATTGTAACCAGAGCCTTCGGTTGCATGTTCCTGTTACTAGTCTGCTGATCAGCTAAGTGGACTTTGTCCTTTTGTTTTGTGTCTTTTGTCCAGTTTGCGGTTTTTGTTGTTCTCTGTAGCTGGAAGCTCTTGCGGGCTGAAATGGATGGGGTAGTTTTGTCTGCTGTCTCCCCAGATCTGCGACGTGCTTTGCAAGAATTTCAGGCAGATAGACCTGATCGTTGTCCGTCTGGTAGACTGTTTGTTCCTGATGATTGGACCAGTAGAGTCATCTCGGAAGTCCATTCTTCTACTCTGGCAGGTCATCCGGGAATTTTTGGCACCAGAGATTTGGTGGCTAGATCCTTCTGGTGGCCTTCTCTGTCTCGAGATGTGCGTGTTTTTGTGCAGTCTTGCGATGTGTGTGCTCGGGCCAAGCCTTGTTGTTCTAGGGCTAGTGGGTTATTGTTGCCCTTGCCTATTCCGAAGAGGCCTTGGACGCACATCTCTATGGACTTTATCTCGGATCTCCCTGTTTCTCAGAAGATGTCTGTCATCTGGGTGGTGTGTGACCGTTTTTCTAAAATGGTTCATTTGGTGCCATTGCCTAAGTTGCCTTCCTCATCTGAGTTGGTCCCTCAGTTTTTTCAAAATGTGGTTCGCTTGCATGGTATTCCAGAAAACATCATTTCTGACAGGGGTACCCAGTTCGTGTCTAGATTTTGGCGGGCAGTCTGTGCCAGGTTGGGCATTGATTTGTCTTTTTCGTCTGCATTCCATCCTCAGACCAATGGCCAGACGGAGCGAACTAATCAAACTTTGGAGACTTATTTGAGGTGTTTTGTGTCTGCGGATCAGGATGATTGGGTTGCCTTTCTGCCGTTGGCAGAGTTTGCGCTTAATAATCGGGCTAGTTCTGCCACTTTGGTTTCTCCTTTCTTTTGCAATTCAGGGTTTCATCCGCGTTTTTCATCTGGTCAGGTTGAATCTTCGGATTGTCCTGGAGTGGATGCGGTAGTGGACCGGTTGCATCGGATTTGGGGACAAGTGGTGGATAATTTGGAATTGTCCCAGGAGAGGACTCAGCAGTTTGCTAACCGCCGTCGTCGTGTTGGTCCTCACCTTCGTGTTGGGGACTTGGTGTGGTTGTCTTCCCGTTTTGTCCCTATGAGGGTTTCGTCTCCTAAATTTAAGCCTCGGTTCATCGGTCCTTATAGGATTTTGGAGATTCTTAACCCTGTTTCCTTTCGTTTGGACCTCCCGGCATCTTTTGCTATCCATAATGTGTTCCATCGGTCGTTGTTGCGGAGATATGAGGTACCGGTGGTTCCTTCTACTGAACCTCCTGCTCCTGTGCTGGTGGAGGGTGAATTGGAGTACATGGTAGAGAAGATCTTGGACTCCCGTATTTCCAGACGGAGACTTCAATATCTGGTTAAATGGAAGGGCTATGGTCAGGAAGATAATTCTTGGGTAACTGCCTCTGATGTTCATGCCTCGGATTTGGTTTGTGCCTTTCATAGGGCTCATCCAGATCGCCCTGGCGGTTCTTGTGAGGGTTCGGTGCCCCCTCCTTAAGGGGAGGGTACTGTTGTGTATCTGCTTTTTGGGCTCCCCTGGTGGTTGCTGGTGGTACTGGTGACTTGTTTGCACTTTGCTTTTTCTGTTCACCTGCTTCCATCAGTGTTTGGGAGTTTCCTATTTAGCCTTGCTCTCCAGTCATTTCCTTGCCGGTCATCATTGTAACCAGAGCCTTCGGTTGCATGTTCCTGCTACTAGTCTGCTGATCAGCTAAGTGGACTTTGTCCTTTTGTTTTGTATCTTTTGTCCAGTTTGCGGTTTTTGTTGTTCTCTGTAGCTGGAAGCTCTTGCGGGCTGAAATTGCCACTCCTGTGTCATGAGTTGACACAGGAGTCTTAAAGTAATTTCAGGATGGTTTTTGAAAGGGTTTTCAGTTGACCGTGAAGTCCTCTTTTGTATCCTTCTGCTATCTAGTAAGTGGACCTCTCTTTGCTATATCTACTTTCATACTGTGTATGTCTTTTCCTCTTAACTCACCGTTATTACATGTGGGGGGCTGCTATCATCTTTTGGGGTATTTCTCTAGAGGTAAGCCAGGTCTGTTCCTTCCTCTACCAGGTGTAGTTAGTCCTCCGGCTGGCGCGTGGCATCTAGGAAGTCGTAGGTATGCTCCCTGGCTATTATTAGTTGTGTGGTAGATTTAGCTCACGGTCAGCTCAAGATTCCATCTCCCAGAGCTCGTCCGTTATTTTTGTGTTCTGATGTTTCCCTGCCATTGGGAACCATGACAGTTCTGGCTCCTACGTGTAGGGGCTGATGGTTTTCATCTGATTATATATAAGTCAGGCATGGAGTGACAGAAGAAAACCATAGTGAGTGTGGTAAGAGTCTCCACTTGTTTGCCTTTCTAGCCCTGTATTCCTGTTTTAAAATAAACAGAATAGATGTGCCATGGTCCACTAGTCCTGCTCTTGTGTTACTCTGTGGAAGATGGGTGAAGTCTGTTATCTCTGATCCTGGGAGCAATGGGAGAAGGTGCTGTGGTACACAGATCCTGTTGTTAGACACCGAGGGATCGCAGGGTATCAAGCTAGTCCAGGAGGTGAGTACTCGCTGTCTGGAATAGATAAGATGATCAAAGTGCAGCAGTGCAGCCCTGGCCATCATTTTTACATGCAATGGTTATCAAAAATAGAATAAACCCCACATCATTTTTTGGGGGAGAATTAATTTATAGTGCACAGGCTCCAGTTGATTAATACTCACAACAGTGCCACCTGCTCTCGCTGTTATCAGTGATGGCAGGTGTAGGCTGATGAAACTCATACTCTCTCATCAGCCGATGCCTGTGATGACCGGTGGGAACTGCAGCTCTCTGGTGTTTCTCGCTGCTGGTCTTTCTCTTGCTGCCATGCAGATGATAGCATGGGAAACTACGGATGCTTAGGGTGCCGAACCCAAACAGTAACACAGACTTTCTGGAGAAGTCCATGTTTGGTGTTCGTGCACGAGCACTAGGTGCCCAGTACAGACCCCAAACTTTACTATTCGGGTTCACCTCTCTCTAGTTATAATGCAGCCAGTATCTGATTCATTTTTCCCATGGTAGAGGCAGCATGAATAAACTGACATGATTCCCTTTAAGGAATTTTGTATTTGGCCAGAGCGAAGGATTCTAAATTACCTTTCCTTTTCTGCATTGCACAATCTACTGACTTGAATGGTCACTTTATGATGAACGAGTACTAACACTATCATTCTGTCCCCATACACCATCATCATGTTGTTGGCAGCACATACAATGGGGAAAAAAAGTATTTAGTCAGCCATCAATTGTGTAAGTTCTCCCACTTAAAAATATGAGAGAGGCCTGTAATTGACACCATAGGTAGACCACAACTATGAGAGTCAAAATGAGAAAACAAATCCAGAAAATCACCTTGTCTGATTTGGCAAGATCTATTTTGCAAATTATTGTGGAAAATAAGTATTTGGTCACCTAAAACATGCAAGACTTCTGCCTCTCACAGACCTTTAACTTCTTCTTTAAGAGGATCCTCTGTCCTCCACTCATTACCTGTAGTAATGGCACCTGTTTGAACTTGTTATCAGTATAAAAGACTCCACTATGGTGAAAACCAAAGAGCTGTCGAAGGACACGAGAAAAAACATTGTAGCCCTGCACCAGGCTGGGAAGACTGAATCTGCAATAGGCAAGCAGCTTGGTGTGATGAAATCAACTGTGGGAGCAATAATACGAAAATGGAAGACATATAAGACCACTGATTATCTCCATCGATCTGGGGTTCCACGCAAGATCTCACCCTGTGGGGTCAAAATGATCACAAGAATGGTGGACAAAAGTCCCAGAACTACATGGGGGGACCTAGTGAATGACCTGCATAGAGCTGGGACCACCATAACAACGGCTACCATTAGTAACACACTACGCTGCCAGGGACTCAGATCATGCAGTGCCAGACGTGTCCCCTGCTTAAGCCAGTACATAAAACAAAAAGCAGTCTAGAGTCCAATTATATTCAAAATAGAAAAACAATCTTTATTAAGATTAAAAAGTAGACAAAATAGCAGGGAAGGATCCCTCATAGTGTTCTCGACAAGCATAGATAGGGTGCATACAGGTGCAGATGTAAATACACATTATTAATAGTACTACTACTATTAATAATGTGTATTTACATCTGCACCTGTATGCACCCTATCTATGCTTGTCGAGAACACTATGAGGGATCCTTCCCTGCTATTTTGTCTACTTTTTAATCTTAATAAAGATTGTTTTTCTATTTTGAATATAATTGGACTCTAGACTGCTTTTTGTTTTCTGCTTTTTGGTTATTGTATTGCAGTTTGTCCGGTATAGTCCGACTCAATACTTGGATACACTTGGTTTTTATAGGGTTTACATTGATGAATACTTGATATTATTAAATTGGGATGTTCTTCAATACGCATTATTGGTTAAGCCAGTACATGTCCAGGCCCATTTGAAGTTTGCTAGAGAGCATTTAGATTATCCAGAAGAGTAATGGTAGAATGTCATATGGTCTGATGAAACCAAAGTAGAACTGTTTGGTACAAACCAAACTCTTGTGTTTGGAGGAAACAGAATTCTTAGTTGCATCCAAAGAACACCATACCTACTGTGAAGCATGGGGGTGGCAACATCATGCTTTGGGGCTGTTTCTCTGCAAATAGACCAGGATGACTGATCCGTGTACATGAAAGAATGAATGGGCCATGTATAGTGTTGAGCATTCCGACACCGCAAGTATCGGGTATCGGCCGATATTTGCGGTATCGGAATTCCGATACCGAGATC
Organism: Ranitomeya variabilis; assembly: GCF_051348905.1. NCBI lineage: Eukaryota > Metazoa > Chordata > Amphibia > Anura > Dendrobatidae > Ranitomeya > Ranitomeya variabilis. The sequence continues at coordinate 1,059,228,592 of NC_135233.1, forward strand.
CGATACTTTTATGATATCGGGAATCGGTATCGGGATCGATATTAATGTGTAAAATAAAGAATAAAAATAAAAAATATTGATATACTCACCTCTCCGACGCAGCCTGGACCTTACCGATGTAAGACCTTAGATGACGTTGCGGCTTGTGATTGGTCACGTGGCGGTCACGTGACCACTCACGCGACCAATCACAAGCCGCGACGTCATCTAAGGTCTTTCAAGCGCTCATTCTTAGGAACGGAAGCTGCCGGTTACATCGGTAAGGTCCAGGCTGCGTCGGAGAGGTGAGTATATCAATATTTTTTTATTTTTATTCTTTATTTTACACATTAATATGGATCCCAGGGCCTGAAGGAGAGTTTCCTCTCCTTCAGACCCTGGGAACCATACAGGATACCTTCCGATACTTGGTGTCCCATTGACTTGTATTGGTATCAGGTATCGGTATCGGCGATATCCGATACTTTTCGGGTATCGGCCGATACTTACCGATACCTTCAAGTATCGGACGGTATCGCTCAACACTAGCCATGTATCATGAGATTTTGAGTGCAAACCTCCTGCCAGCAGCAAGGGCATTGAAGATGAAATGTAGATGGGTATTTCAGCATGATAATGATCCCAAGCACACCACCAAGGCAATGAAGGAGTGGCTTTGTAAGAAGCATATGAAGGTCCTGGAGTGGCCTAGCCAGTCCCCAGATCTCAACCCCATAGAAAACATTTGGAGGGAGTTGAAAGTCCGTGTTGGCCAGGTACAGGCCCAAAACATCACTGCTCTAGAGGAGATCTTCATGGAGGAATGGGCCAACATACCACCAACTGTGTGTGCCAACTTTGTGAAGACTTACAGAAAACGTTTGACCTCTGTCATTGCCAACAAAGGATATGTAGCAAAATATTGAGATGAACTTTTGTTAATGACCAAATACTTATTTTCCACCATAATTTTCAAAATAAATCTTGCCAAATCAGACAAGGTGATTTTCTGGATTTGTTTTCTCATTTTGACTCTCATAGTTGTGGTCTACTTGTGATGTCAATTTAGGCCTCTCTCATCTTTTTAAGTAAGAGAACTTGCACAATTGGTTGCTGACCAAATACTTTTTTTCTCCACTGTATATACGGCTCTGGCAAAAATTAAGAGACCACTGCAAAATGTTCAGTTTGTCCGATTTTCCTCTTTGTAGGTATATTTTTGAGTAAAATGTAAATGTTTTAATTATTCTATAAACTTCTGACAAGTCTCTGATTTTCCAAGCAATAAATTTAGTATTTTTTTCTGAAAAGGAGAAATGGTCAAAATGAAAAAAAAAACAAAAAAGATCCTAAGCACATCGCTGTGGCATATTTAGTCAATGTTGAGTCTCGCAATTCACCTAAGGCCGGTTTCACACGTCAGTGGCTCCGGTACGTGAGGTGACAGTTTCCTCACGTACCGGAGACACTGACACACGTAGACCCATAAAAATCAATGCATCTGTTCAGATGTCATTGATTTTTAGCGGACCGTGTCTCCGTGTGCCAAACACGGAGACATGTCAGTGTTCGTGGGAGCGCACGTATTACACGGACCCAATAGAGTCAATGGGTCCGTGTAAAACACGGACCTCACACGGACATTCTCCGTCTGGGGTCCGTATGCGTGCAGGAGACAGCGCTACAGTAAGCGCTGTCCCCCCCACATGGTGCTGAAGCCGCCATTCATATGTTCCCTGCAGCAGCGTTTGCTGCAGAGAAAATATGAATAATAGTGTTTAAAATAAAGATCTATGTGTCCGCCGCCCTCCCACCCCCTGTGCGCCCCCCCCCCCCGCTGGTCAGAAAATACTTACCCGGGTCCCCCGTCGGCTGTCACTCCTTCCTGGTCTGGCTGCGGCTTCCACTGTATGCGGTCACGTGGGGCCGCTCATTTACAATCATGAATAGTCGGCTCCGCCCCTATTGGAGGTGGAGCCACATATTCATGAGTGTAATCGACCGCATACAGTAGAGAAGCCGCGGCCAGACCAGGAAGGAGCGACAGCCGACGGGGGACCCGGGTAAGTATTTTCTGACCAGCGGGGGGGCGCACAGGGGGTGGGGGGGCGGCGGACACATAGATCTTTATTTTAAACACTATTATTCATATTTTCTCTGCAGCAAACGCTGCTGCAGAGAACATATGAATCGCGGATTCAGCAAGATGCAGAGTGGGTACCACACGCTCCGTGTGGTACCCACTCGCCATACGGGCCGCACACGTGTGCTGCACGTATGGCCTCCGTGAGTTCCCAGGCACACGGACACGGATAACTCCAGTACCGATTTATTCCGGTACCGGAATTATCTGGACGTGTGGGACAGCCCTAAGAGGAAGGGGTGCTCGAACTAGGATGCTTCCGAAATGGACAGTTACGTACCTTCACTATTTGTGGAATTATGACGAAAACAAACTCGCTTGGCGTCCAATGAACCCACGTGATTAACTAATAATTAACCGTTCTAATAATATTTTCCTGTCATTTTTTCATTTGCATTTTAAAGCAAAAATCATGGTCTGTAAACAGCTTACAAAAAGCAAAGGGATCTCACTGTTGAAAGTTGTCAATCAGTAGAAGGGTACAACATTTTTTCCAAGATATTAGATATACCATGGAACATTGTGAAGATGGTCCTATAGAAGAGGCTTAAATTGGGCACAAGAGGGACATTACCTAGAACAGGACATACATCCAAAATTGACAAAAAGACAATACAAAATTGGTATGGGAGGCTGACAAAACTCTTTCCTTAACATTAAAGGAGCTACAGGAATTTCTTGTAAGTACTGATTGCATGTATCCAAATGAAAAAAGTGAGCAACCTTCATGCTTAGTGCAGTAGTGTGTTATTCAGGATATCTCAATCCTCTTCATCAATGTAGCCAATTAAAGAAAAATCACACACAAAACACTTTCTCCTGATTATATACAATATATTCTCTAATTCTTCATTTCCATTCAATCACATCAAGTGCTTTAGCAACATAATTATCAGGTTTGGATTAGTATTATTTAAAATCTATGAGGACTTGTTGTGGCACTGTAATTTTGTGATGGAAGAAAAGGTGAGTTTTTCTGTATTCTCCCATTCTCAAGTACAGGTGTGTGGGACACTCGTCTTTCCTTCCACCTCCAACATGCAACGTATTGACAAGTCCTCATGGATTTAAAATAATATTAATTTAATTTATTTATCTACTTTTGTCAAATTGAAAACTTTTGGAAATATGGTTTGAAAAAAGTTGGATGATCTCGAAAATCCAAAATCAATCTCTCACATAGCTTCATTGTATTCATACATTTATCACCACATACTGATCTAATAGAATTTTGATTCTATCTAGATTTCCTTTAAAATGGCATTTTGATATTACCTGCAGATGTCTCCTGCCACAAGTGACAGCTAATTATAGGTCTGACCACTATTCACTGAATCACACGTTCCTATCAACCTCCGAGTGATCAATCTGAGATTCAAAAGCATATTATTACTCAGGGCATTGTAATTAGTGCAGCTATTATGTCTTCGCTGTCATTTTATGTCTCCTCTTAAAATAAAATAATAAAAAAGTATGGTAGCGAGCCATGAAAGTGGTATAATTAAATCAAGGTTATGCAGCTTGGTAATAATAAGAAGGTAAATCATATTATGTACATATATATAATAGAAAAAGATTTGCCGGGCCAGTGCCTCCTACCTACCGATACCCCCAGGACCTCATCTGATTTGAAAGCTTTGTATGATGTCATCATTGCAGTGAGGTGGACACATGATATCACCCATATCCTAATATTCAGATGAAGTGCTGGAGATCCTAAAAGGTAGGAGGAAATTTGCAAAGCTCTGGTTCAGCAACCATGGACTCCGGTTCATTAAGCCACATTCTACTAATCATGGTCACTGGACTAGGGTCCTGCAAATGTTTTTCTATGAGTCTAGTAGTAGTTGCTCCCAGACATCGTCATCTGAGGGGGACTCAGAGACACTTTATAAATGTTTCATAAATTGCACATTGAATGTAGATGGAACTATTACAGATTTAGGATTGGATGCAAGATGAGCAAGAAACAGTTTGGCCTATGTGCAAAAAAAGAGAATGGACAGCACCTCCAAAAGATCTTACAGTGATCTAATTCCGCTAGGCAAAAATATATATAACTGAACATGAGGTTCTTATTTTAATTTTCTGAACAGACTGTATGAAACCCACTGCCACGTCAACCTCTGATTTTTTGGAGGTGCAGTCCATGCTCTTTTTTAGGCATATTGCATGCTCTGTTCCCTTTCTTGAACCAGCACTCCTCTCATTTGGCACAGGTGATTTTAAATTAACAGAAGACTACAAAATGAGTCCAGCCTTTTTTTTTGCTCTAATATGAGAGCTTGAGGAAGGTGAGTTTCACTACTCCTTTCATTTGGTCTTGCTGCAGTGTGGCGGCCATCGTTGCTGTGAATTAGTGCTTCTGGAGGCAGCACGGTCTGGAGTCATGGGGAGTCAGTCTTGCAGCACGGGTGCTGTGAGGCACCAGGTCGCCCGCCCTGCTGGTGCATTGCTGCCGCAACAGTAGTTAGCACACAACGCCGCTACTTTAAGGCAATAAAAGTTAGGATCCATTGTGAGGTTCACCATGACGTGGCAGAGGGCTTCATACAGTCTGAAGCCATTTTCCCTATATACTGCAATACTGTGGCATTGCAGCATTTAAAAGAAGCAATAAAACTTATCTTAAAAAAAATTGTTTATAAAAATAACCTAAAAACATGAAAGTTTTAGTCACCATCCTTTTCCCAGTGAAAAATAAAGAGATGGGAAAAACAAAATACAGTATTGCTGTGCCCATATACGTTTAAAGGATCAAAATATAGCATTAGTTCATCCTTTTGGTAAACAATGTGAATAAAAAACCCTGATACCTCAGAATAAAAATAATAAATAAAGATAATAGTAAAAAGCAATCAAAGTTTTTCTTTCCTCAAGAATGCTACGGCAAAAACTAAGGATCAGCTCACTGGGGTTGCCTGTTTGTTAGGCAATACCTGCATGCATTGCGACTGTCTAACAACCACGAGACAATCCTGGCACGGGGATGCCAACATATTATTTGAGCACGATGAAGACACTCTATTAGCACCCGAGCATGTTCCAATAACACCTTATATGAACACGTTCGCTCATTACTAGGTTAAGTAATGTAATGTAAGTTGCTCTTCACACTTACTAGACATAGTGATTCAGACTTGGGCAGAACATGAATATCTCAGTCTGGCCTCTTATGGCTTTTAGTGCATTTTTTGTTTTCTATTACTATTATTGATCGCAATCCCTTTCCTCTTGAACTGCATCTCCAACATCACTGACATTTTTAAGACTTAATAACTTGGAGTCATTGTCAGAATTTTTCCAAACAGTTTTGTTTTTATTTGTTTGAAGATGGAATAAAATCCACTAAATCAAGACTCATGTTTAGCAAAATACCCTCCCCACTTCCAGTCCCCAAATAAGACCAGACATTCAAGAGAGACCTGGATGTCTTCTTGGAGCGCAACAATATTGTATCTTACAGTGATTAGGATCTTTAGAAGGACGTAGATCTGGGGATTTATTCTGACGGAATATAGGCTGAACTGGATGGACAAATGTCTTGTTCGGCCTTGCCAACTATGCAACTATGCATGTTACTATGTAGAGATCATCCTGGTTTTTATGTTATTAAAATACAATACCTCCGTCATTTCACAATAATCTCCCAACCTCCTCAGTTAACCCCTTTACCCCCAAGGGTGGTTTGCACGTTAATGACCGGGCCAATTTTTACAATTCTGACCACTGTCCCTTTATGAGGTTATAACTCTGGAACGCTTCAACGGATCCTGATGATTATGACACTATTTTTTAGTGACATATTGTACTTCATGATAGTTGAAAAATTTCTTTGATATTACCTGCGTTTATTTGTAAAAAAAAATGGAAATTTGGCAAAATTTTTGAAAATTTCGCAATTTTCCAAATTTGAATTTTTATGCCCTTAAATCACAGAGATATGTCACACAAAATACTTAAAAAGTAACATTTCCCACATGTCTACTTTACATCAGCACAGTTTTGGAACCAAATTTTTTTTTTGTTACGGAGTTATAAGGGTTAAAAATTGACCAGCAATTTCTCATTTTTACAACATCATTTTTTTTAGGGACTACATCACATTTGAAGTCACTTTGAGGGGTCTATATGATAGAAAATAACCAAGTGTGACACCATTCTAAAAACTACACCCCTCAAGGTGCTCAAAACCACATTCAAGAAGTCTATTAACCCTTCAGGTGTTTCACAGGAATTTTTGGAATGTTTAAAAAAAATGAACATTTAATTTCTTTAAAAAAAATGTAATTCAGCTCCAATTTATTTTATTTTACCAAGGGTAAAAGGAGAAATTGGACCCCAAAAGTTGTTGTGCAATTTGTCCTGAGTACGGTGATACCCAATATGTGGGGGTAAACCACTGTTTGGGCGCACAGCAGAGCTTGGAAGGGAAGGAGCGCCATTTGACTTTTCAATGCAAAATTGACTGGAATTGAGATCGGACGCCATGTTGCGTTTGGAGAGCCCCTGATGTGCCTAAACATTGAAACCCCCCACACGTGACACCATTTTGAAAAGTAGACCCCCTAAGGAACTTATCTAGATGTGTGTTGAGCACTTTGACCCACCAAGTGCTTCACAGAACTTTATAATGCAGAGCCGTAAAAATAAAAAATCATATTATTTCACAAAAATGATATTTTAGCAACCAATTTGTTTATTTTCCGAAGGGTAACAGAAGAAATTGGACCCCAAAAGTTGTTGTCCAGTTTGTACTGAGTACGCTAATGCCTCATATGTGGGGGTGTAGCGCCCCTACGGCCGCAGGGTCGAGGGGTACCCAGTACCGGGCCTCTGAGTATCGGTCCTGGGGTTGTCACGGTGGCTAGACCCGGTCCATGACCCTGCTGAGGGGCGCCCAATGAAAGGTGTAGGTGGTGATGTTGTTGTGGTGCGGTGCAGGTCGCAGTAAATAATGAGGACACCAGGTTGCAGTCTCTTTACCTCTTTACTGAAGGCCTCAGGATCCTCAGTCCGGAATACGATTAACCGGGCTGTGGGAGTCCGGCCGGTCCGATGGCACCTCCAGAGTTCCCTTAGCAGGTGGAAATCTGTGCCTACCTTCTAGCGCTTGTGTGTTGTGGTCCTCCCCTGCTGTGCTTACAGGACAGTCCCCACAACTGTTGTGTCTGTTTCTGAAGTTCCCTCACAACTCGATTATGATGTTCTGCTTCGTCCCCCAGATGATATGGCAAGGACGCACCCGCATGACAAGTAGGCTCGGAGCTCTTCCAGGACCCTAGTGTCGCCCCTCTCCAGTTGTTGCCCCTATATCTTCTTAGGTGATTTGAGTGAGACAGCCCGCCTATAACTGACTGTCCTGCCGTAGGTTTGAAGAAAGGCCTGGAGCTCAATACTTCCTCGGCATTCCGGCCACCGGCTACGCGCCTCAGTAGGATGTTGCCTCGTCTTACAGCACGACTCCTACTGGTATTTCTCCTCGTTGCATCGATCTCGTTTCTCACTCAGCACAATAAACCTCGCTTCTTGTCCTTTCTTGGGGTACCGCTGCGATCAAGTGCAGGCGCGGTCCCGTAACGTTCTCTCTGTTCGCTAGGCCTCTGTCAGGATCCCACCCCTGATAGGGACCCCCCTGAATCTTCCCCTGCAACACCCTCTGCCACAGGATGTTGCCTGGTTCCAACCCAGTCAGCTTCTCTCTAACTTCCTCTCTAACCCCCAGTTTTACCAGATTGTGAGGAGTGGCCTAATACATAGCACCCTTAGCTCCCCCTGGAGGCAAGACTGTGAAGTGTATTGGTGTCTGTGATACCTGGTCAGGTGAACTCCTTCAGTGCCATCAGATGTACCATAGCCCCCCTTAGCGGCGGAGCATCAGTACTGCAACGACCAGCACTCTGGGGCGCTGCAGGGGGACCACCGTTTGGGCGCACAACAGAGCTCGGAAGGGAAGGAGCGCCGTTTGGAATGCAGACTTAGATGGATTTTTCTGCAGGCGTCTCGTTGCTTTTGCAGAGCCCCTGATGTACCTAAACAGTAGAGACCCCACAAGTGACCCCATGTTGGAAAATAGACCCCCCAAGGAACTTATCTAGATGTGTTGTGAGAACTTTGAACCCCCAAGTGTTTCACTACAGTTAATAACGCAGAGCCATGAAAATAAAAAATCTTTTTTTCCACAAAAATTGTTTTTTAGCCCCCAGTTTTGTATTTTCCCAAGGGTAACAGGAGAAATTGGACCCAAAAAATTGTTGTCCAATTTGTCCTGAGTATGCTGATACCTGATATGTGGGGGGGACCACCATTTGGACACATGGCAGAGCTCGGAAGGGAAGGAGCGCAATTTGGAATGCAGACTTAGATGGATTGGTCTGCAGGCGTCACATTGCATTTGTAGAGCCCCTGATGTACCTAAACAGTAGAAACCCCCCACAAGTGACCCCATATGGGATACTAGACCCCCCAAGGAGCTTATCTAGATGTGTTACAGTTAATAAGCAGAACCGTGAAAATAAAAAATCTTTTCTTTCCACAAAAATTATAACTTAGTCCCCAGTTTTGTATTTTCCCAAGGGTAACAGGAGAAATTGGACCTCAAAAGTTGTTTTCCAATGTGTCATGAGTACTTTGATACCCCATATGTTGGGGTAAACCCCTGTTTGGGTGCACGGGAGAGCTAGGAAGGAGCACTGTTTTACTTTTTCAAAGCAGAATTGGCTGGAATTGAGATCGGACACCATGTCGCGTTTTTAGAGCCCCTGATATGCCTAAACAGTGGAAACCCCAAATTCGAACTGAAACCCTAATCCAAACACATCCCTAACCCTAATCCCAACGGTAACCCTAACCACACCCCTAACCCTGACACACCCCTAACCCTAATCCCAATCCTAATCCCAACAGTAAATGTAATCCTAACCCTAACTTTGGCCCCAACTCTAACCCTAACTTTAGCCCCAACCCTAACCCTAACTTTAGCCCCAACCCTAACCCCAACTTTAGCCCCAACCCTAACTGTAGCCCTAACCCTAACCCTAGCCCTAACCCTAGCCCCAACCCTAACCCTAGCCCCAACCCTAACCCTAGCCTCAACCCTAACCCTAAACATAACCCTAGCTCCAACTCTAACCCTAACCCCAACCCTAGCCCCAACCCTAGCCCCAACCTTAACCCCAACCCTAACCCTAACACTAGGCCTAACCCTAACCCTAACGGGAAAATGGAAATAAATACATTTTTTAAATTTTATTATTTTTCCCTAACTAAGGGGGTGATAAAGGGGGGTTTGATTTACATTTATAGCGGGTTTTTTAGCGGATTTTTATGATTGGCAGCTGTCACACACTAAAAGATGCTTTTTATTGCAAAAAATAGTTTTTGCGTCTCCACTAGTGTTGAGCGATACCGTCCGATACTTGAAAGTATCGGTATCGGAAAGTATCGGCCGATACCGGCAAAGTATCGGATCCAATCCGATACCGATACCCGATACCAATACAAGTCAATGGGACTCAAGTATCGGACGGTATCCCTGATGGTTCCCAGGGTCTGAAGGAGAGGAAACTCTCCTTCAGGCCCTGGGATCCATATTAATGTGTAAAAGAAAGAATTAAAATAAAAAATATTGCTATACTCACCTCTCCGACGCAGCCTGCACCTTACCGAGGGAACCGGGAGCGTTCTTTGCTTAAAATTCGCGCGTTTACTTCCTTACGTGAAGTCCCGGCTTGTGATTGGTCGCGTGCCGCCCATGTGGCCGCGACGCGACCAATCACAGCAAGCCGTGACGTAATTTCAGGTCCTTCAGGATTTTAAAATTACGTTCTGGCTTATGATTGGTCGCGTCGCGGTCACATGGGCGACGCGACCAATCACAAGCCGTGACGTCACGGGAGGCTGGACACGCGCGCATTTTAGCGACGCGAACAATCACAAGCCAGAACGTAATTTTAAAATCCTGAAGGACCTGAAATTACGTCACGGCTTGCTGTGATTGGTCGCGTCTCGGCCACATGGGCGGCACGCGACCAATCACAATCCGGGACTTCACGTAAGGAAGTAAACGTGCAAATTTTAAGCAAAGAACGCTCCCGCTTCCCTCGGTAAGGTGCAGGCTGCGTCGGAGAGGTGAGTATAGCAATATTTTTTATTTTAATTCTCTCTTTTACACATTATTACATTAATGTTGTTTCGATACCGATACCCGATACCACAAAAGTATCGGATCTCGGTTTCGGAATTCCGATACCCGCAAGTATCGGCCGATACCCGATACTTGCGGTATCGGAATGCTCAACACTAGTCTCCACATTTTGAGAGCTATAATTTTTCCAGATTTTGGTCCACAGAGTCATGTAAGGCCTTGTTTTTTGTGAGACGAGTTGACGTTTTCATTGGAACCATTTTCGGGCACGTGACATTTTATGATCGCGTTTTATTCCAATTTTTGTGAGGCAGAATGACCAAAAACCAGCTATTCATGAATTTCTTTTTGGGGGGGCGTTTATACCGTTCCGCGTTTGGTAAAATTGATAAAGCAGTTTTATTCTTCAGGTCAGTACGATTACAGCGATACCTCATTTATATCATTTTTTTATGTTTTGGCGCTTTTATACAATAAAAACTATTTTATACAAAAAATTATTATCTTTGCATCGCTTTATTCTGAGGACTATAGCTTTTTTATTTTTTCGCTAATGATGCTGTATGGCAGCTCGTTGTTTGCGGGAGAAGATGACGTTTTCGGCGGTACCATGGATATTTATATCCTTTTTTGATCGCGTGTTATTCCACTTTTTGTTCGGCGGTATGATAATAAAGCGTTGTTTCTTGCCTCGTTTTTTTGTGACGGTGTTCACTGAAGGGGTTAACTAGTGGGACAGTTTAATAGGTCAGGTCATTACGGACGCAGTGATACTAAATATGTGTACTTTTATTGTTTTTTTATTTAGATAAAGAAATGTATTTATTGGAACAATATTTATTTATTCTTTATTTAGGATTTTTTTTTTTTTTTTTTACACATGTAAAGATTTTTTTTTTTTGCAACTTTTTACATTGCCCCGGGGGGGACATCACACTATAGTGTCAGATCGCTGATCTGACACTTTGCACAGCACTGTGTCAGATCAGCGATCTGACAGGCAGTGCTCCTGGCTTACCAGCGCCTGCTCTGAGCAGGCGCTTGTAAGCCACCTCCCTGCAGGACCCGGAAGCAGCCCCGCAGCCATTTTGGATCCGGGGCCTGTAGGGAGAAGGAGGTAGGAGACCCTCTAAGGGGTTAAAGTCCAAACAAAGATTGATCAAGCTGTAAGGTGGTACATTATGAATGGTATGTGTAAAACTACAATGAAAAACTCATTTGATCCCCTTAAAAAACCCTTACAAAATGAAACGTGGTATGCATAATCAATTTTATAATCTATCTAGAAATAAAAATATGATGAACTTGGCACTCCAATTGAATTCAAAGCTTTATTCTGAGTTATCAATCCTCTGTATATACAAACTTAACGTCTCGGCCACCATTTGGGCCTTCTTCAGAAATTAAAACTATTTGAGCAACAACTCCTTGTCTGAAATCTTATTGCATAGAGGCTGTCAATCATACAGGAGGTAGGCTGCGTTCAACGGAGAATAGAGCTGGAGGGACAGAGGCTTCAGGTCAACCATTGCTCTTCAGCTTCATTTGCGTGTGAATTCAAACACTGACTTCTCTGTAATGAAGGCCTGGACTGGTCACATAAAGGTATTGCTGGACTTGTCTTTGAAAGAGCTATATGTGCATTTAAATGGTTTGAGGGGGAAATCATGCTGCCTGACTCCCTTTAAGACACCTTGAAAAGCTAGCCAGCAAGTTGCTGTAGAACATGTGCCAGCTAGAAGCAAGTCACAAATCTCGCCCATCAGTATGACTGTCATGTGATCGCAGGGTGCCAATGGGATGTCATGACAGCCGAAGGTCTGTTGAAGACTCCAATAACTGTCATTGCAAATCTCCTGTGAATGCCGGCTCATGTTATAAGGGGAGGAAAAAACGAAAAAAAAAAACATAAAATGGCCCTGGGGAAAGTGTTTAAAGGGAGTCTGTCACCCCCAATATTCAAATAAACCCTTTATACTTTCATATAAGGATCTTTGCCCCTATAAGAATCATACTTGTGATGCAGTTTAATTATTTTGCTGAAAAAGAGAATGGACCGCACCTCCAAAAATCATACATTGATCTAATGCTAGGCTATGCAAAAATATATATAACTGAACATGAGTTTCTTTCTTTAACATTCTGATCAGAACCTCTTAGCATTGTCGCTGAGGCGGTGGTCGGCGCACTTCTCCTCCATTAGGGTGATAGGGACCCACTGAGAGGTTTGCCGTGATGTGGCAGTGGACTTCATACAGTCTGATCAGAATGTTAAACTAAGAACCTCATGTTCAGTAATAAACTGTATATCTTCTCCCCTTGTTTGCATTGGTTTTCTCATTGTAATCCTGTTTCCTGTCACATTCTAAAGACATACTGATAGGGAAATTAGATTGTGCGCCACAATGGGGACAGTGCCAATAATGTCTGTGGTGCTGTGGAATTAATGGTGCTATATAAATGAGTAGAATAAATAAAGATTCAAGGGAGGAGTAATCCAACACTGTTTTTGATATTTTTTTTCTTTTTAAAGACTTAAAGGGAATCTGTCACCCGAAAATTTGCCTATAAGCTGCAGCCACCGGCATCAGGGGCTTATCTACAGCATTCTGTAATGCTGTAGATAAGCCCCCGATGTCACCTGAAAGATAAGAACAACAATTTAGATTACACTCACCCTGGGGCGGTCCCGGTGCGTTCCGGTCCGATGGGCGTCGCGGTCCGGGTCCGGCACCTCCCATCTTCATAAGATGACATCCTCTTCTTTGTTTTCTGCTGTGGCTTCTGCGCAGGCGTACTTTATCTGCCCTGTTGAGGGAAGCGTAAAGTACTGCAGTGTGCAGGTGCCGGGCCTCTCTGACCTTTCCCGGCGCCTGCGCACTGCAGTTCTTTGCTCAGCCCTCAACAGGGCAGATAAAGTACGCCTGCGCAGGAGCCGCGGCAGTAAGAAAAGAAGAGGACGTCATCGTATGCAGATGGAAGGCGCCGGACCGCGATGCCCATCAGACCGGACCGAACCGGACCGCCCCTGGTTGAGTATAATATAACCTGCTTATCTACAGCATTATGGAATGCTGTAGTTAAGCCCCTGATGCCGGTGGCTGCAGCTTATAGGCAAATTTTCGGGTGACAGATTCCCTTTAAGAACACATTTAAATTACATAACTAAAACCAGCAATCTATAACAAGGAGGAGTAGGTCCAAGTGGAGGAAGAGGTGGACGTTGCAATATAGGTGGAAGAGTCAAGGGAAGAGTGATCCAATGCTGTTTTTAGCCATTTGGGTTTTTTTTCCATTTTTTTTCATTTGTCTATGGAACAGGCTTAAGACACCATGTAATTTACAAAACTAAAACTAGCAATGAATATAAAGGAGGCGTAGTTCCAAGTGGAGGAAGAAGAGGATGTGCTGGTATAGGTGGAAGAGTCAAGGGAGGAGCAATCCAACACTTTATTATTTTTCTTTATTTTTTTGTGCATTTTGGTCTGCGTTTTTCAACAATCACTTAACTAAAATCAACCAAAAACACAGAACAAAAAAAGCACCAAAAACGCACCAACGATTGGAGATTGGGTACTTTTTTGACGCTTTTTTTCGTGGGCGGATTTGTGGCAAGACCTGAAGCAAAACCTGATGACAGTAAAGTGAATGAGAAATCTGACATGTCATGCACTCGTTAAATATTTTTGAGTTGCAGATTTAGTGCTGAAAATTATCTGCTGCATGTCAATTCTCTGTGCCTTTTTGCCCTGCGTTTTTTTACCATTGACTTCACTCAAATTAATCAAAACACAGGCAAAAAAGCATCAAAATGTGGCAAAAACATACCAGTGCACATTTTTGCAGCTGCGTTTTCCTACCAAGAGATGTAGAAATGGTGCAAACATTTTACTCATCGTGTGCACATACCCTTATCGGTATTTTATTTCTCATCCATAGACTATTCCATGGTCTGCAGTACATTTGCTTGGTACATAACCCTTAATAGTGCATAGCCTTTATGTGTCTAGGTGTAGCAATACATGACAATGTGAACAGAATGTGTATGAGGCCCTTCTTTATGTCTAATACAGGGTCTATCTAAGTCCCTAATATTTGGCAGTTCTTGCTTCCTTCATAAATTAAACTGAAATTTCCTATTTCTTAATAAAAAAAAATCAATTTTGATTTACTTACATTTTATTTTTTTAAATCCTTTTTTTAATTTTGCCTTATATATGGGAAATATGTTTCTTAACATTATTTTTCTTGTAAAATGAAATTTCTCATCAGTTTGGAATGTTTTATTAAAGCAAAGTCAGTAAAAGGCGGATTCTAGGAGCGCTGGATAGGTAGCCCTTGTGAGGGGAGGGTGCACAGTCCCCCCGCAGCTCCAGCCAAACACCTCCGAAGGAGGACAGAAACAGGAAAAGAGTGAAACTCGGTCAAAGGAGCGCCGAAAGGAAACTCTGACACCAGAATGGAGTTTAAGCCACAACGCGTTTCAACGGAAGTACCGTCTTCATCAGGTGGACAATGTTTTCCTGGAATGTTTTATTGTCACTCCTTAAAGTGGAGTAAAAGTGTGACACCATTGTTCTCAGCGGTGAGCTCAGAGATACTTCCAGTGGTCTACCCCAGACTGTTCTCCTTCCATTCAGCACTTGTCCTATCCACCGGACCCAAACATTTGACAGTTTCGCCCATCACAAGTTGTCGGATCTATTAAATTATACAATTTTTTGGTACAGTAAACTCCAAATAAATTGAAGTGCTGGAATTGAAGGTTTTCAGACGATGCCATCTACTAAAAATTAATTAATAATATGTGATCAAAATGTTTTAAGTACCTCACAATGTTCACATATATCCATAAAAAGTTACAGGTCTCAGAAAATGATGACACAATCCAAACCCTGAAATTCTCAAGCAGCTTCATAAGCAAAAAAATAAAAAAAGCTGTGTGGCAACAAATAACAATAAAATATAAAAATAACCTCATGAAATTGCTATATTCAGAATCAAACTAATCTGTAGAATTATGTTACCAGGGCATTATTCCTGCATAATGAGCACCATAATAAGAAAATCATCAAAAAACAATGGCTGAATTATGCTTTTTTCACTTTTCCCCTAATTTGGAATTTTCTTCCTATTTTTCTGAGCATTATATGGTAAAATGAATGGTATAATTTAAAACAGAACTAGTCTTACAAAAAAAAAAAAAAAAAAAAAGTAATGCTTATTGAAATACGGGGAGAAAAAAGTAAAAAGTAAAAGTGTAAAAATGAAAAAGTCTTTAAAACGGTTTGGATCTAGAGTTGCGCAGATCGATCGGTGGAGATCGAGTTCAGTTGAATTTCCTGAAACTTGCGGTTTCACTTGTAATTCTAACATTGTGAGATTAGATTTGCAAAAAAATAGAAAAAAAAACTTGCCCGTTGTTATTTCCCACATTGCTCAAACATCCGTATTTGCTATGTGGACTTCTCCATAATGCTATGCATCTATGACATCTTACCGATTATAATAAATTTTGCACAATGGTGGTCAGTACCTACCAGATCAGCAGTTCCCAGTGGAGCACAGTTTGTCCGGCAGAGTTGTTTTCCATTTTCAGAGTCACTGGTAAGTCTCTCTCACATATAGATTGTAAGCTCTTATGGTCAGCAGGTCCTCTCTCTTTCCTGTACCATGTAAGCTTTGATAGTCAGCGAGGTTCTCTCTCTCTCGATGGTAGTGTGTAAGGTCTTATGGTCAGCAGGGTCCTCTCTCTCTCCTGCAGAGTGTAAGCTATTATGGTCTGTGAGGTCCTTTCTCTCTCTCCTGTAGAGTGTAAGATTTTATGGTGGTTACCTCAGTGAGGTATTCTCTATCTTTCTCTCTCCTGTACAATGTAAGCTCTCATGATCAGTGGGCTCCTGTCTCTCTCTCCTGTAGAGTGTAAGCTCATATAATCAGCGCGGTCCTCTTGCCTTTCATTGGAGGTCTCATTCTCTCTCTTCTGTAGAGAGTAAACTCTTATAACTAGTATGGTTCTGTCATGCTGGTGAATTGTGAACTCACTGCACCATGGACCAAGGAAAGCCTGGAGGGGCGTAACTTAGTGACCACCTGGGTTTTCACTAGAGCCCCTGATGGTGGGGTTAGAGTCGAGTCACAGTTGGATGTCAGGTGCTACTACAGCAGCAGCTGATCCCAAGAGTCAGGACAGCAGACAGAGATTTTGGGTCCAAGATGGACCCGGATTTTGACAGAACAAATACTGGAGCTGGTACAGACAGGACTAGGTTTCAAGCACAGGTATTGGTTCAGGTACTGCTGGAGCAGTTTAAGGTTCAGACACCGCTGGTGAGGTTTCAGGGTCAGGCAACGCCAGAGTGGTTTCAGATTTTGGTACCACATGTGCTGTTTTTGTCTTGAGGTATAGAATCAGACAAGATGGCAAAGATAAACTGGACAGGGATAGGGACCTGACAACTGACTATGAGCTTGCAAACTGACTGAACAATTGTTTCACAGGCACCTTTTAACAGCTGGAGGTGCCTTAAGTACTAAGTGCTTTCCAACTATAGGCTGGGGACACACTAGGAGTGAGTGCGCTGTCTCTTTAAGAAACAGGAAGCTGCCATTAGACCTGTGTGGTTTTTGCAGACCCTGGGACACAGGAACCAGAGCAAGGGATGGGGCAGGACAGCCTCGGTTTTGAATAAGTCAGCATCTCTGCCAGGAGGGAGGAGTGGGTAGGCATGCAGGGACAATGTTGTTACAGAATCTATTACCCTACTTTATTGTGTAAGCTCTTATGGTCAGCGGAGTTTTCTCTCTTTTATATCCCATGTGTATTTTCCGAGCAATTACAAGCTTTCTAGTATTGAGATTCGCCACAAAACAAATTCTTGGGAAAATTTGTCGAATTTGAATCTCAAAAGATTGACGCAACTCTATTGGAATGTATCTTCTAATCAGGTCATAAGCAATAACTTCCTGACTACTAGGGAATTGACTGTTGGGAACCCGCTGATTCTGAGAACAGGTCTTTGAAGAGCCCTGCCTGATTAGAGCAGAAGTTAAACATGGTCTCTGGTATCTCCTAGCATCCCATAACAAATGAATAAAATGAAGATGAATATGGTTAACCTCCTCTCCATTTACAAGGCTCCATACCAGAGGTCAGACTCAGTGATTGGGCAGTTGTACCCTATCAATGGGATTGGGGACAACTTCCGAACAGTACAAATTATGATTTGGGATTTTCAAGCATTGGTAAACATGAATGTCAGAGATGTTAACTGATGCTCTTTTGGCCTCATTGCAAATTGCTTAACATGGATTCCACCTACCGTGTGTCAATTATAATACTGATGCCTTCAGGCACCAGAGCCCGAGTGCCCATGCTCTTTCTGAACTCTTATAGCTATGACCTTAGTGGATGCTGACATAAGGACCCTAAGGACGCATGCATGGGGGCCTTCATTTTTTGTGGTCTAAAGTAGTCGTTGCTAGATTTACTGTTTATATTTTTTTTTAGATACAATTACATTATTAGATAATAATATGGCTTAATTATAAATCATTTTCTTCCGCCGCTGTATTTTATGACTATTTCTTTGGAGATTTCATTTGCCTCTGAGTGTCTAAATATCACCTTAAGGTACTCATTAAAAGTTTATATGCAAACGACTTGACACAGATACGAGTCAGCATTTTCTGAAGTCACTGTATGTTTCTAATGACTCAAATGGATTACTTCTGGCATGAAGTTAGAATCCATCATAGTTAGTAAAAAAATATATTGCATATGGAACTTTCCAAGCAGAATCATGAGTCTCTGGGTTTTTGGTCTTTTGCTGTTTAGTCATTTCTGAAAATGAATTTGTGATGTATTAAGGGCCACCACCAGTCATCTTTGTGTTAGCAATGCGGTTCTAAGCGATTCACCCAAATCTATGGATTTTCTTAGCTGAATCGGCAGTATTTACACCACATTATTCACTCTGATCATCCTGGCAGCAGTGAGAGGGCAGAAATAAGGCTGAGAAAATAATAATTGCTGTTAGAATATTTTATAATAATATGGCATAGTGTAATATAGTATGATACAAACCAAAGGACTCCTCTCAACAGACTGAACATTAACAGAGTAACTGATGTTATTAAAGCCTACTGGAATATGATATATATAAGTGAAATTTCGAAATTAACAACAGAACTTGTCTACATTCCTGACACAGGGTATATGGATAAAAGATTAACCCCATCCTCCACATTCTCTACACACACACACACACACACACACACACACACACACACACACACACACATATACCCACAGTGGCATGTATGACCTTCTGTTCTAAATCAACAGACATTAATATGGAGTTAGTCCATTTCCAACTATAACCGCTTCCCTTCTTCTGGTAAGGCATTCAATAAGATTTTGGAGGTATCTGTGGGAATGTTCTTCATTCATCCAGAATAGTATTTGTGAGGTCAGACACTAATGTTGGAGAGAGAGGCTGGGATCACAACCTGGCTCATCCCAAAGGTTTCGGACAGGGTTGAGGTCCGGGCTTTGTGTGGCCGGTAACATTCTTCCAAACCAAACTCCCACAACCAACCAACCATGCCTATATTATCTACTGCACACAGTAATGGGGAACAGAAAAGGGCCTTCCTTACTTATCCCATTAGTCTGCCAGAACTAAAAAGAAATCAGAGAATTGTTCCTCGCTGAATTCAATTATATCTACTTCCTTAGAATGCAAATACAATTGAATGATTTAACAATATGACACGGAACAATGAAGTCTCCAGATTGCTGCATCAAGATGCTTTCTGATACGGTCTGAGAACCTGTGGTTAGTCCCCAAAAACATAGAAATTGTGATAATCCCCAAGCACTTATTACAGTAGAAAAGAATAAGTTGTCATCAGTCAGGATTTGGCCCAGAAGTTGATATTCAGCTGCCAGGGCAAAGGGCAGAAGTCTTAAAAAATAAGGGTTAACCCTGTAAATATTGAGTCTGTGCATAAATTTGATCTATTTGTCAATAAAAATGTACAATTTGGGGGAATGCTCAAAATTGAATTTCTGTAACCATAGAAACATCTGACTAAAAGATTTAAAAATACTTCGTGAAAACCAAAAGTTGTGTTAATCTCAAAACTTGAAAACCACCTCCTACTTGACGGCATTCATTTATTATCCTTCTGATGCATCGTTACATGTACTTTATGCTGCAATTAAGAATTCTTGCCAGGACAACTAATCAAGTGAGGAGCTGGGGATACTGTCAGGTATGAGGAAGTTCTCAGGAAACCCATCATCTCATTGCTGCTGACGTGGATGATGGACTTGGTCTTGCAAATCGATTTCCATCATCTTTAGATATTGTAGAAGAAATTAGCTTCCACGACAGCAGGCATCACTTTCACAAGGTAGACGCATGTTGTTAAAAATTTGAATCCCACTACTGTAAAAGGGATAGCAGTCTGTTCTGGGCCAATGTGCCAGAGCAGTCTCAAATGCCCCTCTACAATGTAGCTGTACAAAAATAACATGGTAGAAACCCTGTCATCCATTTTAGGGTCAAAGGACTTTAGTTAACGACAGTTGACATAGTAAATATAAAGGTTGGACCCACCAACGGTCTGTCTGTGAATGCGGACCTCCTGACTTTCTAGCTCACAGATGATGTTGGGGTACAGAAAGATATGGTATGTTGAATTCCAATCCCCAATCTTTTTGTTCTCCTAGAAGATAAGCCACCACTATTGGTGTCTAAAAGAGATTTACTCCCCTTCATCTATTGAGACAACATGGAGTTTCAGAGAGGAATGCCAAGGGCAATCAGTGATATTGATTCTGGGGGACCAACTGTTTAGCATTTTTACCTTACCATTGTCCCAAATTTCAGAAGAGACACAAAGAGAAAGATTGGGTCTTATCTGGTGGCGAAGTTAAAAAATCCACTCACCTGATAGGGTGGTGACAGTCACAACTCCTGTATAATGCATGTGAAGACTGCTGCAGGATGACCAATGGGCGAAGTATGGGCCACAAGGACCCGAAAAAACGACCTCAAAGTCCATATAACAAAATACATATCAAAAAATCTTTATTAATCATTAAAACAATGTTATTAGACAATACAGAACAGGTAAGGTGGAATACCACATGGTGTACACAGACACCTCACCGACGTGTGATCCACCACAGGCGCACGGAGCCAGGGAAAGAAAACACCTGCATATATACAAAAAACAGCCTACCGTAATAATGCTGAAGCTTACCACATCCAAATACCAAATAGCATATAATCTATATAGGTAGCGATGCCAACCTTTAACAGAGGCAGAGGTGCATAGTGCCTAAGTATAATTAACTGAAGCCCTGCATGTAATATGGCAATCAAGCTACATAACCTGTATACCAATGGACATTTGGAATGGACCTTACCTCTTAGTAGAGAGCAATGTGTTAACTTCCCCCCGGGTCCGTGCGCCCACCCCAATGGGGTTTTGATGCAATAGAATGGTGAATCTGGTGATTCATATATATGACAAGGGCATGCATTATACTATGGGGTTCATTATACTACTATGGGGGAGCATTATGCTATATTTGACTATGGGGATGCATTATACCACCACGGGAGTCAATAATATCATGATGGGGCTGCTTTATACTACAGTGGGGTGCATTATACTGCTATGGAACTGCATTATACTACTATAGGATGCATTATACTACTATGGGGCTGCAATATACCACTATGGAGGTGCACTATACTATGGGGGTGCATTATACTACTATGGGGGTGCATTATACCACTATGGGGGTGCATTATACTATATATGAAAAGGTGGTGCATTATATCATGCTGTGCATTATACTATGGGGGTGCATTATACTTTATATGACAAGGGGGT
Organism: Ranitomeya variabilis; assembly: GCF_051348905.1. Classification (NCBI taxonomy): domain Eukaryota; kingdom Metazoa; phylum Chordata; class Amphibia; order Anura; family Dendrobatidae; genus Ranitomeya; species Ranitomeya variabilis. The sequence goes on from NC_135233.1 coordinate 1,059,249,774, forward strand.
GCATTATACTATGTGGTGCATTATACCACTATGGGAGTCCATTATACCACCATGGGGCTGCTATATACCACCATGGGGCTGCATTATACTTCTGTGGAGGTGCATTATACTGCTAACGGGGTGCATTATACTACTATGGGGGTGCATTATAATACTATGGGGGTGAATGATACTACTATGGGGGTGCATTACACCACTATGGGGGTGGATTATACCATTATGGGGCTGCATTATACCGCTATGAGGGCGCGTTATACCACTATGGGGGTGCATTATACTGCTATGGGGCTGCATTATACTACTAAGGGGCTGCATTATACTGCTATTGGGCTGCATTATACTGCTATGGGGGTGCAATATACTGATATGTTGGTGCATTATACTGGTATGGGGTTGTATTATACTATATATGACTGGGGCTGCATTATACTACTATGGGCTGCATTAAAATACATATTACTATGGTGTACATTATACTATTATGGATGACTATGTGGGCAATACGGAGAGACATGGGGGAAGTATGGAGAGACATGAGACAGAATGGAATGACACATGGGGTCCAGAATGTGGGATATTATTACTGTAGCAGCTAATTAAAGGATAATATTTTTGAGGATACTGTTTTCAGTGTGGAGGAGGAGAGGTCCTGTTACTGTGCAGGGCAAAATGGTCCCTTCTTTTCTTCATTATATACAGAGTTCTTGTGTATAATGTCACTGGTAATCACTGTATTACCTGTACACTTACACTATATACGGAGCTCCTGTGTATAATGTCACCAGTGATCACTGTATTCCCTGTACACTGAGACTATATACAGAACTCCTGAGTATATTGTCACTGGAGATCCCTGTATTATGTGTCCACTGACACTTTATACAGAGCTAATATATATAATGTCACTGGTGATCACTGTATATTACCTGTATACTGACACTATATGCAGATCACTGTATTGCCTATACAATGACACTATATGCAGAGCTCCTGTATGTGATGTCACTGGTGATCACTGTATTATCTGTACCTTGACACTATACACAGAGTTCCTGCATATTATGTCATTGGTTATCACTGTATTACCTGTACACTGACACTATATACAGAGCCCCAGTGATGGCGGTGTGCGCTGGATGAAGATGAAAAGCGAAGATGTCAGAGACGTCACCAGTGAGCCAGTGTGTTACCTGTACACTGACACTATACACTATACACTATATATAGAGCTCCTCTGTATAATGTCACTGGTGATCACTGTATTTCCTGTAGACTGACACAATATACAGAGCTCCAGTGTATGTCACCAGTGATCTCTGTATTATGTGTACACTGACACTACACACTGTGTACTATATACAAAGCTCCTGTTTATAATGGTGCTTATGGTAAAATTAGAATTTTTTTTATATTAATAATCAGTATTGTAGTATTCGGTCACTATGTGGTTGTAATATTAATATGTTGTCCGGCCATGGTGTGGCCGTATTTGTGCCTTATATGTGGTGTTATTGTTCATTTTAAAAATTGTTTGTAACACAATCCTTTAAAGAAAGATAACTAAAAATATACCTAAAAAGAGCATTGGATATTTTAACAAATGTTTAATAAGTTACAGTAGAGTAGGGCCTTGCCAAAAGAGTCTACCTAGTCTTGGTGGCAGTTTAAAAAAATCTTTTAGTCAAAACAAAAGCTGCTGGACTTGTATGTGAAATGGTGTTAGATGAGAACTGATACTGTGTGACTGGTGATGACGTGGTGCAGATGTGGAGTTTTTTTTATGAGTGGGTGGTGGGACTGTGGAAGGTTGGAGGCTGAGCTGGGGTGGAACCTGGGCAGAGTCTCAAGGGGCCCTGAAAATTTTGCCAGTATAGGGCCTCAAAATACCTGGTGGCAGCACTGGATGGAATGAAGAGTGGTGGTTTGTAGTTTGATTAATTATGGCGAGTTGTCCTTCAACAGAAAGAAAGGGGAAAAATCAATGTCTGCAGAAATAAGGAACAGAGAGAGTTTAACTTCAGATAAGGTTTAGGGATGAGCAAATGTGCTCAGTGATACTTGGATATCACTCAAGTATCTGCATGCTTAGAATGCTCGTTACTCGGCAAACATTGGGTGGTGCTCGTTTTAATACTCAAATTCCCACTCCGCATGTTTGGCAGCTAACACACAGCCACTAACCATGCGGAGATTGCCTGCCAGTCACTGTAATGCCATAGCCATCTTGGTAGTGGCATTACTATGATTGGCTGGTGTATTACATCATGAGAGGTATAAAAGAACAGGTGCTGCCCCACTCACCTCACTGACACCATTGCACAGCTCAGGCAGTTTGTATTGGAGGGAGAAAGCAGTTATCCAGGCCTGTGTGTTCACAGTTGAGCTAATCTGTCCTCAAGTGTTGAAACTAGGGCTGATGCTGAACCATCATACTAACAGTCCTTCCATGGGCTAATATTGTGCTTTGCTCTTTGCATCAGATACATTGTGCATTTAGCCTAGGGACAGTTGCAGGAGCAGGGAGAGAGGTAGAATAAAGGCTCAAGGCAGGGCTGAATGCTTGATAGTACATCTGTAAGGAGGTAAATTCCCTGCTCCTCACCTGGAACCACTTAGTCAGACAGCTGGGTTGTCGGGGGGAAGACTTTCTGCCCTGGACAGAAGGGACCAGGTGACTGCTGGGGGCAGAGAGGAATAGAGGGGGTGTGGTCAGAAAAGAGCGGGAGAGCAGAACGCACCAGACAGAGGGGACAGCATGCCAGAGAGAAAGCAGGCTGCAGCGCCGCGCTCCCCATGAGACAGTGCTCCCCGTGAGGGCACTGAGGCTGAGATACCAGCCGTAGTGAAGGCTGGATGTGAGAGTGTGGACTTGGAAGCCTCCATAATCAGAGAAGACGTATCCCCTTACAGTGACCTGACAAGCCAGGACCCCTGAGTGTGACAAAGTAAACTGCTCAGTATATGTGTATTCTTGCTGCAGAGAGAGAGAGACTGTCAGCCCAATATACAGAGACTCCCAGCAGAGTGGCTGTGTGACTTCCTGCTTTCAGTTTCACTTTGAGAATAGGCTGCAGAGACTTAACCCCGGAGTCTCCAGGAGACAGAGGAGAGACTTCAGGATCTTCAAGCGCTGCTGGTGACTGTACCCACGTTGGAATAAGGACCCTCAAGTCAGGACCTCCCTGGATTGATAAGTTACAAGAACATTCGTTAACCGTTGCGAGTCCGCTTAACTGTTTACTGTTTGCTTTATCTCTATTAACCCCCTGTTTACTCCCTGCTAGGAGAATCTTACTCCTGTTAATAAATTCCCCTCAACAGTTGGTCTGTCTGTTCCGTGGTGACATACTCAACCCTGCACTCTATTACACATCGCTAGATATATAGGTGGTGCATGTGGCCAGATTTTTTTTTCAGGTGCAAAAATTGACTGTATTGTCATCAAAAGAGTATTACGTGCTTAGTGCTACACTTATATGATATAACTAGTGATGAGCGAATAGTGATATCATCAGATTCAGGAAAATCGGCAAAAATAATTTCTAATATTCGTGTATTCGTACCGAATAACGAATTCAATGCAAGTCAGTGGGAAAGCCGAATATTTTTCTGCTGCACCAAAAAAAAGGTCTGGGGGCATGGGAAAAAAGCTGAAATGGATGGGAAAGAGCTAAAACTAAATGAGAACAGCATGGAGAAGATGCCTGCATGCCTTTCTGACTCACACATGGTATCTGGGAATAATGTTGTCACACTATTGCGCCCGTATTACTGATTTATAAGAAGACCTACCATATCCAAATTTTTTTTTTCAACGGGAAAAATGCTAAGACACATTTTTTCCTTCATATAACATGTATATAATGCAAAATAGAAATAAAAAAAATAAAAAAATTCTACCTCCTATTTAGCATATGTTCACTCGGAGCGTTTTGGCTTTATTTTTTCCTTTAACCCCTTCACCCCTGGAGCTTTTTTCGCTTTTGCGCTTTCGTTTTTCAATCCGCTTCTTCCTAGAGCCATAACTTTTTAATTTTTCTGTCAATATGGCCATGTGAGGGCTTATTTTTTGCAGGATGAGTTGTACTTTTGAAAGACATCATTGGTTTTCCGAAAACGGTAAAAAAATTCCAAGTGCGGTGAAATTGCAAAACAAAGTGCAATCCCACACTTGTTTTTTGTTTGGCTCTTTTGCTAGGTTCACTAAATGCTAAAACTGACCCACCATTATGATTCTCTAGGTCATTCCAAGTTCATAGACACCAAACATCTCTAGGTTCTTTTTTATCTAAGTGGTGAAAAAAATTCTAAAGTTTGATAAAAAAAAAAAATTGCACAATTTTCTGATACCTGTAGAGTCTCCATTTTTCGTGATCTCGGATTGGGTGAGGGGTTATTTTTTGCATGCCAAGCTGATGTTTTTAGTGATACCATTTTTGTGCAGATAGGATCTTTTCATTGCCCATTTTTGAATTTTAATGCAATGATGTGGCGACCAAAAAAAGTAATTCTGGCGTTTGTTTTTTTTCCTCGCTACGCCGTTTAGCGATCAGGTTATTCCTTTTTTTTTATTGATAGATCAGACGATTCTGAACACGGCAATACCAAATATATCTATGTTTGATATTATTTTTATTGTTTTATTTTTGAATAGGGTGAAAGAGGGGTGATTTGAACTTTTATGTTTTTTTATTTTTTTTATATTTATAATCAATTTTTTTTTTACTTTTGGCTTGCTTCAATATCCTCCATAGGAGGCTAGAAGCGGCCATAACTTGATCAGCTCTGCTACATAGAGATGATGCTCAGATTGCCCCTATGTAGCAGAATTACTGCATTGCTATGAGTGCTGACCACAGGGTGGCGCTCAGAGCAATCCGCCATCAACCACCATACAGGTCTCATGGAGACCTCTGGTTGTCATGCCAATGCACTGCTGACCCCCGATCATGTGATGGGGTCAGCAGTGCATGTATTTCCAGCCCGATGGCCAGAAGTGCGCATTAAATGCCGCTGTCAGAGTTTGAAAACAGTTGACATGTCACGGCTTTGAGGTGGGCTCACAGCCGGGGCCCACCTCAAAGAGGGGCTTCTGACGTCGGACATACTATCCTGTCAGACGTCAGAAAGGGGTTAACATTTGTGAGGTCTCTCACTCCTATATTTGGAAGGACCCTCACTCAATCCAAATTGTTAGCTAGATAGTGGAATACATATTCCCATCACAATACAATATCAAGTAAAACATGTCCATTTGAATTTGGGTTTCACCTCCCACCACCACGTCCACCGCCATGTCACTATGCATCCCTCGCTTCACATTTTCAGAGGGCCAGCAAGAGCCGTGAAACCTGAGTTTTGTGAGCTCCACAGTTCATTTTGGCTACAGGATCCCAATGGAGCCACTGTGCAGAACTATTATGAGTTTAGGAGTGCCAAAACTATACTTTGCTGACAATATTTGAATGAAGCACAGGTTTAATAGAGAAAAAATATTAATCACGCCATATTTACATTATTTACCAATCACCCTACATATTCTGATTGCTGTGTTGTGTTGGTCATTATGACACCAAATATCCCTATCAGTTAAATCTGCATTTTGTTCTTTTGCACACATTAATCTTCTTCACTGCTATCATGTCACACACTATATGTACAGGGTGGGCAATTTATATGAATACACCTAAATAAAATGGGAATGGTTGGTGATATCAACTTCCTGTTTGTGGCACATTAGTATATGGGAGGGAGAAAACTTTTCAAGATGGGTGGTGACCATGGCAGCCATTTTGAAGTTGGCCATTTTGGATCCAACTTTATTTTTTTCAATGGGAAGAGGGTCATTTGACACATCAAACTTATTGAGAATTTCACTAAAAAACTATGGTGTGCTTGGTTTTAACGTAACCTTATTCTTTCATGAGTTATTTACAAGTTTATGACCACTTATAAAATGTGTTCAAAGTGCTGCCCATTGTGTTGGATTGTCAATGTAACCCTCTTCTCCCACTCTTGACACACTGATAGCAACACCGCAGAAGAAATGTGAGCACAGGTTTCCAGTATCCGTTGTTTCAGATGCTGCACATCTTGTATCTTCACAGCATAGACAATTGCCTTCAGATGACCCCAAAGAATAAAAGTCTAATGGGGTCAGATCAGGAGACCTTAGGGGCCATTGAACTGGCCCACGATGACCAATCCACTTTCCAGGAAACTGTTCAGTTATGCACTGAAGATGACATGTTCTGAGAGTGGATTGGTTGTCGTGGGCCAGTTGAATGGCCACCAAGGTCTCCCGATCTGACCCCCTTAGACTTTTATCTTTGGGGTCATCTGAAGGCAATTGTCTATGCTGTGAAGATACAAGATGTGCAGCATCTGAAACAGCAGATACTGGAAGCCTGTGCTGGCATTTCTTCTGCGGTGTTGCTATCAGTGTGTCAAGAGTGGGAGAATAGGGTTGCATTGACAATCCAACACAATAGACAGCACTTTGAATACATTTTTTAAGTGGTCATAAACTTGTAAATAACTCATGAAAGAATAAAGTTACATTAAAAACAAGCACACTTTTGCTTTTCTTGTGAAAAAAATGGGTGCTGTGTTTTCTGTAAAAAAGTGAAGAAATCCAGCAAATGGTCTAATAAAATAAAATATTTTTTCGTTATTTAAAGTCCATAAAAATTCATTTTCATTAATTACCGCATAGGCATTTCTGACTGATGTTCTTATTCATTGCACATATCTTACTGAATGTTTTTTCACTCGTATATGTAGCTTGCATATTGGAGATGCTCTGACTGAGAATTATAGCTATTATATTTTGTGCTCTTGCGCACTTGTGCTCTTACGTTTCCCTATTTTTTGCTTCCTTTTAATACATTAACTTCAAGAATTAACATTTCTCTTGGTGCCTCATGTATCCTCTCCTTTGACAGGTGCCATTGTAACAAAGATAATCATTATTCTAATATTTTATTCTATTCATTTCACCTGTCAGTGATTTCAATGATATGGGTGATCGATGTACGACAGGAAAAAATGTGAAGCAATGTATGGATGCAGCATTTCTTAACTAACATACAAGGAAGATATCATTATTCAGAAAGTTAATACATAACAATTAACACAACAAAAGCTTTTGAAATTGCAGAGTTAGAAGCTGAGTTACACTTTTCAGCAATGGAATATTTTAATTTTAAGAAATGATACATACGTATGTACCACATTCAAATACCTGATCATTGCAGTAGTCCACGTAATCAGGTGGACTTTATGGCCAAGATTCATGAAATAGAGGATTGGGTCAATGTTTAAAATAGTAAAAGTTTGTTCATAATAGCAAGAACACAGCAGATCAATGACTTAGCCATTAAAAGTACACTATTGACTAACTAACTCAGTATTTGTGCTCTTCTCACTTTCTCTATTTAATTCCTAATTAATTATAAAACAGTATAATCATGACCATTATATCTGCAGCCCTAGAAAATGATATACTTGTACCCACCCCAGAAAAAGTCAGGGTATAACCCTAGATCCCACTGAGGTGGTCATCTATGTATACTATCCATTGTTTTTATTGACAGAGTATTTCAATGTACGGTCTGAGTATAACCAATAGGGATAAGAAAGCATGAAAAAAAGCTCAGATGCTCGTTACTTGAACTGAGCAATTCCTAATGCTTGGATGATCGTTTCCAGTAGTGAGTGTAATGGGAGTCAATGGGAAATCTGAGCATTTTTCCCACAGACCCAACAAGGTGTGTGGGGCTGTCACAGATGTGTCAGGTGTGACAGACAGTCATCCTGGATCCGGCTGTAGAAGGTCATTGCGTTTAGCTCAAGCACCATCTTGATTTTTGCATCTCTGTTGTGGAGTGATATCCTTCTCCCTCTATGACCCAATAGTTACCTCCACCTTCTGCTTCTAATCACACACCTGTGTTGAAGGTTTAAATACATTCAATTGCTGCAGCATGGTGTGGGTGTTAGCTCATGCTTGTCTCTGTCTTGTTGGAAGTTCTAGCCATCAGCTATGCCTTTCCTTCAGGACCCTTGGAGGATTGCTGGCGTGACATCTTAGTTGTCTTCTCAAACTAAGTGTTTTCTACCATCTGTCTTCCATATCTGTTTTTAGTTTTAGTGGGGACTGAATAGTGCTAACCCCTTTCCCTTCCTTCCTATGTAAGGCCTATCGCTAGGGTCAGGCAGGGATTAGTTTCCTGCTCGGCAATAGATGCAGAACCTATATAGGGATGTTTAGGGTAGACAGGGTGATTTCAGATCTGCCTAGGGGTCTCCACTCTCTTCTTCCCTTGTGATTTGGCTCCCCATTTACTCTCCCCGTTGTTGTGCACTAACGTATCCTTCACTCAGCTTGACATTAACATCTGCCGTACACAAAAAAATAACTGACAATTGTTTTTTTGTGTGTCTTTTGGGGGGTGGTTTTTTTAAAGGCTTCGCAGGAAGGGCAAACCCAGGAAAAATTATAAGGAGGGTCATCCAGTCATCCATAGATCCCTGAAAGGCAACAACTGGTGGGCCTCTTGCACATATTGAACATTAAAAACACTATATGTGCTGCTTTCATCTGGTGGCATGGAAAATAAAGGCTAATCCAGGCTTTGTTCATTTTCATCAGAGTGATCCTGTAAGCACTTTCTGTTGACAGGCAAATGCGCCTGTTTGTTCTGCCCCCCCCCCCGGCGGCACTAAAAACCTGCTCAGACAAGACACTAGCGGCAGGGCAGCACAACACCTCCAAAGTATAGAGAGGTAGCTCATACCAGGTGTCCAGTTTTGGGACCCAATAGCTGAAGGTCACAGAGGATTTAGGGAGTACACTGCTTTTGTCAGATAGGTATTGCTGGACCATCTTTAAAAATGTATCCCTCCATGTCAAAAATACCCAGTCATCAGGGCCTGGTCACTGGGAGTGTGTCATGAAATTGTCCCAGGCCTTTCTCAGTATTCCCCTGCCTCTGCTGTACCTGGTGTGTGTCTCCCTCACCTCTTCTCCTTGGTTGGGAAAGGAAGCTTGCCTCCTGCTGTTAGCGTTGCATGATGGGAATTTTTTCAACATATTTTCCCCAATGGACTTCTGGTATAGCACCATTTTAATAGACATCTCCGCCTCAGGAAGCAGAAATGGAAGGTTCTCCTTGTAGAGTAGGTCTAGAAGGGTGAACAACCAGTACTCTTTTTTGGCCAAGATGAATGTAGCTTGAAGGTCACGGGAAAGGCAGCGGAACATAAACTTTGTCATATGTGCCAAGGTCCTTACAGCAAACACTTCGCTGTCTCAACCATGGTGATTACTCTCCATCTCCCACTCTTCCATCTCTTCCTCCTCATTCCCCTCATCAGCCCATCCACGTCCCACAAAACGTGGGTGGGTAGTAGCCTCTGTTGCTCCTGTTCCTCCTCCCCTTCCTCAGCCTCCACCTCTTTATTGTCACCCAATCAGCTCTGAGCAGATGAAATGAGGCAAGGTAGACTATCCTGTTGCATGTCTCCCTCCATCTTTACCTGGTCCACATGCAAAGGCAAAGCTTCATGTTTAATTGTCAGCAGCAACTGTTTAAGTAGGCAGAGAAGAGGGATCGTTGTGCATTATCACCGCTAACAATCTCTTTTGAGTTCTCAAAGTCTTTGAGAACAGTGCCAATGTACATACATCCATGACCACTCTTCCAGTGTTATATGCAGAGGCTAACTAGTCTACCGACAGGGTTGTTGCAGTTGGTATCCCACAACTGGCCTCTGCTGCTCACAAAGCTCACATGTGCAGTGTGTAGTTCCAGCACGTGCTACATTGCACACCAGTCATTTAGCTAGTATTTACATGTGCTGCTGTAGCTGACTGGCAGAAATTGGCACTGATGTGGCATACCTTGACCAGAAGCTCTGAAAAATCTGGGTAAGACCTCAGAAACCACTGAACTAACTAAGTTGAGCCTGTGAGCCAAGCATAGTACATTTGTGAGCTTGCCACGTTTCACAGCCGCCACCAGTTTGCCGCCATTATCACACATGAACAATATTCTTTTCAACAACTCTGTCCACTTTGTCTCCTAGACAAATTAGCTTCAACAGGGCCTATTGTAGACCTTCCGGCTGATGTAGTCAATGTGATTTGATATAGCACATCGTAGATGGAGGATAAGGAGGAGCAAGAGAGGGTGCAGGAACTGTTGTAGGAAGTGGGGGAAAACCTGAAAGAAGTAGGGCCAGCAATCCTCGGCATTGGTAGCACATGTGATGGGCCAGGGTAGGACTCGGCTCCGACCTCCACGATGTTCACCCAGTGTGCCATCAGGGAAATGTAGAATCACTGGCCACAATCACTTGTCCACATGTTTGTCTTTAAGTGGTTAATCTCAGTAACCATGTTGGTAAAGGCACAGGTGATGTTTCTGGACATGTGCTGGTAGATGGTGAGGATGCCACCCTGGGAGAAATATTTGCGGCTGGAGACCAAGTACAGAGGGAACAAAATTGCATTCCTGTAGCAGGTCAATTTTGCTTTTATTTCAAACCAATTAATTTTCACACAAAGGAGGTTCTAGTGTATATATGACAATGGTCAATTTTCGAACAACCAAATTAGTAAACCTGAAGCTGGCCAATTTTGCTGTTTATTTCAAATAAGCAAAATTTCACACAAAGCACGTTCTACAGTATATATGACAATAGTCAATTTTTGAACAACCAAAGTTGTACACCTGCAACAGGCCAATTTTTGTTTTTCTTTCAAACCAACAAAAAGTCACATAAACTGTTATGACCTGGTGGTTAAGAAGCAACATGGGACGAGCTCTGAGGAGGTGGTATCTGTACTGACCGCAGTTCCTAATCCTAACACCAACACTAGAAGTAGCCGTGGGATGTTCCTGTCACTCCCTAGACACCTCATCACAGCCTGAGAACTAACTACCCCTAAAGATGGAAACAGAAAGCTATCTTGCCTCAGAGAAAACCCCAAAGGAAAGATAGCCCCCACACAAATATTGACTGTGAGTGGAGAGGGAAATGACATACACAGAATGAAAACAAGATTTAGCAAAGGAGGCCAATTCTAACTAGATACACAGGATAGAAAAGGATACTGTGCGGTCAGTATTAAAAGCTAAAAATCCACACAGAGTTTACAAAAAATCTCCACACCGACTCACGATGTGGAGGGGCAAATCTTCTTCCCCAGAGCTTCCAGCTAAGCTGAATATATCATACTGACAAGCTGGACAAGAAAAAAACATAACATGAGCTGAACGATTAAGTCCACAGCAAGTGGACAACCAAAAGAAAAGCAATGACTTATCTTTTGCTGAAATGGACAGGCTATCAGAGAAATCCAAGGAGAGATCTGAATCCAACCAAGAAACATTGACAGCTGGCACTGGCTGAAGACTAGAGCCAGGCTAAATAGCAAAGCCAGGAGAGACGATCAGTGGAAGCAGCTGCTAATGCTAAACCCAAGGAGCAGCAGTTCCACTCAAAACCACCAGAGGGAGCCCAAGGGCAGAATTCACAAAAGTGCCATTTACAACCACCGGAGGGAGCCCAAGAACGGAATTCACAACAGTACCCCCCCTTGAGGAGGGGTCACCGAACCCTCACCAGAGCCCCCAGGCCGATCAGGATGAGCCAAGTGATAAGCACGAACCAAATCGGCAGCATGGACATCGGAGGCAACAACCCAAGAATTATCCTCCTGGCCATAACCCTTCCACTTGACCAGATACTGAAGCTTCCGCCTCGAAAAATGAGAATCCAAAATCTTCTCCACCACATATTCCAACTCCCCCTCAACCAACACCAGAGCAGGAGGATCAACAGAGGGAACCACGGGCACCACATATCTCCGCAACAAAGATCTATGGAAAACATTATGGATGGAAAAAGAAGCTGGAAGGGCCAAACGAAAAGATACCGGATTGATAATTTCAGAAATCTTATAAGGACCAATAAAGCGAGGCTTGAACTTAGGGGAAGAAACCTTCATAGGAACATGACGAGAAGATAACCAGACTAAATCCCCAACACGAAGCCGGGGACCAACACACCGACGACGGTTAGCAAAATGTTGAGCCTTTTCCTGAGACAACATCAAATTGTCCACCACATGAGTCCAAATCTGCTGTAACCTGTCCACCACAGAATCCACACCAGGATAGTCAGAAGGCTCAACCTGCCCTGAAGAAAAACGAGGATGAAATCCAAAATTACAAAAAAAGGCAAAACCAAGGTAGCCGAACTAGCCCGATTATTAAGGTCAAACTCGGCCAACGGCAAGAAGGTCACCCAATCATCCTGATCAGCAGACACAAAGCATCTCAAATAGGTTTCCAAAGTCTGATTGGTTCGCTCAGTTTGGCCATTTGTCTGAGGATGAAATGCTGAAGAAAAAGACAAATCAATGCCCATTCTAGCACAAAAGGACCGCCAAAACCTAGAAACAAACTGGGAACCTCTGTCAGACACAATATTCTCCGGAATGCCATGCAAACGAACCTCATGCTGAAAAAATAATGGAACCAAATCAGAGGAGGAAGGCAACTTAGGCAAAGGTACCAAATGGACCATCTTAGAAAACCGGTCACAAACTACCCAGATAACAGACATCTTCTGGGAAACAGGAAGATCTGAAATAAAATCCATGGAAATATGCGTCCAGGGCCTCTCAGGGACCGGCAAAGGCAAAAGCAACCCACTAGCATGGGAACAGCAAGGCTTGGCCCGGGCACAAGTCCCACAGGACTGCACAAAAGAACGCACATCCCGTGACAAGGAAGGCCACCAAAAGGACCTAGCAACCAAATCTCTGGTACCAAAAATCCCAGGATGACCAGCCAACACTGAACAATGAACCTCAGAAATTACCTTACTAGTCCATCTATCAGGAACAAAGTTTCCCCACTGGACAGCGGTCAGGTTTATCAGCCTGAAACTCCCAAAGCACCCGTCGCAAATCAGGGGAGATGGCAGAAGGAATCACCCCCTCCTTGAGAATACCAACCGGCTCAAGGACTCCCGGAGAATCAGGCAAAAAACTCCTAGAAAGGGCATCAGCCTTCACATTCTTAGATCCCGGAAGATACGAGACCACAAAATCAAAATGGGAGAAAAACAGGGACCATCGAGCTTGTCTAGGATTCAACCACTTGGCAGACTCAAGGTAAATCAGATTCTTATGATCGGTCAAGACCACAACGCGATGCTTGGCTCCCTCAAGCCAATGTCGCCACTCCTCGAATGCCCACTTCATAGCCAACAACTCCCGATTGCCGACATCATAATTACGCTCAGCAGGCGAAAACTTTCTGGAGAAGAAGGCACACGGTTTCATCAAAGAACCATCAGAACTTCTCTGAGACAAAACGGCCCCTGCCCCAATCTCAGAAGCGTCAACCTCAACCTGAAAAGGAAGAGAAACATCCGGCTGACGCAACACAGGGGCAGAAGTAAAACAACATTTAAGCTCCTGAAAGGCCTCAACAGCCGCAGAGGACCAATTCATCACATCAGTGCCTTTCTTCGTCAAATCGGTCAGGGGCTTAACCACACTGGAAAAGTTAGCAATGAAACGGCGATAAAAATTAGCAAAGCCCAAAAACTTCTGAAGACTCTTCACAGATGTGGGTTGAATCCAATCATGAATGGCCTGGATCTTAACAGGATCCATTTCAATAGCCGAGGGAGAAAAAATGAAACCCAAAAAATAAACCTTCTGAACTCCAAAAAGGCACTTAGACCCCTTCACAAACAAAGCGTTAGCACGAAGGATCTGAAATACCATCCTGACCTGTTTCACATGCGACTCCCAATCATCGGAAAAAAACAAAATATCATCCAAATATACAATCATGAAGTTATCAAGATAATTCCGGAAGATATCATGCATAAAGGACTGAAACACAGATGGAGCATTAGAGAGCCCAAATGGCATCACAAGGTATTCAAAATGGCCTTCAGGCGTATTAAATGCTGTTTTCCATTCGTCACCCTGTTTAATACGAACAAGATTATACGCCCCTCGAAGGTCAATCTTAGTAAACCAACTAGCACCCTTAATCCGAGCAAACAAATCAGAAAGCAAAGGTAAAGGGTATTGGAATTTGACCGTGATCTTATTGAGAAGGCGATAATCTATACAGGGTCTCAAGGAGCCATCCTTCTTGGCAACAAAAAAGAATCCCGCTCCCAACGGTGACGAAGACGGGAGAATATGCCCCTTCTCCAAAGACTCCTTAACATAACTCCGCATGGCGGTATGCTCTGGCACAGACAGATTGAAAAGTCGGCCCTTAGGGAACTTACAACCAGGAATCAAGTTAATAGCACAATCGCAGTCCCTATGAGGAGGAAGGGAGCTGGACTTGGGCTCATCAAATACATCCTGGAAATCCGACAAAAACTCAGGAACTTCAGAAGAGGGGGAAGAGGAAATTGACATCAAAGGAACATCACTATGTATCCCTTGACAACCCCAACTAGTCACAGACATAGATTTCCAATCCAGCACTGGATTATGTACCTGTAACCATGGAAAACCCAGCACAACAACATCATGCAAATTATGCAACACCAGAAAACGACAATCTTCCTGATGTGCTGGAGCCATGTACATGGTCAACTGTGTCCAGTACTGAGGTTTATTCTTGGCCAATGGTGTAGCATCAATCCCCCTTAAGGGAATAGGGCTCTGCAAAGGCTGCAAGGAAAAACCACAGCGTCTGGCGAACTCTAAGTCCATTAAGTTCAGAGCAGCGCCTGAATCCACAAATGCCATAACAGAAAAGGACAATAATGAGCAAATCAGGGTAACAGACAAGAGAAATTTAGGCTGTACAGTACTAATGGTAACAGACCTAGCGACCCTCTTAGTACGCTTAGGGCAATCAGAAATAGCATGAGCAGAATCACCACAGTAAAAACACAGCCCATTCTGACGTCTGAATTCCTGCCGCTCTGCTCTAGTCAAAATCCTATCACATTGCATAGGCTCAGGACTCTGCTCAGAGGACACTGCCATATGGTGCACCACCTTGCGCTTGCGCAGGCGCCAATCAATCTGAATGGCCAGAGACATTGATTCGTTCAAACCAGCAGTCGTGGGGAACCCCATCATAACATCTTTAAGGGCTTCAGAAAGACCCTTTCTGAAAATTGCTGCCAGGGCATACTCATTCCATTTTGAGCACAGACCACTTTCTAAATTTCTGGCAGTATACTTCTGCCGCTTCCTGACCCTGACACAGAGCCAGCAAGGTTTTTTCTGCCTGATCCACAGAATTAGGTTCGTCATACAGCAATCCGAGCGCTTGAAAAAATGTGTCTACATTGAGCAATGCAGGATCCCCTGACTCAAGGGAGAATGCCCAGTCCTGAGGGTCTCCACACAGCAGAGAAATGACAATCTTCACCTGCTGAATGGGGTCACCAGAGGAACGGGGTCTCAAAGCAAAAAACAATCTGCAGTTATTTTTAAAGTTCAAAAATTTGGATCTATCCCCAAAAAACAAATCAGGAGTAGGAATTCTAGGCTCTAAAACCGGAGTCTGAACAACATAATCGTGGATACTCTGTACCCTTGCAGCGAGTTGATCCACACGAGAGACCAAACCCTGAACATCCATGTCGGCGCCAGAATCCTGAACCACCCAGAGATTAAGGGGAAAAAAAAGACAAAACAGACTGCAAAGAAAAAAAATGGCTCAGAACTTTTTTTTTCCCTCTTTTGAGATGCATTCAACACATTGCGGGCCAGCTGTACTGTTATGACCTGGTGGTTAAGGAGCAACATGGGATGAGCTCTGAGGAGGTGGTATCTGTACTGACCGCAGTTCCTAATCCTAACACCAACACTAGAAGTAGCCGTGGGATGTTCCTGTCACTCCCTAGACACCTCGTCACAGCCTGAGAACTAACTACCCCTAAAGATGGAAACAGAAAGCTATCTTGCCTCAGAGAAAACCCCAAAGGAAAGATAGCCCCCCACAAATATTGACTTTGAGTGGAGAGGGAAATTACATACACAGAATGAAAACAAGATTTAGCAAAGGAGGCCAATTCTAACTCGATACACAGGATAGAAAAGGATACTGTGCGGTCAGTATTAAAAGCTAAAAATTCACACAGAGTTTACAAAACATCTCCACACCGACTCATGGTGTGGAGGGGCAAATCTGCTTCCCCAGAGCTTCCAGCTAAGCTGAATATATCATACTGACAAGCTGGACAAGAAAAAACATAACATGAGCTGAACGATTAAGTCCACAGCAAGTGGACAACCAAAAGAAAAGCAATGACTTATCTTTTGCTGAAATGGACAGGCTATCAGAGAAATCCAAGGAGAGATCTGAATCCAACCAAGAAACATCTGACAGCTGGCACTGGCTGAAGACTAGAGCCAGGCTAAATAGCAAAGCCAGGAGAGACGATCAGTGGAAGCAGTTGCTAATGCTAAACCCAAGGAGCAGCAGTTCCACTCAAAACCACCAGAGGGAGCCCAAGGGCAGAACTCACAAAAGTGCCATTTACAACCACCGGAGGGAGCCCAAGAACGGAATTCGCAACAATAAACAAAGTTTAACAGTATGTATGAAAATTGTCAGTTTATGCACTACCAAATTTGTGCAGGTCAATTTTTCTTTTTTACTTCAAACTAACAAAATGTCACACAAAGCAGGTTATACAGTGTATATGAAAATAGTCAATTTTAGAACAAAAATATTTTGCGAACTGCACCAGGCACCAAGTGGCTTTTAAAAATTTTAAAGCACCATAATTTTACACAAAGCATGTTAAACTGTATGGTTGACAAATTGAATCCAGAAAAAAAGTTAAACATTTTTATATACCACCACAAGATAACAATAATCGCGTTAAACTAAATGGATGACTAATTGAATTCATAAAATAAATGTGAGCTTTTTTTAGAAGTTTTAGATACCACAGTGATGTAAAACGTAATACTCTAAGGATGACTAATTGAATCCAGAAGAAATTTTAATGATTTTTTGGAGTTTTATATATCGCCAAAATGTAAAACAAAGTACGAAATACTCTATGGATGACTAATTGAATCCAGAATTTTTTTGGAAAGATTTTTTGGAGTTTTAGATACCAATGTAATGTAATACAAAGTACATAATACTCTATGCATGACAAATTCAATCAAGAAAATGTTTTGAACGTAAACATTTTGAAAGTGTAGTTGATGTACTCCTACACTCATAAAGGCTTTGCACAAAGTGCAAAGCCAGGAAAAATTATAATACAAAGACCCTTCAAGGCTCCAACTGTACTACCTCATTCAAATATTAAGAAAATTTAGCTGTTGTACTTCTACACTCATAATGGCATTGCAATCAGAGCAAAGCCTGCAAGAAATTACAAGCAGGGTCATTCATATGCCCTTCAAGGCATCAACGTGAATGCCTCATAAAAAATTAAAAAACTGTAGTTGTGGAACTTCTATCTTCATAAGGGCTTTGCACAAAGTGCCATGCCAGGAACAAATTATAAGGAGGGTCATCCACTCATCCATAGACCCCAGAAAGGAAACAACTGTTGAACATCATTCAAATATTTTGAAAGTGTAGTTGATGTACTGCAGATATACATTTAGCAACTATAAAGCCCTAAACCCTGCCTAGACGCTTTATTTTTCCACCTTCCCTGCTCTTGCAGCTGTTGTTAGGCTAAATGCAGAATGTATCTCATAGAAACAGAAAAAGAACAAGACAAGCCCTCAGAAGGACTGTTAGTATGATAGTTCAGCTACATCACCAGTCTAAACACTACAGGACACTGATTCATTAAACTGTACACACACAGGCCTGGACAAGCACTCTCTCCCTCCAATAAGAACTGTGCCTAAGCAGTGCAATGACATTAGTGTGTCAAGCGTGGCGACACCTGTCTTTTTATAACCTATAAAATCAAAGTAAAGCCACTACAAAGTTGTCTAAGGCATTAGAATGGCTGGCAGTGTTTTTGCAGTGTTTTGTTTCTGAAGTCTAATCCTGCTCTCTTAGCAGTAAAACTACTCTGTTCAAAATGCCAGTTTTGCTGCATTTGTTTGCTGCATTTTACTGGGTGTGGATTACATAACTTGCTTAATAAAGTTGGCTTTATTTCCCAAAAATGCTCCAAAAATGCTTCAAAAATAGTTATTGCACTTTCTCATAACTTTCTGTGGGTGACAGTGGAAAATGTTGAAAGAACTGAAATGCTGCCGTTCTCAAATTCTTGTAGCTTCGGCTCGTATTCTAAAAAGCAGCTTTTAATTTGCATTAAAAAATCCCACTGCATCTGAACACAGCTCAACACTGATTATCACTTTATAAGAAGCAGTCAGTTATATGTTTTTAATTTGCTGCCAAGACCAGTAGTAACATGTATTAGCAGCTACTTAAAGGGGTTTTCCAATTTCAGAAAACCCTTCTCATTAGCTGCAGTTATAGAAAAAAGTTTTCCTCCCCCTCTCAGGACCAGTGCCGAGTCTCCGACAGTTTCTGGTGCCTGTTAGGGTATGTGTCCACGTGCAGGAGACGCTGCGTGTTTGACGCTGCGCAGAGCCGCAGCGTCAAACACGCAGCGTCCAGATGTTACAGCATAGTGGAGGGTATTTTATGAAATCCCATCTCCACCATGTGTGGACATGCTGCCCGTCTTTTTAGATCGCAGCATGTCCGTATACCTTGCGGTGCCGCTGTGCCGCTGCAAGGTATATCACAGGGCCCTATGTATGGGGTGCGATGATGCCGGATGTGTGCAATGAACACATCTGGCATCATCGTGTCAAAGAAGGGGCGGGGCTTAGGGCAGAGTGGGTTTGCCGCTCCATCCAAACCGCCGGCCATCCTGAAAGTGGACACATACCCTTATTGTCTGAAGTGCTCACGTCACGTCTGCAGCGCTGCAGCCAGTTGATGAGCTCACTGGCCATGGGCGACTCATGGCGTCAGTCCACGTGAAGCTGCTGAGCTCAGGTATTGGATCCAGTGGTGTCGAAATGACGCCAGATGTGCAGACAATAACAGGCACTGGAATCAGCGGCTGAACCTGGGAAGGGCGAGTAAGGCTATGTGCGCATGTCAGGATTTCTAGCAGATATTTTCCTGACAAAAACCGGACATTTCTGTCAGAAATCCGCATGCAGTTTTTTTTTCGCGTTTTTGACGTGTTTTTTGTGCGTTTTTTCACACGTTTTTTCCAAATGCATACAATTGCGGGAAAAACGCAGAAAATCCGCAGAATTAATGAACATGCTGCTTTTTTTACCGCAATGCGTTTTTTTGACGGAAAAAAATGCACCATGTGCACAAAACATGCAGAATGCTTTCTAAATGATAGAATGCATAATGTATGTGTTTTAATGAGTTTTTATAGTGTTTTTATCACGAAAAAAAATGAAAAAAAATGCGAAAAAAACCTGAACGTGTGCACATGGCCTAAGAGCTCATGTATGAGAAGATTAGTCCTTGTTTCATCAGTGATTCTATGTAGTGTTTCATCAGATATTCCACAATGTCAACATTTCATCTGACTTTGGTCTGCATTTCATCGGTCTTTTTTTCCAGTGAGAAAAAAAATAAGTTTCTCTACCTTTACCTATCTAGCAGCCGATGACATCTGAGTGTTGTCTGATTTTTTTCCCACACAGTTGCATTGCTGATTTTAATAAGACACTCGGATCAATACCAGACATGTGTCTGTGATTTTGCAAAGACCACTTAGTCTGCAAAAATAAAAACACATACAGACACACACACATACCAGCCACCGGACTACATGGGGTGCACATGGACACACACACAGACACACACGCATGCACAGACACAAGCACAGACCAACCCCCAGAGTTCATGGGGCGCACACAGACACACACGTGCACATGGATACAGACACACACCAGCCATCAGAACACAAATGTCACACATGGGCATGCACACAGACACACACACATGCACAGACACACACACAGACCAGCCAGCAGAGTACATGGGGCACACACAAACATCCACACACGCATACAGACACACATACAGACATACACACAGACCAGCCACCACAGTATATGGGGCACACATGATCATTCACACAGACACACACATACAAACACACACACAAACACACACACAGAGACACACACATACACCAGCCACCAGAGTACATAGGGCATACATGGGCATGCACACAGACACACACGCATGCACACATGCACAGACACACATACACAGACCAGCCACCAGCGTACATGGGGCACACAAAAAGAAGAGAAGCTTAGGAAGCATATTTCACTAATGAAGGTTAGAGGGAGAGGGTGCACACCGAATGGGAGATTTCCAGGCTGAATGTAGTGAGGCTGAAGGTGCAATTCACTATTGGACACTGTACTTGGCCCAAACGTTTTATCTCCCATTATCCTGATCCCTCAGCTCCTAGAAGTTGCTGGAAAGGGAGAGAATGGTGCAGCAGCTAATAATTAGCTGCTCTCCCTCCACTTTGATTTCAAGCTGTGATCCAGCAGTTATGTGGTTAAAAGGAATACAGCTCTGCTGGTCTTCATTTACACAGCACAAACCCAACACAACTGCCTCCAAGTTCTAATCTCAAATATCCCTCCTTACAAGGTGACTAATTACCAGGTAGTATGTGCAGAAGCTGCTGTGCACTGCAGTCAGGACTTCTCAGTGACGCTACAACAGTAGCCAGTGCAGCTCTGAGGTGAGTGATCTCACCAGCCCCTCACTTCCTCCAGCAGAAGCCGCTTCATCAATAGTAAGACAGTGGGGCAGAGCTAACACCAAGCTGTGAGCTCACATGTGTGTTCCTGCCCTTTCGGTGATTCTGTCTGCGGGCCGGACAGGATCAACCAGAGGGCTGGATGTGGCTCGTGGGCAGCCATTTGCACATGTCTGCTGTAGGGTCTTGTAGACTCTAGAGCATAATAAACATAGCATGTCAAACATATAGAAAAAAAATAATACCTCACCCTCAACCTGTCCCCTGCTGCTTCTGGTGTCCACTGCTCCCTTGTTTGACATTCAGGTCCTCTTCTTTCCGCATAGAGGCATCTTTCCTCTAGAACTGTGATTTTGGCCATGACTAAGCTTCAGAGGTCATGCATGTAATTTTCTCCTAACGTTACAATGCACCATGTCTTCCAAGTCCAGAAATATGGAATACCAAAAATGTAAGAAATACTCATAGTGGGAACATAGCCTAACTGTTGCAAAACTACAACTTAGAACAAACCTCGATAGCCTCTGCTCTCAGCGAGTGTTGGGAGTAGTTTTAGAGACACATGATGGTGACGATGTTATAAAAAAAATAAAAACATTATAATAAAATCATATATATATATAATACAATTATAATTTAATATTTTATAAAATGTAATATATTTATAAAATAACTATAATTATAACATAATATATTAAACAAGATAATATAATAAGATTTAATGTAATAAAAATATAATAAAATAAAACAAAATAGAGGGATTTGCTCTTTATGGCAAAATGCAAGCAATAGGAATAAACATGAAATATACAACCTTCCTACATCTTACTGCTGTACTTTTTCTTGATATTGTATTCTCTTCTCATTCCAGTAAAAGCATCTTACAAACCACTGAAGATCTTAAACTTACGAGACTCTAATTTTACAGATTCTTGATTGCCCACTATCCTTAGTATTTTTATGGGACCAATTTTTTAGCCCATCGATTTTTGCTTCAGAGTCTTTTGTTTTGTTTTCCATTTAATGAAAGCTTTTGAAGTACATCAAGGACATCAAGTAATGCTGATAACCTCGCTGCAGTTTCTTCAACGTATAATATATGTACTACAGCATTGGAAGACTAGTGTTCTGATAAGATTTTGTAATTAGACAATACTTTACCTGGTAGACAAAATGTTATATATTCTCCTGTATGGTGTATAGGTTGAGTAGTATACATATTGCATTTTATCTTAGTTAATAACATAACTTTTACTCAATTTACTTTACACATGGGAACAACATTATTTTTTCACTTTTTTTAAAACATTTTTTTTTTTTTACTTTTTTTCCCGAAATGGTGATGGTCTAAAAATATATGTAAGTACTTGCGCTGTCCTCTTTTGTGAAATATTATAATACTGTTTTCTTTCATTATTTGGATAAATTGGTCTTGATGCAGGTAACAGAATGCATTGAGAACCCATTACTCATTTTGCATTTTTGTTTTTCCTCCGTTTCTTCCAAGAGTTATAACTTTTACATTTTTTTATCCACAAAGCCGAAACAAGCTTAATTTTCGCAGGATGAGTTGCATTTTTAAATAACATCATTCATTTTACCGTACAATGTTTTTTGGGTTTTGCTTTACCGGCATTCATTGTGTAGTAAAACTGATCTGGCATGATGTTTGACCAAGTCAGTATGATTACGGACAAACTAGACTTGTCCAGTTTTTTATTACTTTAGTAGTATAATAAATGAGTACATTTGTAAAAAAAAACATTTCTTTTGTTTGTGTCACCATTTTATGGAACCTGCTATTCTGGGAGCTGGAGAATTGAGAGGGCTTGTTATTGTTTCTTTGTGGGGGGAGCTGACATTTTTATTGATACCATTTTGGGATTGCAGTATCATTGGCTTAATGTCATTGCATAAAGAAAGATAAATTTAATTTAAAAGACATCACAACTTGAAATCATTGAGTGCAGTCTTAGTAGTCAGATGAAAATTTTCTACAGGGAGGAAGAGTTGGAGCTGAACTATCATCATCTATAGATGGTGATGTGAATCTGAATTTTCTGGATGAGTGGCTGTGAGGAGCTCACCGGAGAGGTGAGGATAAGATTTTTTTCCACATTTTGATGGCCTTAATGGTTCATAAAAATGCTGGCCAGACATTACCATTTTGATGCATCTGCACAGAAGCAAATCACAAAAAAATCTGCAGTGCTGATTTTTTTGTACAATTCAAATATAATTAAATTCCACTCTAACTTATTTGTTCATCTCTGTAAAAGACACATGACTGCTCACTGCCCAAAGTTATACTACGTTAGGCACAACTTCAACAGCAGACAAGCTCAAGCCTCTGGACTTCTATTGTTCTCCATCTATAGCAGAGGCCTCAAACTACATTCCTCAAGGGCCACAAACAGGTCATGTTTTCAGGATTTCCTTGTATTGCACAGGTGATAATTTAATCACCTACACACATAATGATTACAGCACATTGTGCAATGCTAAGGAAATCTTGAAAACATGCATGGTTTGCGGCCCTTGAGGAATGCAGTTTGAGACCCCTGATCTATAGTATGTACATAACAGAGAGCCAATCACAAAGCAATACAAGGCTTCTACAAATAGGAAAACAGAATAGGGTATAGGTTGTGCTACTAGTAGGATAAAGAATCCTAGGTATTTCAAAATATATTGTGGATTGTAATAAAACTAGAATTCAACTTATTACACTCCTCCTTGGATTCTTCAACTTGCTGGCTTCCTTAGACCTTCTCCCTCATTTTTCCATTCTGGCATACTGAGTGTTACATATAACGGGCACACAGTGAGGTGGATCCTCTAAACCCAAGGTCCGGGTGGGCACACGGACAATGGGCATTGACGCAGCAAACAGATGGTGCACGCAGAACAACAACACTTATATTGCAAATTAGAAGGTTGATAAAGTCCTGGAAACCACATACAACAAGTCACTGAACACCTCAGGCAGATACCAGAGTTACTGAAGACTTTGGACTGGTTGCATAAATACTGAGAACCTTGGACAGGTTGCAGAGTAAAGCCCCCATCACACTAAGCGAGGTCGCTAGCGAGATCGCTGCTGAGTCACAAGTTTTGTGACGCAACAGCGACCTCAGTAGCGATCTTGCTATGTTTGACACGTAGCAGCGACCAGGCCCCTGCTGTGAGATCGCTGGTCATGTCGGAATGGCCTGGACCTTTTTTTGATCGTTGAGGTCCCGCTGGGTAGCACACATCGCTGTGTTTGACACCTTACCAATGACCTCGTTGACTACAACGTCACACAGGATGTCCCTCATCGAGGTCTGAATCGTCATAATAGCTGCCATGTGACAGGGTCACAACGACCAACGACATCGTTGTACAGGTTGCCACATCGCTGCTGCGTCATTGGGAAGATCTCACTGTTTGACATCTCACCAGCGACCACATAGCGACGCAGCAACGATCCCTGACAGGTCGTATCATTGTCGAGATCGCTTTAGCGTCGCTAAGTGTGACGGGGCCTTTAGTAAAGAACAAGGTCAAACATGAGTCATAGTGGAGATACAGAATAGTAACAGACAAAACTCCAGAGTGACAGGAAAGTCTAATACCATATTAGTTACCACACACAGCCAGGAAGACATCCTGAAAACCACAGGAGGACACATAGAAGAGGTCCTAGAAGACTGAGGACAGGCAGCATGCAAAATACTATAGTGACAAAAAGTCTAATACATTGGAAACGGCAGACAGCTAGGAAGACATCGTGGAAACCACAGGCAGGTTGATACTAGAAATTGCAGGCAAGTAGGTAGTGATAATGGAAACTGCAGGCAATTGCGTAACTGGAGCTGAAAGTTGTAGACAGCCAGGAAGA
The DNA here is from genome assembly GCF_051348905.1 of Ranitomeya variabilis. Classification (NCBI taxonomy): domain Eukaryota; kingdom Metazoa; phylum Chordata; class Amphibia; order Anura; family Dendrobatidae; genus Ranitomeya; species Ranitomeya variabilis. Next base: position 1,059,274,423 of record NC_135233.1, read on the forward strand.
CATCCTGGCTAGGGTTGAGCGACCTTTACTTTTATAGGATCGGGTCGGGTTTCACGAAACCCGATTTTTTCAAAAGTTCAAAAGTCGGGTCGAGTGAAATCGGCCGATCCTATAAAAAAGTCGGGGTCGGGGTCGGCCGAAACTCGAAACCCAATGCAGTGCATTGGGTTTCCAATGGTTCCCAGGGTCTGAAGGAGCGGAAACTCTCCTTCAGGCCCTGGGATCCATATTTAAGTGTAAAATAAAGAATTAAAATAAAAAATATTGCTATACTTACCCTCTGACGGGCCCTGGTACTAACCGGGAACCTTCCTTCCTTAGAATGAGCCTTCCAGGACCTTGCGGTGACGTCGCGGTGACGTCGCGGCTTGTGATTGGTCGCGCGGCCGCCCATGTGACCGCTCGCGCGACCAATCACAAGCCGCGACGTCACCGTGATGTCACCGAAGGTCCTGGAAGGGCTGATTCTTAGGAAGGAAGGCTGCTGGAAAGAAGCAGGGCGTGTCCGAGGGTGAGTATATACCTAATAGGAATATACTCACCCTCGGCTTCGTTCCGGCAGCCTTCCTTCCTAAGAATCAGCCCTTCCAGGACCTTCGGTGACGTCACGGTGACGTCGCGGCTTGTGATTGGTCGCGCGAGCGGTCACATGGGCGGCCGCGCGACCAATCACAAGCCGCGACGTCACTGCGACGTCACCGCAAGGTCCTGGAAGGCTGATTCTAAGGAAGGAAGGTTCCCGGTTAGTACCAGGGCGCATCAGATGGTAAGTATAGCGATATTTTTTATTTTAATTCTTTATTTTACACTTAAATCTGAATTCCGATACCAATTCCTGATATCTTAAACATATCGGGAATTGGTATCGGAATTCCGATTCCAGATTCAGAAGATCGCCGACTTCATGGCCGACCCCACACAGCCAAAAGTCGGCGACTTCTGAAAATTGCCGACCCGTTTCGCTCAACCCTAATCCTGGCAATTGTAGCCAGGTAGATAGCAAGAATGAAAACCTCTGGCAAGTAGGTAGTGATACTGGAAACCACAGGCAGGTAAGTAGCAATACTGGAAGCCGCAGTAGAGTAGGTGAGAACCTTCACAGATAGGAAGCAAGAATACTGGAAACTGTAGACAAGTAGTTAGTGATACTGGAAACTGCAGGTAGATAGGTAGCGATACTAGAAACCACTGGGAAGTAAGTGAGGTCCTCCACAGACATGTAGCAATGTTACTGGAAACCACTTACAAGTAAGTAGATATACTAGAAACCACAAGCTGATGGGTAGCAAGGTTATTGGAAACTGCAAGACAACTCAGGGACTGGAAACCGCAGACAAGCAGGAGACAAGTTGATTAATGTGGACTGGAACTGGGTAAAGACAAAGCTAAAAGAGCTACTATCAGTCTTAAAGCAATGTCAAAACACCGGTGTGTTTATGGGAAGCCTCTATATAGGCCTTGGAAATACAACACATGGATCATGTTTGGCTACTTGCAAAGCTCGACGTGGAGTACGATAAAATCAAATGGACCGGGGCATGTGCGTAACACTGGGATTCCTTTGTTATTGTCAAAGCTGAAAAGTGAAACGATCAGCTTCAAAAATTGCAAGAAACTTCCAAAAATCTGTGGGATAAGCGCTTTAAGACCAGGTTCATTCTAGAAAGTTTTATTACTTTGTGGAAACCAAGAGAACATCCTAAAACAAGGAAAATAATCAAGGAAATACTTTTTTTCTCTTTTTTTTCTGTGTGTGGTTTTGGCTGAAAATAAAGCATCATAAATATCCTAGTGTGTACAAAGGAAAAAATGAGAAAAAAAAATGAAAGTCGTAAAAAATCATGTTATCTAGAAAAAAATTGACAGTGAGTGTGACTTGTAAGATATACAAGAAAATATCATATTCTGATCTGTGTCATAGGTTATGCTGTTTGTGGGAATAGGAACATTTTATTAACTATACAGAAAACACACAATGTCTGGCTACGACTATAAGCCAAATACACTTTCACTTAAATTCTTTCCATCCAAAGTTGTTGAATTTTTCATGAATGCACAATGCCAACAGTTTTTACATTATGTCACAAAGAATTGCTATATTTTCAGATATCATTTCCCAGAATAAATCCTTCATTTGGAGGAGTTGACCTTGTCATTTTGCTGCCTTTTTTGTGGTATCTCAGTTACATTTTTAGTCTAAGAACTTTGTCAAGATATATTAAAAATATTCTTCAGCACATTCTTCCTCGGTTTTTATGTTTTATCATTTTTGCTAGAGTTAAATATACTTGTTAAGGCAGGCTTATAGCTTTTATGCTACTGACTGATTATGCAGTGCTTTTTCTGCACATAGATCCTATGTTTCTATAGATTTCTTTTCAAAGCAGCTAAAATGTATTGCACTGGTTCTAGCCAACCATTGAACTTCTAAAGCCATGCAACCAGATTGGGGAGTCTGCATTCTTACCGACATGTACATTTGTAAAAAGTGAAGAATGTGAAAAATCAGAGGCCAACAATGTGTGCCAATAGAGAGCAAAACAGACATCTTGAGCTGAAATGAAACACCCCTACCCTCTTTCATCCATTTATTCACCAAAAATGGAAAGAAAAAAGCAAACTTATACTCTTATACCTGTCTGCCAATATTCCTTATGGCCCACGACAAGGTCCAACTTTGATACATTGATGCATTGCTGAGCATCCAGGACACTCTGAGCTACGTGTTAGAATGCGGCTACTTGTGACCGGCACCCTTAAGGACGTCAGCCCTGATCACACGCAGACGCTTTCTCACACTCAGCTCATTGTATCCTGGATGTAGAGCCAAGCGGTCCCATCATGCCATCGCTCAGCAATGCCATGGGACATATAATTATCGAGAGTTGAGGAATATGGTGATTGATGTGTCTGAATCGCAGCTCCCCATGATCTTATACTAGCTGCTTACACTGCATTTACGTTTTATTATGGGCTGTCCAGAAGTTTATAGTCCATGAGCATGCCAGAATTAGTTAGTCAAGATGCAACTTCATTTGATGAATTTGGTCGCGTATCAAAAAGTAACTAATTGAGAGGCATTCGCTAGTGATGGGCGAGCGTGCTCAGCATTGCTCGGTACTCGATCAAGCATTCTGGTTTTCGAGACACTCGTTAATCGATTAAGTATCCCGGTACTCGAGTGCCATGCTCAATTCCATGCCCCGTATGTTTTGTGGCTGATTTTTAGTCACTAAACATGAATAGATTGCCTGCTGATCACAGTAATGTCATAGCCATGTTGGCTATTGACATTAATGTGGTTGGATGACCGAATGGCATGATCAGATCCAGTAACGCCATGCTCAGCTCATAGCACCTGGAAATAGTGTATTCAGTGTTTCTGCTGGAGAAGGGACAGTGTTATAACATTACAGTACCTGCTGTAACATTAAACCAACAGTTCTTTTCAGGGCTATTTCAAATAGATTAAATAATATACCATTCTTCCCTGCAGTTAGTGTAGGGTTAGCTGCTGGAGTAGGGATAGTGTATAAGAGGCATTTAGACAGGGCTGATTGCATTACAGTCCTTTAGTAGGGTACTCCTACATTAAACCAACAGTCCTTTTGAGGCTAATTTAAATACATTTTGTTCTATAATAATACCTTTCTTAGCTGCATTTATTGTAGGCTTAGCTGCTGGGACAGGGATAGTGTATTAGAGGCATCTAGTCAGGGATTATTGCTTTACAGTCCTTGGTGCTACCACGTACAAACAAAAGTTCTTTCAGAGTCTTTAAATAGATTCTATTCTATAATTATACTGCTTTCAGCTGTAATTAGTGCAGGGTTATCTGCTGGAGAAGGGAGAAGGCATATTAGAGGCACTATTGCCTTACAGTTCTTGCTGGTGCTAGGTTAAAACAAAATTCCCACAGCAGTCCCACTCCTTCTAAATGTAAATCTTTTCTGAGGCCCTATTCTATGTGTATTTCAGGGTGAATTGGAAGCCCTTTCACATACAAGTGCTTCTCACAAAATAAGAATATCATAAAAAAGTTAATTTATTTAAGTTCTTCAATAAAAAAAAGTGAATCTCATACATTATACAGAGTCATTACACACAAAGTGATCTATCTCAAGTGTTTATTTCTGTTAATGTTGATGATTATGGCTTACAGCCAATGAAAACCCCAAAGTCATTATTTCAGTAAATCAGAAAACTTTATAACGCCAGCTTGAAAAATAATTTTAAAATCCGAAATGTTGGCATACTGAAATGTATGTTCAGTAAATGCACTCAATACTTGGTCAGGGCTCCTTTTGCATCAATTACTGCATCAAGGCAGCGTGGCATGGAGGCGATCAGCCTGTGGCACTGCTGGGGTGTTATGGAAGCCCAGGTTGCTTTGAAAGCAGTCTTCAGCTTGTCTGCATTGTTGGGTCTGGTGTCTCTCATCTTCCTCTTGACAATACCTTTAATTCTCTATGGAGTTAAGGTCATGCAAGTTTGCTGGTGTGAGGTAGTAACAGGTGTTATATTAGAGGGGCGATATGTATCCCCCAGGATGCGCACAGAAGCATATTTAGGCTGCTGGAGTGCATTGGTCTTGGACAAGCTATTTGTCCATGGCAGATTTAAGAAAGCCCAGCATGGGCTTTTATTTTTGGATTGAACTACAGCAGGTAGTTTTCTCCCTCCAGTCCAGGTCTTACAAGTGGCCCATGGCCACAGATTTTATTTACAAACCCTGCAGAAAAAGGGTTTGGGTGTGTCAGTCTTGGTTTTTTAAACTGCAGAGCAGGTGGCTTGGCAAGGTTCATCTTGTGTTTAGAAACACGGAGCCAAGCGAAGCCAAAAGGCCTGGCACCCCTCAGCATGACATAGTGGTGCATCGCCCACAGCAACCAGTCTTGTGTATGGACTGTTATTATTCCCGGCTGCAATCTGAAGGATACCATTCATTTTCCATTTGTGAGTATGTTGGACATTAAAGTCACTTTGTTTTATAGCTTTCCTGTAGTCACTGCCTGTCTGTCACACTGCACCAACCCCACTGCATTACACTTCACAATCAAGCACAGTGATACCATTGTTTTTAAACCAAGTATTGGTGGCGTAATACTCTGACCAACATTGTTCTCAGCTACGACTTGGAAGTTAGAGATGCGTCCGGGTATCCTTCCCATATTGTTCCCATTCCATTTGAGTACTTTTTCCATTTCAATGATTTTACTGCCACCCCAGACTTCCATTATACTCATCAATTGTGTTGAGCACCCGAGCAGTTTGATGTGCTTGATTCGAGTAACGAACACCAGAGCATTTTAGTGCTTGTTCATCAATAATATTCAGTCCAAAAAACTGTCAAAAATGCACTGGTGAATCAGGAACCCAGAGAAGATGTTGCTGTTTGCAATGGAATGGCTGAAATCTAAGAATTTTTCTGCATATACACTGTGGAACTCTCTGCACCAAATCTGCAATGAGGCAACAAAATGATTCTAATGACTCTGATATATAATCTGAATGACTTTGCACTGTGCCTTGTAATCCTCTTCGTGCAGTTACTGTTCTGTGTCACTTTAAGTTCTGTTTTGTTGTTTTGCACCTGCAGTGACAGACTCTTCCTTGAAGTCACCATGGGATTTTTGGACTCTTAATAATCATCTCTAGACTAAACAGGCAACATTTTATCATGGCATGAACTGGACACCAACCAGGCAAAGATGTTCCTGGTGGAGCCTCAAGAGATAATTAACTAGTGCACTGGGAATCTTAATTGTATTCATAGCATGGGTTTGTTTTCAAGTACTGGCCTATTTATATAATCAGCTCCTACAAGACAAGGCACCATATAACTATTATCTTCATATTTTACAGATCGCCTGGACAAATCCGTTCTTTTATGTACCGGCTTATATTATATTAAAGGAAAATGAAATCAATAACCAGGTTTAGCACGTCATTAAATAGAACCCCCTGCAGAGTGCTGCGATAGCCCAACTTGTAGGAAAAATAGGAAATGTTTTTGTTCATTACAGCTGAAGTGCATGGACGGAATAAACAACATGGAGATAGAAATGCAGGATATTTTAACTGTTCAATATTATTGGGCTTGTAATGGGATGTCACGATGGCGACCCGGTCCGTAGCCCTGGGCGCCCATGTAAAAGGGGAAAGTCTTAAAAGGGATTTGGTGAATAGAGTTTATGTTCGTGACGCCACCTGTGGTATTCGGTCAGTGGGGACCGACGCTGCTTTAAGGGGTCCTCTGGGGTGATGTTATGGCAGCTAGATGGTAGACCTTCCCACAGGTGAAGTGTGTCCCCAGAGCTCCCGGTGTGTAGATGGAAGATGGTGAATGGCGCAGTAAAGAACGAGGACAGAGGTTTGCTGTCTCTTTACCTTACTTACTGAAGACTTCAGGCAGCTACAGTCCAGGGTACCAGATCACAGGATAGGCAGAGTCCGGCCGGCTTGAAGGCAAGTTGTGAGTCCCCTTATCCAGGTGGAGATTAAGAGCCTTCCCTCTAGCGTGGTGGTATTGTAGTCGCTTACTGCCTATGGCTTCAGATAAGGTCTTCACAGTTCGTCTCTGTCCCCCATATAGGATAGGACAATACCTGCATGACAGGTAACTTGAGCCTTTTTACAGGGACTCTAGCACGCCCCGGGCTCTATGTGTTACTGTGTCTCAGATGTGTGTGGCGGACAGGTAACTTGCAGTTCAGCTGTCCTGCCAGTCTCACCTGTAAGTCGTAGAGTCTCTTACAACCTCGGTGGTCCTGCTACTGGTCTCTGCGCTTTGCCAGGGAGACAGTCTGTTAGCTGCTGTCCTCCCCCTGGTGTCTTCGCCTGTGCTCCTCTCTCCTACATGCTCACTGCAATATGTCCTGCTTTCAGTGTTCTCTCTGTCCAGGAGCTGCAGCACTCTGTCGTGGCTGCACGGCCCCTCATGTGTTCTTCCTGCCTCAGACTGCTCCAGTCTGCTGTCTGGCACTAACTAACTAACTTTCCCTCCAAAAGCTACCATATATATGGAGAGTCTCCTAGTAAATAGGATCAAAAGCTCCCCCTGGTGGCCTGGAGTGTGAACATGTTGCATGCTTGTGTTTACCTGGTGAAAATTATCCTTCCTTGCCTTCAAGCATAACATCACTCTCCCCATGAGGAAAGCAATGTTACTGTGAAAAAAAACAACAGCAGTGGTATAGCAGCTCAGTTCAAGCTGTTTCTAAGTCTTGTATCTTTTTAGAGCCATCACCTTGACCTAGAGCCAGGGCAACTTGATGGATGAATGCTCTGTTGGAAGATCTATCTTGTGGAAGCCTAGTTAGGTCCACCAGGGTCTTCTCCGCTGGTAGAATATTATTTATAGTATTAATCCATAGGGTTGCTGGTCTTCTACTTCACCTTCTCCCTTCTATTCTTCCAGCCATGATGTCCTTCTCTTTGTATGGTGTGTCCAAAGTAGGCAAGTCGTAGCTTAGTGATCCTTGCTTCGAGTGACATGTCTGGCTTGATTTGTTTCCAGATTGATTTGTTTGTTCCTGCCATTCATAGTCATGATAATATCTTTCTCCAGCACCAAATTTCAAAGGTGTTGAGTCTTCTTCTTATTTCTTAATCGCCCGGGTTTTGCATCCGTATTTTACCACAGAAAAGACCAAATTATGTACGAGCCGTCTTCATCATCAGTGAATTGTTCCTCGATTTGATAGCATTGTCCAGTGACTTAGTTGTTTATTTGCCCATAGCTATTCTCCTATTGACTTCCAATGTCATGGCTGCATCTTGAGCGATCAGTGATCCATTTAGGTTGAAGTCTTTTACAACTTCCAGTTCTTAACCAACCATCTCAAAAGTATCTTGGCAGTAGTCAATGTAAGAAGTCTTATATTAGGGAAGTGTATTTTAGAAGTAATTATATTTGATGTACTTAAAGATATGTTGTCATTTTCTCTTTTGATATTCCAGCCATATGGCAATAGAGCAGAAAGTATAATGGACCTTTGTATTAGGAACTCAGAATCTGATGGTAGACTAGTTGTACTGTATTGTTAGTATGTTTAGTTAATAACAATAGAACAGCTACGGCAAATATAATTTAACCACAGGTACAAAAATCAAGGATAACACTCAAACGCAAAAATCGTATGAATGAGCCCTTATTCATTGTTGAGAATTAAATTTCATCCTGTTATGGACCTCGCTGTGTGCACCGGGGCACAATCATTGGAAAAAGAAAATATCCTCCCCAAACTGTTTATGCAAATTTGGAAGCTACAATTAATTCCAAAATTGTATTGTATGCTGAAGTATTAAGATTTTCCAATGCTGATACTAATAGGCTAATCCCTCAAAAACACCCCACATAGTGTTATCCCTATACCACTATTTTTTACAGCTAGCACAATGCTGGCCAGTACCTTTCTCCTGGCATTTTCCAAATTGAGACTCTTCCATAAGATGGCATATAGAGTAGCATCATTTGTTACTACACAGAACCACTTCAGAGAAAAGTGGTGGCGGCTTGACTCTACTCTGTCTATAATGGAGCACTGGCCGTGTATGCCACAGCCATATTCATTCGCTATGGGACTGTTGGAGAGCGCTAAATGCCACATACAGTTCCAAAGGATTCTCGTTCACAGCTCCAATCCCACCAGATATTTCACAGAGGTGTTCTTGGGATCAGTAATGGACGCAACAGTCAGACCCCACCAATCTACAAGTTATCGTCTATCTTGTAGTTAGGCGATAGCTTTCATTGTTGGGTATAAGCCTCCAATGTACTTTGTCGAAAGTGTTTTCATTCACTGACAGAGATCACATTCCTTGAATATTATATGTATACTTTATACATACACTTATCAATATTGAAATTGCAACACTAAGCCTCATGGAGTTATCCAAATCACAAGATGGATAAACTTGTTAATGATCTCCAAATGATGAAAAATTAAAAGCAAACAAAATTTTCAAAACATCTCAATTTAATCAGTATTGAGTATGAACACCAAGTGCATTCACACACACCGGCTTTTACCAAAGAGGTTATCAATAGTTATCTGAGGAATTTTCTGCCTTGCTGAATGCACATCATCAAGATACACCTGTGGCAGCTCCTTTTGCGTTTGTCAACCAATGATGTCCTAGATGTGCTCAATGAGACAAGTCCAGAGATGTTGCAGGACATGGCAGCATGTGTAGGCTGCTCACAGTAGCACGAGTAAGCCAAAAAATCTCAAAGTCCCAGATAAACCCTTTAAGTGCTCTGAAACTGTATAGCCCTTCTAAACAAGTTATATTTGGTCAGTCTTTTTCTAATTGTACTTTCATGAACTTGAACATTTAACTTGCTAAGTGTTGCCTTTGGAGTCTAAGCTATAGCTCTTGAAGGCTTTTTTTGCAATTTCTACATGCATTGCATGGTCTGACTTTGGGCTAAGTCCGTGAGACATACTCTTTAGAAAATTGTCGACTGTCTTGAATATTTTCCAATTGTGAATAATCTTTCTCACCTTAGAATGATAGTCTCTAAATTGTTTGGAAATTGCCTTAAAACCATTCCAAGATTGTTGGGTAGTTACAGTGTCTTGTGAAAGTAATCATCCCCTTTAGCTTTTTACCTATTTAGTTACATTATAACCTGTGTTTAAATATTTATGTAATCCAATTTGTGTGTGATGCATCAGCACTACATAGTTTAAGTTAGAGAAGTGAGAAAAATACAGGCATAAATTAAATTTATGGCATCAAATAACTAAAAATTGTCAAGTGCATATGTATTCATTCCCTTTGCGATGAAGCCCCTAAACATTTCTGGTGCAAGCAATTACCTTCATAAGTCACATGATTAGTGAAAGCAAGAATGTAGTTTGATACGTGTTGATGCTCATCATAAGTTGTTTTTACCTAATTTGGGGATGTTCTTTTGTTAATCCCTGATACACAAAACCATAGAATTTAAAGTGATTGTACTTATTTTTCCCATGAGTATACATGAGTGTGTATTCTCATCCTATAATATAATGGCCAGTTGGGACTTCTGGCCTCTGTCCCCGAATCCCATAAGGCACCGCGGCAGTGTCACTTGCGCAGGTGCAGTTCATGTCCGCAAGGCCACGAACTGCGTCTGTGCATGTGACATACACGTCTCCACTATTCCCACGCAGGCGCAGTAACAGCTGTGTCGTTACTATGCATGCATGTGAATAGCGGTGATGTATATGTTTCTTGTGCAGGCACCGTTCGTGGCCCCAACAGTTAGGGTTAGGGTGCGGATTGCCGATCACATGGATGAGAGCAAGCAGATGGATCCCGAAGATGCAGCTCTCCGCACTGCTGATCTCAGGGCTCCTGAGGGTGGAGCTGCAAGGAGCGGAGAGCGGTGGAGATGGTGATAGGCAGGTCTCCAGAGGGAGGCAGGGCTCCGGGAATCACCAACTGCAACAGGGCGTGTCCTCTGGGGAGAGGAGGAAATACCGTATACTATCTTATAATATAATCGTCAGTTAGGACTTCCGGCCGCTGTCCTCGAATCCCATAAGGCACAGTGGCAGTCTTCGCTGTTCCCATGCAGGTGCAGTAACAGCTGTGTCATTGCTACACATGGAAGGGAATAGCAGTGACTTGGATGTCACTTTCACAGGCACAGTTCGTGGCCACAAGGGTTAGGGTTAGGGTGCGGATTGCCGATCACATGGATGAGAGCAGGCGAGGCAAATGGATCCCGAAGATGCTGCTCTCCGCTCTGCTGATCTCAGGGCTCCTGAGGGCGGAGGTGCAAGGAGCGGAGAGCGGCGGAGATGGTGACAGGCGGGTCTCCAGAAGGAGGCAGGGCTCCGGGAATCACCAACTGCAACAGGGCATGTCCTCTGGGGAGAGGAGGAAATACCGTATACTGTCCTATAATATAATCGTCAGTTGGGACTTCTGGCCGCTGTCCCCGAATCCCATAAGGCACCGTGGCAGTCTCCGCTATTCCCATGCAGGCGCAGTAACAGCCGTGTCATTGCCACGCATGCGAGGGAATAGCAGTGACTTGGATGTCACTTTCGCAGGCGCAGTTTGTGGCCACAAGGCCACAAACTGCTCATGCGCAAGTGACATTCATGTCACCGCTATTCCCGCGCATGCGCAGTCACAGTCCTATACTATAATCGCCAGTTGGGACTTCCGGACGCTGTCCCCGAATCCCATAAGGCCACGAACTGCGCCTGCCAAGTGACTTACACGTCTCTGGTATTCCCACGCAAACGCAGTAACAGCCACAAATGTGAGACATGTTGGAAAGCACAAACGGTGTGAGACATGTCCGCTGCTCCTGTCAGCACCACTAAGCATACACAGATATTAATTTCACAGCACTCGGGCCTATTTCTAGTACAGTATATAAAAAAACTTCCAAAAAATCAAATCCATAGAAAAAGCCAATAACTGGCGTCAGTGTAAATATCCAGTGTTTATTTTTGATATATGCCCTACGCAGGAATACACATTGATCCTTTTGTAGCAATAATTACATAAATATGAATGACACTAGAATGAAATGTTGTGCTTTGTATCTTTGATTGTCTGTCATTTCTGAATTGGTCTCATCAATCTGCCTTTTGATATCATGTGAATGAATTAGGGAATGTGAGCCTGGAGCCTGACTGTAGATAAAGCCATCTGTGCCCAAGTTTCCTTCTGCCGCTAGCTTCATGTACAGCAAGGATTTCTATTTATTGCATAATTTACACCTGTAGTCAGACATTTTGTATTACGTGATAGATGGAAAACCACAGATGCGGTAATGTTGTGTTAAATGACAAACCCAGCTCCACTCTATTTGTATATGAAATGTCACATTTACCAATGATCCAATATTGATTACTTTCGAAGAAAATGCTTTAATATAAAGTGTTAACCCTTTTCCTTCACAGTCAGTTTTTATTTTTTTTCCACCTCCAGAAGCCACACATTTTATTTTTCTCTCTACATTGCAGACACCATTCCTGCATTCATTCCACTGCCTCTATGATACAATTAGCCATGGCTGGTATGGACCAGAAGAATGTCTTCTCTGTTAAAGTATTGCTGAGAAAATCACTTAGAAATTAATGTATTTTTTAAAAAATGTTGATTTTATTTGTAAAATATTGTCATCTATATGAAAGTGTAATTCTAATTTTTTTTCACACTAGACCTAATACTCAACAATTTCTGTTCAGTACAGCAGCCACATGGACACAGAGAGCGTTTTAGGTGTGCTTTGGACTGTGACATCACCTATTATTAATGGTGGATCCTGTTTTTTCTACTGTATATAGGGGTGTTATCATTCATCGTACAGATGGAGAAAGAGGTGAGATGTGACCAATGTCGGACTGGGGTGTCTGCGGACCATAGGAGGAATTGACCCGAGCTACACACCCTACAAATGTATTCAAATACCTGTTAGCCGTTAACCCATTACAGTGGAGCATCAACTGTAAAACACAGGCGGCTCCTGAAAATCTACTGTGCTCACACCATAACTGGGATGTACAGTTATGGTAGTTTGCACTAAATGGTTACATTGTTTAAAATACACTGATACATGGGCTCCACAGGAAAGGTGATAACTTATTGATCGTGCGGGTCATAGCATTGTAAACCGAACCGACTGGGAGAATTGAGAAGTTTTATCCCTGACAGGACAGTTTTATCCACATTTTAAAATGGAACAGCATAATAATGTTAATAATGATAATTGACTGCAGCTCCATTAATTCTCTTTGGGGCTTCCATATAAAACAAGTGTAGCGCATGCAGCCACAGAGGGAATGGATGGATCAGTGGTCAATGGGAAAAAAGATCCACGTTCTGCCAATCGTTGCAGGTCCCAGCAGTCCTCAAAGTCTTGTAGAGCCGCACAAATGTCAGACATCAGATCTATCTCTACAGTTGTTATGTGTGGAGGCTGACTAAAATATCGACTGGCTTATTGGAGTTGGTATTCGACAACTGGCCTCTGCTGCTCACAAAGCCTTGCCAGCATGTGCATTGTGGAGTTCCTGCTCGTGATAACTTCACACACGAGTCGTGACCTGGCAGTTGCATGAGCTGCTTCAGCACTGCCAGAGCAGCGGCAGCTGTAGCCGTCTTGCGGAAATGGTCACTTGCGCGGCGTACTTTGACCAGAAGCTCAAGCAAATCTGGATAGGTTTTCAGAAATTTCTGATCTACGAAGTTGAGGATGTGCAAGGTACAGTATATGTGTGATCTTGCCAAGCTTCACAGCTGCCATCAGTATACGGCCTTAATCACACACAACCATGCTTAGTTGAAGGTTCAACAGTGAGAGCCACTGATGCCTCTGGACTGCTATTCCCTTCAATAACTCCGTCACGGTGTGTGGCTTGTTTCCTAGGCAAATTAGCTTCAGCAGAGCCTGTTGCCACTTTGCTGAGGCAGTGCTTCAAAGCTTCTAGCTTCTGGCTGATGTGGATGCCATGCTCTGAGATGCATGAGGGGACGCAGGAACTAGTGTAGGAGGTGGAGGAAATCCTGATAGAAGTAGGGCTAGTTTCCTCGGACTTGGTAGAATATGTGCCGTGCCAGGGTCGGAATTGTGTTCAGCCTCCACCATGTTCACCCAGCGTGCCATCAGGAAAATGATGAGTGCCTGGCCACAAGCACTTGTCCACATGTCAGTTGTTAAGTGTACAAACCCAGTAACTGCATTGGTAAGAGCACGTGTGATGCTCCAGGATACGTGCTGGTAAAAGGCGGGTTCGCCACACTGTGATAAATAAGGGAGGCTTGGGACTGAGTACTGAGGGACAGCTGCTGCCATGAATTGTGGGAAATTCTCCATGTCTACAAACCTAAATGGCACAATTTTCATGGCAAGCAGCCTGAAAATGTGCCTGTTTAACATTTGAGCCTGTGGGTGGGTGGGTGACTGGGAACTTTATCTTTTGTTCCAAGGCCTGGGGTAGAGACAGCTGAATGCTCTGCCTGGACAAGTTTTTGGAGTGCCTGAGGATGGTGCCTCAGAAAATGCAAGGACAAGTGCAGGGTGGTAGACATCTGTACCAGTGTCATGGAAAGGGGATTGGGATGTGCCTAGCACAGGGGAAGATGCAGTGGTGTCCCCCACTTGCATCAATTGTGGACCCAGGTGTTCGGCCCACCAAGTTGGGTGCTTAGATTATATGTGCCGATCATGCTGATGGTGGTTATACTTTGAGTGGGAAGGCCCCAGCTGATCTTGACATTGCACTGGTTGCAAATAACCATTTTTTTTGTCTCAGAACTCTCCTTAAAAAGTCTCAGACTGGGGAAAACCTAAATCTTTGATGGATAAATTCACGAGTGCCGATGCTCTGCGGAACAGCTACTTGCTTTTTTCCACTGGTCACCCCAGTGACTCTCTCTGCTTGTTGTGCTGCCAGCTTCCCACTTTGGGTCATTGACTTTGTCATCCACCACCTCGTCTTCTACCTCCTCACCCTGGTCCTCCTGACTTGGTGACTTAACAACAACCTGACTTATCGGAAACTGTGCCTCATCATTATCTATCTCCCTAGACAAAATTTGCTGTTCCTCACCATCATCTTATTGTGATCGTGGCTACTCTAATTTTTGTGCATCATTAAACAGCATCTCCTCCTGTAACTTGCAGAGTAAAAGGACACAATCAAGAAATTATGTTGTAAAGAGCTCCTCGGAGTTTCCTAGTGTGGGATAACTGTTCTCCTGGGACTCCACATGGTAGAGGGAAGGAGAATCAGGGTGAGGATTAAGTGATCTGGGTAGTTGGCTGGTGAGACTGGACATTTTGGAAGACTGAGTGGTGCTGGCAAGCATGCTGGAAGAATTATCTGCTATCCAACAGACCGCTTGTTCGCACTGGTGTGGCTTCAGAAGTGGTGTCCGGTGCTTCCCTGCAAAAAGGGAAAGGAAGTTATGTTTCAAGATTGGGTGTGTTTCTTGTGCTCCAGCAACATACATAGTTGCACCTACCTGCCCAACATCCTCGGCGCCTGCGTGCATCATCAGCACTTCAACTTCCCTATACCTGTTTGCATGCATTTTCTAATTGCTGGGTGTTAGGGTTGGCGGAACACACCGAATATATTTATTAGATGGGATTGGTGCGTTCGCAACCCGGGATCCACTGTGCAGGAAAGAACCTGCTGCTAAGTAATTGGCAGCACTATATGGCAGTATGAACCAGCTCTGTTAGCTTCACAGAGCGGCCGAGAAAGCAAAGCACTGTGCCCTGTTAGACTTTCACAGAGGCACAGGCTAACTACCCAAATGAGAGCAGTCAGTGGTCATGCATGCACACAAAACTCCTCGCCAGAGGTGCCAGCATTGTAGGGGCTTATTTCAGCCAGGTCCCTGAATACACACAAACACAATCTCCTCGCCGGAGGTTCCAGCATTCTAGGGGCTTATTTCAGCCGGGTCCCTGAACACATACAAACACATGACCACACTGGCGCAAAGCACATAACTTAGGAAGATACTAGCGCATGGCCGTGCGGCCATGCGAGCCTTAAATAGCTGCAGCACGTACAGGACCTTCCTAGAAGGACCAATGAGTGGCTGCTACAGAGCCTGCGCACCTACAGGACCTTCCTAGAAGGACCAATAGATTTGGCTGCAGTACCTGAGCATGAGACCCTTGATCTTCACTGAGAGATCTTACTCTGGGCATGCTCAGTGTGTGCAAAGCAGGACTTAGTCCCAGAAAAGCCTGCTCACCGCAGATCAGTGCAGGGTACAAAAGCAGAGCCTGGAGAGGCAGCAGTAACCCTATGCACAGTATCAGTCTTAGTGAGACGCTGGGACCGACGTCTCCGCTGAGCATGCTCCACTGCGGCCGATGCAGAATGGGAGACCACAGCAGACACGGATCGAGATTCCCCCTGTGCAGCAGAGGAAACTCGGCTCCTAACACTGGGTATCTGGAAATCAAATTTATTTTATTAATTGAAGCTAATTTTTTTTAATGAATAAAAAAATTTGGTCAACTATAGCAGGCCAAGCGGTTTTTAAAAATTTTAAACCACCATAACTTTATATGAAACAGATTAAACTGTATGGATGGCAATTGTCAATTTTTCAAACATAAATCAACTGTAACACAAAAAAGGCACAGTAAAACCAAAAGATAATCTGTTGCAAAAAATGTCAGTAAACAGCAAGTGCTAGTAAAAAACTGGAAAAACACAGGGCATTTGGTTAATACGGTTTTTGAAAAAAATCTATATTAAGTCGCTCTACCAAACATCAAGGTATACCCGTATTAGAGCAGTCATAACTAATGTGTGTAATCCCTTTCTGATGTATTTAAAAATCTTGTCATATATATAGTACCTGTATGAGCAGGATTCAGAAAGGTAAAGTCCAATGTGGACAGACTGCATAGAACGGCTTTTATGTGCATGGCTCACAAGGAAAGGTGGGAACCTCCATAGTCTTGTAGAAATAAGAAAACAATTGGTGTAAAACAGAAACATGAGCCGTGCACACGGTGAACAAGCCTGTAGGAACACTGTTCACACCACCAAGAATCTGAAACACAAAAAGGCACAGTAAAACCAAAAAATACTCTGTTGCAAAAAATATCAGTAAACAGCACCATTGTGAGAATGCCTTGGTGTGGCGGGGTGGCTCAAAGAATTGATCAATTGTTTGCTAAATGTCTCATTTTTAAATACAGTCAGAAATCAATATGTGCATGTGCACGTTATGTATTGTGTTCTGACCATAAGCAGCGCTAGCTTCTCCCCTTTTTTATTTATCTATCATCATCCACCTGTTTTTGTATAGATCCTGTGAAAGTTCGGGCGGTACTGGATTGGGATCTTCCCGAAAATTTTAAGGCTTTACAGTGGTTTCTGGGTTTCACCAACTATTACAGGAGGTTCATTAAGGACTTTAAAGTAGTGGCTAAATCACTTTTGGATATGACCAGGAAAGGGACAGACTTTTCAACATGACCACAAAAAACAAAGAGACAGCGCCACAATGGATGGTGAAAAAATAGGAGCTTACATTTATTCTGCCTCCTGTAGCGACGTTTCGGTCAACAGACCTTTATCAAGCTTGATAAAGGTCTGTTGATTCCACTGCTTATCGTATTTCCACGTCCAAATGAGAATAACAATGATCCCTCTACACTGTGACACCTCTTCCGATATTTGTAGACAGCTATTAAATCTCCTCTTAGTCTTCTTTTCTTCAAGCTAAACATTCCCATTTATTTGTACCTCCTTAGACGCAGTTTGCAGGCCTCTTAACATTCTGGTACCTCTTCTCTTTACTTGCTCCAGTTTTTCTATGTCTATTTAGATGTCCTCTTCCTCTCTGAAGATATATTTTGCATTTTCAATTTCACAGTGAATCATTTCATGACCTATAAGTCTTTTTACCCTGGCATGTCACTCTACACAAGGTGAAACCTTACACTTTAGACCATAGACAAAAAGTTGTAAGAAACTAGGTGTCACGGTAATCTATTCCTGACCATTCAAAGCACCTTTCCTGGCAGTTAGGGCTTTTTTGAAGAAAACTTGTATCACGAAGAGGGCAATTTTATATTTTTCAACAGGACCAACTTGTTCTTCTGCGTATGCCTTGTCTACAACTAATCCTCCAATTGCAGCTTATAGAAAGGTCAAAGTAATCAGATTTCATCATTCTATATCTCCGAACAGTCTCTGAACTGGGATGATGCCAATCTCAAAGGTTAATTCCCATCAAATAGAACTTTGTAGCTCAAACTATCATACTGTTCCAGACATTTGTTTTCTTGGTGAATACAAGTAAAGCATTATGTAAATCTTATCTTCCAGGCATATTTTCATTTTTATTTGGCATGTTAATAAACACTGATGTCTAAAGCCGTTAAGTTGTTGTGAATACTTGTATCCAATTACCCCAATAATTATGTCCCATCACAGCATTTAATGCAGTTATGTTTTTAGTGATCTCATTTTCTGGTGGCAGGCGATGAATCACAAATGTTATCTCAGAAATGTTGTTCTTGCCATTGAAGCTGCTGAAATAATTTACTGTAAACTTTGAACACCATTTGCATTGATTTTTATGACAATTATGGTTAGCGATGCATAGCCTCCATGGTATCTTTATGTTAGAGTCTTTCATTTTAACCATTTTAGTAAAGATCTTAAATGAACTGTATCATATAATTATAAATTTATCAAATTTGTATCATTAACATATATTCCTTAATTTTTTCATGTTTTCCTTTTTTTATTTCTAAAAGAACCCTTCCAATTTTCCATTTGCCACTGAAGTAACACAATGAGCTTCCCATTCCTGCTTTTGTTAACTCATATGATAGCTTTGCTGTATACTTGTGAGGAGAAACTGGCACTACTACTGCGAAAAGTGGTCATGCTTGAGAAAAGGGAAGTAATTCAATAATTTTGTTGAGAACCTCAGTGCTGACAAAAATGAGAGAGATACATTTTACTGGAAAAAATAACAAATTTTATTTGATCATGCTCAACAAGAAAAGCAGATAGTGTCCAACATTTCAACCCACATGTGGTCTTCATCATAGATAATTAACCAGGAATGTGATGCTATAAAGCATGTTTATGGAGACGTATGTGTCTACAAATATGGTTCCATACCAATGGCCTGAAGCATTACATTCCCAGGTTGCCCTTGACAAAGACCCCATGTGGGTCGAAACGTTGATGTTACCTATTTTTCCTTGCGATGCCAGATCAAAGAAATTTTGTTAATTTTTCCAGCAAGATTTATCATTCTCATTTTTTGAGATTAGCTACACTTAGTATGCACCTTTGCACATCAGCCTTCTGTTTGGAAGTGATGGTCAGTCTTTTGATATTTATATATAGGTTATCTGACCGAGCACTGCCCCCATCAGTCCCCAGGTGGTTTTAATTACAGCAGGATCCTACCTATCCATAAAAATGTAGGCTACCAGCCCATGAGAGGATTCACATTTGTATAGGTTCCCAGCAAAAAAGATCACCTTGTCATAGCTACCGGATACACAGGAATTGACTAAATTATATTCTAAGTATCTAAGTTTTCTTCTATTTTCCACAGCAGTAATGAAATTCCAATTTCATATATTTTATTTTTACTTTCTATAGCACTACAGAGTGCTACTTTATTTGTTAGTTAGGAATGGAGATGGCTTTTGATATTACAAAGGATTAACAATATGCATTATAATGTAAAAGCAACTGCCTGATCATATGTTCCGAAGTTTGAGCGTCTTTTAAATACTTTAGGTTTCAAAATACGTCAAGCAATTAAAATATAGAAAGTAAACTGATCATTCTTCTTGTGACTTCCCCTTATAAGCCGCTAACTATTTTGTAAATAGTTCACCGCAGTTAAATTCTCCCGGTGAACTCGCCTCTGCACCGTGCGACTTTCTCACAGTGCTAGCAGGGATCTCACTGAGTTCACCGCAGTTCAACCTGACTGGGAACGGAGCCTCAGTGACCGGATTTAACCTCAATGATGTCACCTCTAGTCACTGATGCTGTGCTCGAAGCAGTTAAGTCACCAGTGGTTCTCAGCCTGGACGGTCGCATCTTGGCACCGTCCAGGTTGAAAACTATTTCTCCCCCTTATATGGATTACGGCATGACACAGAACGATGGATAGGTGAGGGATATTGTTGTTTTTTTAATTTTAGTTTTATTGCAGGAGATAGAGGGCTTCAGTGGAATAGGCATTATGTGAGTATAACTGTGTTTGTTATTTTTGAATAAAAATGGAAAAGTATGTTTTGTTTTATTTCTAATAAAAGACTTTATTCTGGCTGTGTCTTTATTTATAATACAACTATAGGATTAGTAATGGATAGGTGTTTTATAGATGCCTCTCCATTAGTAATCCGTAGGCTTGATGTCACCAGACAATACAAGGTGACATCAACCCCACAAATATGAACCCCACTTGCCACCACTACAGGGCAAGTGGGAAGAGCCAGACAAAGCACCAGAATTGGTGCATTTAATGGATGCGCCTTTTCTGGGTAGTTTAGGGCTTCTATTTTTAGGCTGGTGGAGCAATAGCCATGGCCGCTTACCAGCCTGAAGCCCCCAGCTGTCTGCTTTAGCAAGTCTGGTTTTCAAAAATGTGGGGGACAAACAGCATGGGGACCCCTCTATTCTTGATAACCAGCCTTGCTGAAGCTGACAGCTGAGGGTTGCAGCCCCCAGCTGTGAGTTTTGCCTGGCTTGTTATCAAAAATAGGGGGGAACCCACGCAGTTTTTTTTTAATTATTTATTTCCAGCACAAGAGCAGCTGATGAATATTCCCATCATCCGCTCCTACTCTCACTGTTATTAGCGGCAACAGGTGTCAGATGATGGGATCAATTGTCCCATCAGCTGACACCAGTAACCAAAGGTAAAGTTTATACCTCCGATCACAGCTTAGCGCTCCCACTGTCTTTTGACAGCATGGGAACAGCGTCTCTCTGACCGGCGAGGATGATTTCACTGCCGATCAGAAGCAGTGTTTGCCGCGCTGTCATGCATGTGACAGCTTGTCAAACACTGTATTGTTGGGCATCCCATTCAAGTGAATAAGGTTCTGGTCCACTTTACTGGATAAGAGGCTGTATGGACGCATCATGCAGCCTGCCATCTTGATGTAGCGGAGCTGACTGTCATGTCACATCTTGCTGTCCTTGACTTTTCTGCAACAAATACACTGTAAAAAAAAGTCAACCTGTGTATTTTCACCATCCATTCAAGTTAATGGGTGAAAAACACTGAAAAAACGCAGAAAAAAGTGACATGCGCTATGTAAAAAAAGCTGCAAAGCTCAAAATCCTGATAACAAAAAAAAATGCGTGTGCATGAGATTTCTGAAATCTCACAGGCTTTGCTGCTACTGTAAAAAGCAGTTGAACATTAGCATAAAAATGCAGCAAAAACGCCCAGTGTGAACTTACCCTTAGGGAGTCCATAAAAAACAAGAAAAAAGCTGAATGGCACTAAGAAACAGGTGAGTACTCACTGTTTGAGCAGTCTTAGCAGAGTCCAGTAGGATGAGCCGAGTCGACAACCCCACCAAATGGTAATCCACTGGAATAAGGCGTGCTGTTATGACCCCAATGGCGAGGGTCTCAGAGGAACGTGGAAGTCTGCAGAATACAAAAAATCCAGCTCATAGGGCAGTGGTAACTGGGTTGACCATATATCTACTCCTAACGCCAACACTAGAAGTAGCCGGGGATCATTCCTACGTTGATTCTAGATGACACGCGCCAGCCGGAGAATCTAGCTACCCCTAGTAGAGGAAAACAAAGACCTTTCTTGCCTCCAGAGAAGGGGACCCCAAAGCTGGATAGAAGCCCCCCACAAATAATGACGGTGAGGTAAGAGGAAATGACAAACACAGAAATGAACCAGGTTTAGCACAGAGAGGCCCGCTTACTGATAGCAGAATAAAGAAAGGTAACTTATATGGTCAACAAAAACCCTATCAAAATCCACACTGGAAATTCAAGAACCCCCGAACCGTCTAACGGTCCGGGGGGAGAACACCAGCCCCCTAGAGCTTCCAGCAAAGGTCAGGATATAGATTTGGAACAAGCTGGACAAAAATACAAAACCAAAACAAATAGCAAAAAGCAAAAGGCAGACTTAGCTGATATAACTGGAACCAGGATCAGTAGACAAGAGCACAGCAGACTAGCTCTGATAACTACGTTGCCAGGCATTGAACTGAAGGTCCAGGGTGCTTATATAGCAACACCCCTAACTAACGACCCAGGTGCGGATAAAAGGAATGACAGAAAAACCAGAGTCAAAAAACTAGTAACCACTAGAGGGAGCAAAAAGCAAATTCACAACAGTACCCCCCCCTTAGTGAGGGGTCACCGAACCCTCACCACGACCACCAGGGCGATCAGGATGAGCGGCATGAAAGGCACAAACTAAATCGGCCGCATGAACATCAGAGGCGACCACCCAGGAATTATCCTCCTGACCATAGCCCTTCCACTTGACCAGGTACTGAAGCCTCCGCCTGGAGAGGCGAGAATCCAAGATCTTCTCCACCACGTACTCCAACTCGCCCTCAACCAACACCGGAGCAGGAGGCTCAGCAGAAGGAACTACAGGCACAATGTACCGCCGCAACAAGGACCTATGAAATACATTGTGAATAGCAAACGACACAGGAAGATCCAGACGAAAAGATACAGGATTAAGGATTTCCAATATCTTGTAAGGCCCAATAAAACGAGGTTTAAATTTGGGAGAGGAGACCTTCATAGGAACAAAGCGGGAAGAAAGCCACACCAAATCCCCAACGCGTAGTCGGGGACCCACACCGCGGCGGCGGTTGGCAAAGCGCTGAGCCTTCTCCTGTGACAACTTCAAGTTGTCCACCACATGATTCCAGATCTGCTGCAACCTATCCACCACAGAATCCACCCCAGGACAGTCAGAAGGCTCCACATGACCCGAAGAAAAGCGAGGATGGAAACCAGAGTTGCAGAAAAAAGGCGAAACCAAGGTGGCGGAACTAGCCCGATTATTAAGGGCAAACTCAGCCAACGGCAAGAATGTCACCCAATCGTCCTGATCAGCAGAGACAAAACACCTCAAATAAGCCTCCAAAGTCTGATTGGTTCGCTCCGTCTGTCCATTAGTCTGAGGATGGAAAGCAGACGAAAACGACAAATCAATGCCCATCCTACTACAAAAGGATCGCCAGAACCTGGAAACGAACTGGGATCCTCTGTCAGACACAATATTCTCAGGGATGCCGTGCAAACGAACCACGTTCTGGAAAAACACAGGAACCAGATCGGAAGAGGAAGGCAGCTTAGGCAAAGGAACCAAATGGACCATCTTGGAGAAGCGATCACATATCACCCAGATAACGGACATGCCCTGAGATAGCGGAAGATCAGAAATGAAATCCATGGAGATATGTGTCCAAGGTCTCTTCGGGACAGGCAAGGGCAAGAGCAAACCGCTGACACGAGAACAGCAAGGCTTAGCTCGAGCACAAGTCCCACAGGACTGCACAAATGACCGCACATCCCTTGACAAGGAAGGCCACCAAAAGGACCTGGCCACCAGATCTCTGGTGCCAAAAATTCCCGGGTGACCTGCCAACACCGAGGAATGAACCTCGGAAATGACTCTGCTGGTCCACTTATCCGGGACAAACAGTCTGTCAGGTGGACAAGACTCAGGCCTATCAGCCTGAAATCTCTGCAACACACGTCGCAGATCCGGAGAAATAGCTGACAAGATAACTCCATCTTTAAGAATACCAACAGGATCAGCGACTCCAGGAGCATCAGGCACAAAGCTCCTAGAAAGAGCATCGGCCTTCACATTCTTTGAACCTGGTAAATACGAGACAACAAAATCAAAGCGGGAGAAAAACAATGACCAGCGGGCCTGTCTCGGATTAAGGCGTTTAGCAGACTCGAGATACATCAGATTTTTGTGATCAGTCAAGACCACCACACGATGCTTAGCACCCTCGAGCCAATGACGCCACTCCTCAAATGCCCATTTCATGGCCAACAACTCCCGATTGCCCACATCATAATTTCGCTCGGCAGGCGAAAACTTCCTAGAGAAAAAGGCACAAGGTTTCATAATAGAGCAACCAGGGCCTCTCTGCGACAAAACGGCCCCTGCCCCAATCTCCGAAGCATCCACCTCAACCTGAAAGGGAAGTGAGACGTCAGGCTGGCACAAAACAGGCGCCGAAGTAAACCGGCGTTTCAACTCCTGGAAAGCCTCCACGGCAGCAGGAGCCCAGTTAGCTACATCGGAGCCCTTCTTGGTCATATCCGTCAAAGGTTTCACAATGCTAGAAAAATTAGCGATAAAACGACGGTAGAAGTTAGCGAAGCCCAAGAACTTCTGAAGACTCTTAACTGACGAGGGCTGAGTCCAATCAAGAATAGCTCGGACCTTGACTGGGTCCATCTCCACAGCAGAAGGGGAAAAAATGAACCCCAAAAAGGGAACCTTCTGTACACCAAAGAGACACTTTGAGCCCTTGACAAACAAAGAATTTTCACGCAAAATTTTAAAGACCAACCTGACCTGCTCCACATGCGAATCCCAATTATCAGAAAAAACCAAAATATCATCCAGATAAACAATCAAAAATTTATCCAGATACTTCCGGAAAATGTCATGCATAAAGGACTGAAAAACTGAAGGCGCATTGGAGAGCCCAAAAGGCATCACCAAGTACTCAAAATGACCTTCGGGCGTATTGAATGCGGTTTTCCATTCATCACCTTGCTTAATGCGCACAAGGTTGTACGCACCACGAAGGTCTATCTTGGTGAACCACTTGGCACCCTTAATCCGGGCAAACAAGTCAGACAACAGCGGTAAAGGATACTGAAATTTGACAGTGATCTTATTTAAAAGCCGATAATCAATACAAGGTCTCAAAGATCCGTCCTTTTTTGCCACAAAAGAGAATCCTGCACCAAGAGGGGAAGAAGACGGACGAATATGTCCTTTTTCCAGAGACTCCTTGATATATGAACGCATAGCGGTATGTTCAGGTACCGACAGATTAAACAGTCTTCCCTTAGGAAATTTACTGCCTGGGATCAAATCTATAGCACAGTCACAGTCCCTATGAGGAGGCAGTGCACTGGACTCAGACTCACTGAAGACATCCTGATAATCAGACAAATACTCCGGAACTTCCGAAGGCTTAGAAGAAGCAATAGACACAGGCAGGGAATCCTCATGAATACCATGACAGCCCCAACTTGAGACTGACATAGCCTTCCAGTCCAGGACTGGATTATGGGTCTGTAACCATGGCAGCCCTAAAACGACCAAATCATGCATTTTATGTAAAACCAGGAAACGTATCACCTCGCGGTGTTCAGGAGTCATGCACATGGTAACCTGAGTCCAATACTGTGGTTTATTTGCTGCCAATGGTGTAGCATCAATACCCCTAAGAGGAATAGGATTTTCTAATGGTTCAAGAGTAAATCCACAGCGCTTAGCAAATGAGAGATCCATGAGACTCAGGGCAGCACCTGAATCTACAAACGCCATGACAGGATAAGATGACAGTGAGCAAATCAAAGTTACAGACAGAATAAATTTAGGTTGCAAATTACCAACGGTGACAGGACTAACAACCTTAGCTATACGTTTAGAGCATGCTGAGATAACATGTGTAGAATCACCACAGTAGTAGCACAAGCCATTCCGGCGTCTATGAATTATCCGCTCATTTCTAGTCAGGATGTTATCACATTGCATTAAATCAGGTGTCTGTTCAGACAACACCATGAGGGAATTTGCGGTTTTTCTATCACATTGCACCGAATTAGGTGTCTGTTCAGACAACACCATGAGGGAATTTGCGGTTTTGCGCTCCCGCAACCGCCGGTCAATTTGAATAGCCAGTGCCATAGTATCATTCAGACCTGTGGGAATGGGAAAACCCACCATAACATTCTTAATGGCTTCAGAAAGGCCATTTCTAAAATTAGCGGCCAGTGCACACTCGTTCCAATGTGTCAGCACGGACCATTTCCGAAATTTTTGGCAATACACTTCAGCCTCGTCCTGCCCCTGAGACATAGACAGCAAGGCCTTTTCTGCCTGAATCTCAAGATTGGGTTCCTCATAAAGTAAACCGAGCGCCAGAAAAAACGCATCAAGATCAGCCAATGCCGGATCTCCTGGCGCCAGCGAAAAAGCCCAATCCTGAGGGTCGCCCCGTAAGAACGAAATAACAATTTTTACTTGCTGAGCAGAATCTCCTGATGAACAGGGTCTCAGGGACAAAAACAATTTACAATTATTCACAAAATTCCTAAACTTAAACCTGTCTCCGGAAAACAGTTCAGGAATCGGTATTTTAGGTTCTGACCTAGGATTTCTGATAACATAGTCTTGTATGCCCTGCACACGAGTAGCCAGCTGGTCCACACTTGTAATCAAGGTCTGGACATTCATGTCTGCAGCAAGCATAGCCACTCTGAGGTAAAGGGGAAGGAGAAAAAAAAAAACTCAGAATCTTCTTTCTTATAATCCCTCTTCTGCAATGCATTAAACATTTAATACTGGCCTGGCAAACTGTTATGACCCCAATGGCGAGGGTCTCAGAGGAACGTGGAAGTCTGCAGAATACAAAAAATCCAGCTCATAGGGCAGTGGTAACTGGGTTGACCATATATCTACTCCTAACGCCAACACTAGAAGTAGCCGGGGATCATTCCTACGTTGATTCTAGATGACACGCGCCAGCCGGAGAATCTAGCTACCCCTAGTAGAGGAAAACAAAGACCTTTCTTGCCTCCAGAGAAGGGGACCCCAAAGCTGGATAGAAGCCCCCCACAAATAATGACGGTGAGGTAAGAGGAAATGACAAACACAGAAATGAACCAGGTTTAGCACAGAGAGGCCCGCTTACTGATAGCAGAATAAAGAAAGGTAACTTATATGGTCAACAAAAACCCTATCAAAATCCACACTGGAAATTCAAGAACCCCCGAACCGTCTAACGGTCCGGGGGGAGAACACCAGCCCCCTAGAGCTTCCAGCAAAGGTCAGGATATAGATTTGGAACAAGCTGGACAAAAATACAAAACCAAAACAAATAGCAAAAAGCAAAAGGCAGACTTAGCTGATATAACTGGAACCAGGATCAGTAGACAAGAGCACAGCAGACTAGCTCTGATAACTACGTTGCCAGGCATTGAACTGAAGGTCCAGGGAGCTTATATAGCAACACCCCTAACTAACGACCCAGGTGCGGATAAAAGGAATGACAGAAAAACCAGAGTCAAAAAACTAGTAACCACTAGAGGGAGCAAAAAGCAAATTCACAACAGCGTGCTTGCTTGAAAAAACATGAGTGGAAATCCAAACAGGAAGAAAATAGCAGCACCACACAAGTCTTCCAGTAAAAAAAACCCTTTGTCCTTTATTTGTCCTGATCTGGACCCGTTGAAGCGTATACCACACGAAACGGCCATACTCCATTAACCTAACCAGTTTGTCTTGCAATTATCCTGCCCTCTCTAGCCATGTCCACAGCACGTTGTTAAAATAAAGGACAAAGGTTTTTTTGTTTTTTTTTACTGGAAGACTTCTGTGGTGCTGCTATTTTCTTACTGTTTGGATTACCCTTAGGGAGGCATCCAAAGGCAAAGGGGTTGGATCTAACAATACAAAGCCACGCGACAGCTCATCAGCTTTATCCAGAATCAAGCTATGAACTTTTTATGTGGCTGCTCTACTGTACCCTACTGAAAGTAAAAGTTTGGCTCTGTGGGTGAAATTTGTAACCCTTTTCTGTAGGGGTACTCTGCCCTATGCTCTGTGGGGGAAGTTTTTAACTGGACTGCCAGTACCAAGCCTTCCAACAGACCGCCAACTCTATCCAAGATCATTCTAACAGCTTTTCATCAGCTGCATTTGTAATGTACGCTACTGGAGCACACATTTTGGAGCTGTACGGGTACTGTGCCACATTGTCCGGGTGTGACATTTCTAATCAGCTTTCACAGGGAAATGTGGAAAGATGCTCTGTGGGTGAAATTTTTCAGCTTCTGTGTGATAAATGTGAAAACATGGTCTGTAAATCAAATTTGTTTAGCTTCTGTGGGGGAAATTTGGCAATATGATCTGTGGGTGGAATTTTTAAGCTGCTAATGTAGGGGTACTCTGCCCTTTGCTCTGTGGGTGACATTTTGTATAATATTCTGTAGGAATACTGTGCCCCATGCTCAGCTGGTGAAATCTGTACGCTGATTCAGTGGGGATCCTCTGGCCCATGCTCTATGGGTGAATTTCTTAACCCCTTAATCCCATATGACGTACTATCCCATCAAGGTGACCTGGGACTTAATTCCCAGTGACGGGATAGTATGTCATATGCAATCGGCCGCACTCAAGGGGGGAGAGCAGGCTGATCGCGGCCGGGTGTCAGCTGACTATTGCAGCTGACATCCGGCACTATGTGCCAGGAGCAGTCACGGACCACTCCTCGCACATTAACCCCCGGAACACTGCGATCAAACATGATCGCAGCATTCCGGGGGCATAGGGAAGCATTGTGCAGGGAGGGGGCTCCCTGCGTGCTTCCCTGAGACCCTCGGTACAAGGCGATCTGCTCACCTTGTACCGAGCGTCTCCTCCCTGCAGGCCCTGGATCCAAAATTGCAGCGGGGCTACTTCCGGGTCCTGCAGGGAGGTGGCTTACAAGCGCCTGCTCAGAGCAGGCACCTGTAAGCCTGGAGCAGTGCACGTCAAATCCCTGATTTGACACAGTGCTCTGCAAAGTGTCAGATCAGCGATCTGTCACTATAATGTGATGTCCCCCCTGGGACAATGTAATAATGTAAAAAATATATATTTGTGTGTGTAAAATAAATAAAATAAACAAAATTCCTAAATAAAGAAAAAAATAAATATTGTTCCCATAAATACATTTCTTTGTCTAAATAAAAAAAAACAATAAAAGTACACATATTTAGTATCACTGCGTCCGTAACAACACGACCTATAAAACTGTCCCACTAGTTAACCCCTTCAGTGAACACCGTAAAAGAAAAAAATGAGGCAAAAAACAATGCTTTATTATCATACCGCTGAACAAAAAGTGAAATAACATGCGATCAAAAAGACGAATATAAATAACCATGGAACCACTGAAAACACCATCTTATCCCGCAAAAAACGAGCCGCCATACAGCATTATCAGCAAAAAAATAAAAAAGTTATAGTCCTCAGAATAAAGCGATGCAAAAATAATTATTTTTTCTATAAAATAGTTTTTATCGTATAAAAGCGCCAAAACATAAAAAAGTATAAATGAGGAATCGCTGTAATCGCACTGACCTGGAGAATAAAACTGCTTTATCAATTTTAAAAAACATGGAACGGTATAAACACCCCCCCCAAAAAGAAATTCATGAATAGCTGGTTTTTGGTCATTCTGCCTCACAAAAATTTAAATAAAAAGCGATCAAAAAATGTCACGTGCCTGAAAATGTTACCAATAAAAATGTCAACTCATCCTGCAAAAAACAAGACCTCACATGACTCTGTGGACCAAAATATGGAAAAATTATAGCTCTCAAAATGTGGAGACACAAAAACTATTTTTTGCATTAAAAAGCGTCTTTTAGTGTGTGACAGCTGCCAATCATAAAAATCACTGTAAAAGTAAATCAAACCCCCATTCATGACCCCCTTAGTTAGGCAAAAATAATAAAATTAAGAAAATGTATTTAATTCCATTTTCCCATTAGGGTTAGGGCTAGGGTTAGGGTTAGGGCTAGGGTTAGGGCTAGGGTTAGTGTTAGGGCCAGGTCTAGGGTAAGGGTTAGGGCTAGGGTTGGGGTTAGGGTTGGGGCTAGGGTTAGGGCTACAGTTAGGGTTGGGGCTAAAGTTAGGTTTAGGGCTGGGGCTAAAGTTAGGGTTAGGGTTGGGGCCAAAGTTAGGGTTAGGGATGGGGCCAAAGTTAGGGTTTGGGCTACAGTTAGGGTTGGGGCTAAAGTTAGGGTTGGGGCTAAAGTTAGAGTTAGGTTTGGGGCTAAAGTTAGGGTTGGGGCTAAAGTTAGGGTTAGGGCTACAGTTAGGGTTGGGGCTAAAGTTGGGGTTAGCATTTGGATTACATTTACGGTTGGGATTAGGGTTAGGGGTGTGTCAGGGTTATGGGTGTGGTTAGGGCTATGGTTGGGATTAGGGTTAGGGTTGTGTTGGAGTTAGGGGTGCGGTTAGGGTTAGGATTAGGGTTAGGGGTGTGTTGGGGTTAGGGATGTGGTTAGGGATAGGGGTGTGGTTGGGATTAGGGTTAGGGGTATGTTTGGGTTAGGGTTTCAGTTACAATTGGGGGTTTCCACTGTTTAGGTACATCAGGGCTCTCCAAACGCGACATGGTGTCCAATCTCAATTCCAGCCAATTCTTCGTTGAAAAAGTAAAACAGTGCTCCTTCCCTTCCGAGCTCTCCCGTGCGCCCAAACAGGGGTTTACCCCAACATATGGGGTATCAGCATACTCAGGACAAATTGGGCAACAACTTTTGGCATCCAATTTCTCTTGTTACAATTTGGAAAGTAAAATTTTGGGGGGCTAAAAAAACATTTTTGTGTGGAAAAAAAATATTTTTTATTTTCACGGCTCTGCGCTATAAACTGTAGTGAAATACTTGGGGGTTCAAAGTTCTCACAACACATCTAGATAAGTTCCTTGGGGGTTCTAGTTTCCAATATGGGGTCAGTTGTGGGGGGTTTCTACTGTTTAGGTACATCAGGGGCTCTGCAAATGCAGCGTGATGCCTGCAGACCAATTTATCTAAGTCTGCATTCCAAATGGCGCTCCTTCCCTTTTGAGCTCTGCCATGCGCCCAAACGGTGTTTCCCAACACATATGGGGTATGGGCATACTCAGGACAAATTGGACAACAACTTTTGGGGTCCAATTTCTCCTGTTACCCATGGAAAAATACAAAACTGGGGGTTAAAAAATAATTTTTGTGGAAAATTATGGGTGTGGTTAGGGCTATGGTTGGGATTAGGGTTAGGGGTGTGTTGGAGTTAGGGGTGTGGTTAGGGTTGGGATTAGGGTTAGGGGTGTGTTGGGGTTAGGGGTGTGGTTGGGGTTAGGGGTATGGTTGGGATTAGGGTTAGGGGTAAGTATGGGTTAGGGTTTCAGTTACAATTGGGGGTTTCCACTGTTTAGGTACATCAGGGGCTCTGCAAACGCAACATGGTGTCCGATCTCAATTCCAGTCAATTTTGCATTGAAAAGTCACACGGCACTCCTTCCCTTCCGAGCTCTGCCATGCGCCCAAACAGTTGTTTACCCCCACATTTGGGGTATCAGCGTACTGAGGACAAATTGCACAACAACTTTTGGTGTACAATTTTTTCTGGTACCCTTGAGAAAATAAAAAATTGGGGGCAAAATGTTGATTTTTGTGAAAAAAATATTATTTTTTATTTTTATGGCTCTACATTATAAACTTCTGTGAAGCACTTGGTGGGTCAAAATGCTCACCACACATCTAGATAAGTTCCTTAGGGGGTCTTCTGTTATGATCCCTAGTGGCTGAGGATCACAAATAGATCAGCAAGTGATTAAACTAAGGACGAGCTCTAGGGAGATGGTAACTGGACTGATCGCAAATCTGAACCTATCCAAAACAACTAGAGGTAGCCGGTGAACGTGCCTAAAAAATTCCTAGACGTTTCGAGCCAGCCTGAGGAACTAGCTACCCCTAAAGAGAAAGAAAGACCTCGCTTGCCTCCAGAGAAATAATCCCCAAAGATATAGAAGCCCCCAACAAATATTAACAGTGAAGTAAAAAGAAGGCACATACATAGGGATGAAATCAGATTCAGCAAAAGAGGCCCACTAGTACTAGAAAGCAGAAAATAGAGCAGGGGTCTATGCAATCAATAAAAAACCCTTACAAAATATCCATCCTGAGATTTCAAGAACCCACACACCAACTAACGGTGTGTGGGGAGAAACTCAGCCCACTAGAGCAACCAGCAAGCGAGGGAATTACATTTTAGCAAGCTGGAACAGAAAACATGATAAACACTGCTGATCAAAAAATAAGCAAACAAAACTTAGCTTATCCTGGATGGACTGGGAGCAAGGTAGTCAGAAGGAATCTGAGTAGCACTGATTACATCGACAGCCGGCAACAAGTGAAAGTAAAACAGAGCTATATAGGAACCTCCCAGAGGATAACGAACCAGCTGATAGCCAGAGACCAGCAGGATAACAGGCAAAGCCACCAGGGGGAGCCCAAAGCAAAAGTCACACCATACCACCAGTGACCACAAGAGGGAGCCTGAACACAGAGTTCACAACAGTACCCCCCCCTTGAGGAGGGGTCACCGAACCCTCATGAAAACCACCAGGGCGATCAGGATGAGCCACATGGAAGGCACGAACCAAATCGGCTGCATGAACATCAGAGGCGACAACCCAAGAATTATCCTCCTGACCATAGCCATTCCATTTAACCAAATACTGGAGCCTCCGTCTAGAAATACGAGAATCCAAGATCTTCTCCACCGCGTATTCCAATTCTCCCTCAACCAGCACCGGGGCAGGAGGCTCAACCGGAGGAACCACAGGCACCACATACCTCCGCAACAACGAGCGATGGAACACATTATGAATAGCAAATGATGCTGGGAGGTCCAGACGAAATGACACAGGGCCAAGGACTTCCAGAATCTTATAAGGACCGATAAATCGAGGCTTGAACTTAGGAGAGGAGACCTTCATAGGAACGAAGTGAGAAGACAACCACACCAAGTCCCCAACGCAAAGTCGGGGACCCACACAGCAACGGCGGTTGGCAAAGAGCTGAGCCTTCTCTTGAGACAGCTTCAAATTGTCCACCACATGATTCCAAATCTGATACAACCTATCAACCACAACATCCACTCCAGGACAGTCAGAAGGCTCCACCTGACCCGAGGAAAAACGAGGATGAAACCCCGAATTACAAAAGAAAGGAGAAACCAAAGTAGCAGAACTAGCCCGATTATTAAGGGCAAACTCGGCCAACGGCAAAAAAGTAACCCAGTCATCCTGATCAGCAGAAACAAAACATCTTAAATAAGTCTCCAAGGTCTGATTAGTTCGCTCGGTTTGGCCATTCGTCTGAGGATGGAAGGCCGACGAAAAAGACAAATCAATGCCCAATTTAGCACAAATGGTCCGCCAAAATCTAGACACAAACTGGGATCCTCTGTCAGAAACAATGTTCTCAGGAATCCCGTGCAAACGAACCACATTTTGAAAAAACAGTGGAACCAACTAGGAGGAGGAAGGCAACTTAGGCAAGGGCACCAAATGGACCATCTTAGAAAAACGATCACACACCACCCAGATGACAGACATTCTCTGAGAGACAGGGAGATCTGAAATAAAATCCATGGAAATGTGCATCCAAGGCCTCTTCGGGACAGGCAAAGGTAACAGCAAACCACTGGCTCAAGAACAGCAAGGCTTAGCCCAAGCACAAATTCCACAAGACTGCACTGTTGTGAAATTGGATTCTGGGCTCCCCCGGTGGCCACTTGTGGAATTGTACTTGTGTGCATCATCCCCTCTGTTCACCTGCTCCTATCAGGATGTGGGAGTCGCTATATAACCTTGCTCCTCTGTCAGTTTCATGCCGGTCAACAATGTAATCAGAAGCCTTCTGTGCATGTTCCTGCTACTAGACAACTCCTAGCTAAGTTGGACTTTTGTCCTTGTGTGTTTTTGCATTTTGTTCCTGTTCACAGCTGCTGTTTCGTTACTGTGTCTGGAAAGCTCTTGTGAGCGGAAATTGCCACTCTGGTGTTATGAGTTAATGCTAGAGTCTTAAAGTAATTTCTGGATGGTGTTTTGATAGGGTTTTCTGCTGACCATGAAAGTGCCCTTTCTGTCTTCATGCTATCTAGTAAGCGGACCTTGATTTTGCTAAACCTATTTTCATACTACGTTTGTCATTTCATCTAAAATCACCGCCAATATATGTGGGGGCCTCTGTCTGCCTTTTGGGAAAATTTCTCTAGAGGTGAGCCAGGACTGTCTTTTCCTCTGCTAGTATTAGGTAGTTCTCCGGCTGGCGCTGGGCATCTAGGGATAAAAAACGTAGGCATGCTACCCGGCCACTTCTAGTTGTGCGGCAGGTTTAGTTCATGGTCAGTATAGTTTCCATCTTCCAAGAGCTAGTTCTCATATATGCTGGGCTATGTTCTCTCGCCATTGAGAATCATGACAGTTTGACCGGCCCAAAAAAGGGTTAAATTACTGGCTGAGAAAGGAGAGAAAAAAGAAGTCTGCTACAATTTTTTTTTTTTTTTTTTTTTTTTTCCCTCTAGTTCTGAGTGTGCTCTTAATTGAATCACTTGCTAGTCTGCCTATACTGCAGCCTTCCTCTCTTTCTCTCCTTCTAATCCTTGAATGGCTCTGTGTTCACCTGTTTCTAATGGATCTTCAGAGTGTAGCTACAGGTTTGAATAATCTCGCCACAAAGGTACAAAATTTGCAAGATTTTGTTGTTCATGCACCTATGTCTGAGCCTAGAATTCCTTTGCCTGAATTCTTCTCGGGGAATAGATCTCACTTTCAAAATTTTAAAAATAATTGCAAATTGTTTTTGTCCCTGAAGTCTCGCTCTGCCGGAGACCCTGCACAGCAGGTCAGGATTGTAATTTCCTTGCTCCGGGGCGACCCTCAGGACTGGGCTTTTGCATTGGCACCAGGGGATCCTGCGTTGCTCAATGTGGATGCGTTTTTTCTGGCCTTGGGGTTGCTTTATGAGGAACCTCATTTAGAGCTTCAGGCGGAAAAGGCCTTGATGTCCTTTTCTCAGGGGCAAGATGAAGCTGAAATATACTGCCAAAAATTCCGCAAATGGTCTGTGCTTACTCAGTGGAATGAGTGCGCCCTGGCGGCGATTTTCAGAGAAGGTCTCTCTGATGCCATTAAGGATGTTATGGTGGGGTTCCCTGTGCCTGCGAGTCTGAATGAGTCCATGACGATGGCTATTCAGATCGATAGGCGTCTGCGGGAGCGCAAACATGTGCACCATTTGGCGGTGTCTACTGAGAAAACGCCAGAAAATATGCAATGTGATAGAATTCTGTCCAGAAGCGAGCGGCAGAATTTTAGACGAAAAAATGGGTTGTGCTTCTATTGTGGTGATTCAACTCATGTTATATCAGCATGCTTTAAGCGTACTAAGAAGCCTGACAAGTCTGTTTCAATTAGCACTTTACAGTCTAAGTTTATTCTATCTGTGACCCTGATTTGTTCTTTGTCATCTATTACCGCGGACGCCTATGTCGACTCTGGCGCTGCTTTGAGTCTTATGGATTGGTCCTTTGCCAAACGCTGTGGGTATGATTTGGAGCCATTGGAGGCTCCGATACCTCTGAAAGGGATTGACTCCACCCCATTGGCTAGTAATAAACCACAATACTGGACACAAGTGACTATGCGTGTTAATCCGGATCACCAGGAGGTTATTCGCTTTCTGGTGCTGTATAATCTACATGATGTTTTGGTGCTGGGATTGCCATGGCTGCAATCTCATAACCCAGTCCTCGACTGGAGAGCTATGTCTGTGTTAAGCTGGGGATGTAAAGGAACTCATGGGGACGTACCTTTGGTTTCCATTTCATCATCTATTCCCTCTGAGATTCCTGAATTCTTGACTGACTTTCGTGACGTTTTTGAAGAACCCAAGGTTGGTTCACTACCTCCGCACCGGGAGTGCGATTGTGCCATAGACTTGATTCCGGGTAGTAAATACCCTAAGGGTCGTTTATTTAATCTGTCTGTGCCTGAACACGCGGCTATGCGAGAATATATAGAGGAGTCCTTGGAAAAGGGACATATTCGTCCTTCGTCATCTCCCTTAGGAGCCGTTTTTTTCTTTGTGTCTAAGAAAGACGGCTCTTTGAGGCCGTGTATTGATTATCGACTTTTGAATAAAATCACGGTTAAATATCAATATCCGTTACCACTGCTTACTGATTTGTTTGCTCGTATAAAGGGGGCCAAGTGGTTCTCTAAGATTGATCTCCGTGGGGCGTATAATTTGGTGCGAATCAAGCAGGGGGATGAGTGGAAAACCGCATTTAATACGCCCGAGGGCCATTTTGAGTATTTGGTGATGCCTTTTGGTCTTTCTAATGCCCCTTCAGTCTTCCAGTCCTTTATGCATGACATTTTCCGTGATTATTTGGATAAATTTATGATTGTGTATCTGGATGATATTCTGATTTTTTCGGATGACTGGGACTCTCATGTCCAGCAGGTCAGGAGGGTTTTTCAGGTTTTGCGGTCTAATTCCTTGTGTGTGAAGGGTTCTAAGTGTGTTTTGGGGGTTCAAAAGATTTCCTTCTTGGGATACATTTTTTCCCCCTCTTCCATCGAGATGGATCCTGTCAAGGTTCAGGCTATTGGTGATTGGACGCAACCCTCTTCTCTTAAGAGTCTTCAGAAATTTTTGGGCTTTGCTAACTTTTATCGTCGATTTATTGCTGGTTTTTCTGATGTTGTCAAACCATTGACTGATTTGACTAAGAAGGGTGCTGATGTTGCTGATTGGTCCCCTGATGCTGTGGAGGCCTTTCGGGAGCTCAAGCGCCGCTTTTCTTCCGCCCCAGTGTTGCGTCAGCCTGATGTTGCTCTTCCTTTTCAGGTTGAGGTCGACGCTTCTGAAATCGGAGCTGGGGCGGTGTTGTCGCAGAGAAGTTCCGACTGCTCCGTGATGAGACCTTGTGCCTTTTTTTCCCGTAAATTTTCGCCCGCCGAGCGGAATTATGATATTGGGAATCGGGAGCTTTTGGCCATGAAGTGGGCTTTTGAGGAGTGGCGTCACTGGCTTGAGGGGGCCAGACATCAGGTGGTGGTATTGACTGACCACAAAAATTTAATTTACCTTGAGTCTGCCAGGCGCCTGAATCCTAGACAGGCGCGCTGGTCGTTGTTTTTCTCTCGGTTTAATTTTGTGGTGTCTTACCTACCGGGTTCCAAGAATGTTAAGGCGGATGCCCTTTCTAGGAGTTTTGAGCCTGACTCCCCTGGTAATTCTGAGCCCACAGGTATCCTTAAAGATGGAGTGATATTGTCTGCCGTTTCTCCAGACCTGCGGCGGGCCTTGCAGGAGTTTCAGGCGGATAGACCTGATCGTTGCCCACCTGGTAGACTGTTTGTTCCTGATGATTGGACCAGTAGAGTCATCTCTGAGGTTCATTCTTCTGCGTTGGCAGGTCATCCTGGAATCTTTGGTACCAGGGATTTGGTGGCAAGGTCCTTCTGGTGGCCTTCCCTGTCACGAGATGTGCGAGGCTTTGTGCAGTCTTGTGACGTTTGTGCTCGGGCCAAGCCTTGTTGTTCTCGGGCTAGTGGATTGTTGTTACCCTTGCCTATCCCGAAGAGGCCTTGGACGCACATCTCGATGGATTTTATTTCGGATCTGCCTGTTTCTCAGAAGATGTCTGTCATCTGGGTGGTGTGTGACCGTTTCTCTAAGATGGTCCATCTGGTTCCCTTGCCTAAGTTGCCTTCTTCTTCCGAGTTGGTTCCTCTGTTTTTTCAAAATGTTGTTCGTTTGCATGGTATTCCGGAGAATATCGTTTCTGACAGAGGGACCCAATTCGTGTCTAGATTTTGGCGGGCTTTCTGTGCTAGGATGGGCATAGATTTGTCTTTTTCGTCTGCTTTCCATCCTCAGACTAATGGCCAGACCGAGCGGACTAATCAGACCTTGGAGACATATTTGAGGTGTTTTGTGTCTGCGGATCAGGATGATTGGGTTGTTTTTTTGCCTTTGGCGGAGTTCGCCCTCAATAATCGGGCCAGCTCTGCCACCTTGGTGTCCCCGTTTTTCTGTAATTCGGGGTTTCATCCTCGATTTTCCTCCGGTCAAGTGGAATCTTCGGATTGTCCTGGAGTGGATGCTGTGGTGGAGAGGTTGCATCAGATTTGGGGGCAGGTGGTGGACAATTTGAAGTTGTCCCAGGAGAAGACTCAGCTTTTTGCCAACCGCCGTCGTCGTGTTGGTCCTCGGCTTTGTGTTGGGGACTTGGTGTGGTTGTCTTCTCGTTTTGTCCCTATGAGGGTTTCTTCTCCTAAGTTTAAGCCTCGGTTCATCGGCCCGTACAAGATATTGGAGATTCTTAACCCTGTGTCCTTCCGTTTGGACCTCCCTGCATCCTTTTCGATTCATAATGTTTTTCATTGGTCATTGTTGCGCAGGTATGAGGTACCGGCTGTGCCTTCCGTTGAGCCTCCTGCTCCGGTGTTGGTTGAGGGTGAGTTGGAGTACGTTGTGGAAAAGATCTTAGACTCTCGTGTTTCCAGACGGAAGCTCCGGTATCTGGTCAAATGGAAGGGATACGGTCAGGAGGATAATTCTTGGGTCACTGCCTCTGATGTTCATGCCTCCGATCTTGTCCGTGCCTTTCATAGGGCTCATCCTGATCGCCCTGGTGGTTCTGGTGAGGGTTCGGTGCCCCCTCCTTGAGGGGGGGGTACTGTTGTGAAATTGGATTCTGGGCTCCCCCGGTGGCCACTTGTGGAATTGTACTTGTGTGCATCATCCCCTCTGTTCACCTGCTCCTATCAGGATGTGGGAGTCGCTATATAACCTTGCTCCTCTGTCAGTTTCATGCCGGTCAACAATGTAATCAGAAGCCTTCTGTGCATGTTCCTGCTACTAGACAACTCCTAGCTAAGTTGGACTTTTGTCCTTGTGTGTTTTTGCATTTTGTTCCTGTTCACAGCTGCTGTTTCGTTACTGTGTCTGGAAAGCTCTTGTGAGCGGAAATTGCCACTCTGGTGTTATGAGTTAATGCTAGAGTCTTAAAGTAATTTCTGGATGGTGTTTTGATAGGGTTTTCTGCTGACCATGAAAGTGCCCTTTCTGTCTTCATGCTATCTAGTAAGCGGACCTCGATTTTGCTAAACCTATTTTCATACTACGTTTGTCATTTCATCTAAAATCACCGCCAATATATGTGGGGGCCTCTGTCTGCCTTTTGGGAAAATTTCTCTAGAGGTGAGCCAGGACTGTCTTTTCCTCTGCTAGTATTAGGTAGTTCTCCGGCTGGCGCTGGGCATCTAGGGATAAAAAACGTAGGCATGCTACCCGGCCACTTCTAGTTGTGCGGCAGGTTTAGTTCATGGTCAGTATAGTTTCCATCTTCCAAGAGCTAGTTCTCATATATGCTGGGCTATGTTCTCTCGCCATTGAGAATCATGACACTGCACAAAGGAACGCACATCCCGCGACAAGGAAGGCCACCAAAAAGACCTGGCCACCAAGTCTCTGGTACCAAATTTTCCAGGATGGCCCGCCAACACCGAAGAATGAACCTCGGAGATGACTCTGTTGGTCCATCTATCCGGGACAAACAGTCTCTCCGGTGGACAGCGATCAGGTCTATCCGCCTGAAACTCTTGCAGCACACGTCGCAAATCTGGGGAGATGGCAGACAAAATCACCCCTTCTCTAAGAATACCAGCCGGCTCTGAATCTCCAGGAGAGTCAGGCACAAAACTCCTAGAAAGAGCATCAGCCTTCACATTCTTGGAACCAGGCAGGTACGAAACCACGAAATC
This sequence comes from Ranitomeya variabilis, assembly GCF_051348905.1. Taxonomy (NCBI): domain Eukaryota; kingdom Metazoa; phylum Chordata; class Amphibia; order Anura; family Dendrobatidae; genus Ranitomeya; species Ranitomeya variabilis. Next base: position 1,059,313,547 of record NC_135233.1, read on the forward strand.
AAAACGAGAGAAAAACAACGACCAACGAGCCTGTCTGGGATTCAGCCGCTTGGCCGACTCGAGATAAATCAAATTCTTGTGATCAGTCAAGACCACCACACGATGCTTAGCTCCCTCAAGCCAATGTCGCCACTCCTCAAATGCCCACTTCATAGCCAACAACTCCCGATTACCGACATCATAATTCCGCTCGGCAGGCGAAAACTTTCTTGAAAAGAAAGCACATGGCTTCATCACAGAGTCATTGGAGCTTCTCTGCGACAAAGCAGCCCCCGCTCCAATCTCGGAAGCATCAACCTCCACCTGGAAGGGAAGTGACACATCTGGCTGACATAAGACCGGAGCCGAAGAAAACCGGTGCTTCAGCTCCCGAAAGGCCTCCACAGCCGCAGAGGACCAATTAGTCACATCAGAACCTTTCTTGGTCAAATCCGTCAAAGGCTTAACAACACCAGAAAAATTAGCTATGAAGCGACGGTAAAAATTAGCAAAACCCAAGAACTTCTGAAGACTCTTAACCGATGTAGGCTGCGTCCAGTCATGAATAGCCTGAACCTTGACTGGGTCCATCTCAATAGTAGAAGGAGAAAAAATGAAACCCAAAAAAGAAATCTTCTGGACTCCAAAAAGACATTTTGAGCCCTTCACAAATAAAGCATTGTCACGCAGGACCTGAAAGACCATCCTGACCTGCTTAACATGAGACTCCCAATCATCCGAAAAAAACAGAATATCATCCAGATACACAATCATAAACTTATCCAGATATTCACGGAAGATGTCGTGCATAAAGGACTGAAAGACTGAAGGAGCATTAGAAAGTCCAAAAGGCATCACCAGATACTCAAAATGGCCTTCAGGCGTATTAAATGCAGTTTTCCATTCATCACCCTGTTTTATACGCACAAGGTTATACGCACCAAGAAGATCTATCTTGGTGAACCAACTAGACCCCCTAATGCGAGCAAACAAATCAGTTAACAATGGCAAAGGACACTGAAATATTCAAAAGGCGATAATCAATACAAGGTCTCAGGGAACCATCCTTCTTAGCCACAAAAAAGAATCCCGCACCAAGAGGGGAAGAGGAAGGGCGAATATGTCCCTTCTCCAAAGACTCCTTTATATAACTCCGCATGGCAGCATGCTCCGGCACAGATAAATTGAAAAGTCGTCCCTTAGGAAACTTACTACCAGGAATCAAATTTATAGCACAATCACAGTCCCTATGAGGAGGTAGAGAATTGAGTTTGGGCTCCTCAAATACATCCTGGTAGTCTGACAAAAACGTAGGGACTTCAGAAGGAGTGGATGAAGCAATTGACACCACAGGAGCGTCACCATGAATTCCCTGACAACCCCAACTTGACACAGACATAGCTTTCCAATCCAGGACTGGATTATGAGTCTGCAACCATGGTAGACCCAACACGACAACATCATGCAAATTATGCAATACAAGAAAGCGAATCACCTCCTGATGAACAGGAGTCATGCACATGGTCACTTGTGTCCAGTACTGAGGTCTATTCGTAGCCAATGGCGTAGAGTCAATTCCCCTTAGTGGAATAGGGAATTTTAAAGGCTCCAAATCAAAACCACAGCGCCTGGCAAATGACCAATCCATCAGACTCAGGGCAGCACCTGAATCTACAAAGGCATTAACCGGGTAAGATGACAGGGAACAAATCAGGGTTACAGACAAAATGAACTTAGGCTGTAAAGTACCAATGGTGACAGATTTATCAACCTTTTTTTTGCGCTTAGAGCATGCTGAGATAACATGAGCTGAGTCACCACAGTAAAAGCACAACCCATTTTGCCGTCTATAATTTTGCCGTTCACTTCTGGTCAGAATTCTGTCACATTGCATAGATTCAGGTGGCTGTTCAGAAGACACCGCCAAATGGTACACAGGTTTGCGCTCCCGCAACCGCCGATCAATCTGCATTGACTCATTCAGACCTGCAGGCGTAGGGAACCCCACCATGACATTCTTAATGGCTTCAGAAAGACCTTCTCTGAAATTTGCAGCCAGGGCACACTCATTCCACTGAGTAGGCACCGACCATTTCCGAAATTTCTGGCAGTACACCTCTGCTTCATCTTGCCCCTGCGAGAGGGCCAATAACGCTTTTTCAGCCTGGTTCTAAAGATTAGGTTCCTCATAGAGCAATCCAAGGGCCAGAAAAAACGCATCCACACTGAGCAATGCAGGATCCCCTGGCGCCAATGCGAAGGCCCAATCTTGAGGGTCACCACGCAAAAAGGAAATAATAATCCTAACTTGCTGAACGGCATCACCAGAGGAACGAGGTTTCAAAGAAAGAAACAACTTACAATTGTTCTTAAAATTTAGGAACCTAGATCTATCTCCAGAAAACAACTCCGGAATAGGTATCCTAGGCTCAGACATAGGACTGTGAACAACAAAATCCTGAATACTCTGAACTCTAGCAGCAAGATGATCCAGACTGGAAACCAAGCTCTGGACATCCATGTCAGCAGCTGAACTCAGAGCCACACCAAGATTAAGAGGAGGAGAGAAGCTAGCACAGCAGCTAGACACACGGCAACAACAAGAAAAAAAAATAAAAAATTTCTCAAGGCTTCTTTTCTCCTGCTTCTGCCATGCAATTAAAACTTTGCGGGCCGGCTGTACTGTTATGATCCCTAGTGGCTGAGGATCACAAATAGATCAGCAAGTGATTAAACTAAGGACGAGCTCTAGGGAGATGGTAACTGGACTGATCGCAAATCTGAACCTATCCAAAACAACTAGAGGCAGCCGGTGAACGTGCCTAAAAAATTCCTAGACGTTTCGAGCCAGCCTGAGGAACTAGCTACCCCTAAAGAGAAAGAAAGACCTCGCTTGCCTCCAGAGAAATAATCCCCAAAGATATAGAAGCCCCCAACAAATATTAACAGTGAAGTAAAAAGAAGGCACATACATAGGGATGAAATCAGATTCAGCAAAAGAGGCCCACTAGTACTAGAAAGCAGAAAATAGAGCAGGGGTCTATGCGATCAATAAAAAACCCTTACAAAATATCCATCCTGAGATTTCAAGAACCGACACACCAACTAACGGTGTGTGGGGAGAAACTCAGCCCACTAGAGCAACCAGCAAGCGAGGGAATTACATTTTAGCAAGCTGGAACAGAAAACATGATAAACACTGCTGATCAAAAAATAAGCAAACAAAACTTAGCTTATCCTGGATGGACTGGGAGCAAGGTAGTCAGAAGGAATCTGAGTAGCACTGATTACATCGACAGCCGGCAACAAGTGAAAGTAAAACAGAGCTATATAGGAACCTCCCAGAGGATAACGAACCAGCTGATAGCCAGAGACCAGCAGGATAACAGGCAAAGCCACCAGGGGGAGCCCAAAGCAAAAGTCACACCATACCACCAGTGACCACAAGAGGGAGCCTGAACACAGAGTTCACAACAGTCTTCTTTCCAAAATGGTGTCATAGGGGGTCTTCTTTCCAAAATGGTGTCACTTGTGGGGGGTTTCAATGTTTAGGCACATCAGTGGCTCTCCAAACGCAACATGGTGTCTGATCTCAATCCCAGTCAATTTTGCATTAAAAAGTCACACGGCACTCCTTCCCTTCCGAGCTCTGCCATGCGCCCAAACAGTGGTTTACCCCCACATTTGGGGTATCAGCGTACTGAGGACAAATTGCACAACAACTTTTGGTGTACAATTTTTTCTGGTACCCTTGAGAAAATAAAAAATTGGGGGCAAAATGTTGATTTTTGTGAAAAAAATATTATTTTTTATTTTTACGGCTCTACATTATAAACTTCTGTGAAGCACTTGGTGGGTCAAAGCGCTCACCACACATCTAGATAAGTTCCTTAGGGGGTCTTCTTTCCAAAATGGTGTCATAGGGGGTCTTCTTTCCAAATTGGTGTCACTTGTGGGGGGTTTCAATGTTTAGGCACATCAGTGGCTCTCCAAACGCAACATGGTGTCTGATCTCAATCCCAGTCAATTTTGCATTGAAAAGTCAAATGGCGCTCCTTCCCTTCCGAGCTCTGCCATGCGCCCAAACAGTGGTTTAACCCCACATATTGGGTATCGGCGTACTCAGGATAAATTGTACAACAACGTTTGGGGTCCATTTTTTCCTGTTACTCTTGGTAAAATAAAACAAATTGAAGCTGAAGTAAATTTTTTTTTTTTAAAGTGAAATGTTCATTTTTTTTAAACATTCCAAAAATTCCTGTGAAACACCTGAAGGATTAATAAACTTCTTGAATGTGGTTTTGAGCACCTTGAGGGATGATGTTTTTAGAATGGTGTCACACTTGGTTATTTTCTATCATATAGACCCCTCAAAATGACTTCAAATGTGAAGTGGTCCCTAAAAAAAATGGTGTTGTAAAAATGAGAAATTGCTGTTCAACTTTTACCCCTTATAACTCCCTAAAAAAAAAATTTTGGTTCCAAAATTGTGCTGATGTAAAGTAGACATGTGGAAAATGTGACTTTTTAAGTATTTTGTGTGATTTAAGGGCATAAAAATTCAAAGTTGTAAAATTGCTAAATTTTCAAAATTTTTGTCAAATTTCCATTTTTTTCACAAATAAACGCAGGTAATATCATAGAAATTTTACAACTGTGATGAAGTCCAATATGTCCAAAAAAAACTTTGTCATAATCACCGGGATCCATTGAAGCGTTCCAAAGTTATAACCTCATAAAGGGACAGTGGTCAGAATTATAAAAATTGGCCAGGTCATTAACGTGCAAACCACCCTTGGGGCTTAAGGGGTTAACTGGGCTTTAAGTAGCTAGCCTCAGTTTCTGTGAGGGCACTCTTTAACATAAAAACAATTTCAGTTAATTCCTATTGTACCATGACTGCTATGGTGACAGAACCCCTTTAAGTCATTTCCCTACCCACATTTGTTTGAAGGGGAATTAACCTGTTTTTACCCCCATTTATCTTCCTTTTGTAACCACCTTGCCCATACTATGACCATTTTACAGCCATTTTAAAGTACCATAGTAACATAGTAACATAGTTAGTAAGGCCGAAAAAAGACATTTGTCCATCCAGTTCAGCCTATATTCCATCATAATAAATCCCCAGATCTACGTCCTTCTACAGAACCTAATAATTGTATGATACAATATTGTTCTGCTCCAGGAAGACATCCAGGCCTCTCTTGAACCCCTCGACTGAGTTCGCCATCACCACCTCCTCAGGCAAGCAATTCCAGATTCTCACTGCCCTAACAGTAAAGAATCCTCTTCTAACTTGGTGGAAAAACCTTCTCTCCTCCAGACGCAAAGAATGCCCCCTTGTGCCCGTCACCTTCCTTGGTATAAACAGATCCTCAGCGAGATATTTGTATTGTCCCCTTATATACTTATACATGGTTATTAGATCGCCCCTCAGTCGTCTTTTTTCTAGACTAAATAATCCTAATTTCGCTAATCTATCTGGGTATTGTAGTTCTCCCATCCCCTTTATTAATTTTGTTGCCCTCCTTTGTACTCTCTCTAGTTCCATTATATCCTTCCTGAGCACCGGTGCCCAAAACTGGACACAGTACTCCATGTGCGGTCTAACTAGGGATTTGTACAGAGGCAGTATAATGCTCTCATCATGTGTATTCAGACCTCTTTTAATGCACCCCATGATCCAACGTTTGGGTCACCATTGATTTCTTTTAGGTTCAAGTTCGGGGTGAAGTTCAAACTCAAACTAAACTTTTTATTGTATGTTGGCAAACCCGGCAAACTCGAACCTCCATGGGTTCGCTCATCACTAATATTTACCCTTGAATGGCTATTTATTTCTCTATGTATTCTTACTATTGAATTTATTAGCTCAGTATTTACATTGGTGATTTATTGCAAGCTGGTAGGTTAACAGTTAAAGGGAACCTGTCACCCCCCCAAGGTGTTTTTAACTAAAAGAGCCATCTTGTGCAGCACTAATGCTGCATTCTGTCAAGGTGGCTCTTCTAGTTCAGGTCCCTGCAAATGCTGAAATAATCGCTTTTATAATGTGACCCTCATACCTCGAATTAGACCTGGGGGCAGGTCTTTCCCTCCTTACACAGACGCACCACAGCCGTCACTCAGGGCCTCTGCACGCTGGGCACCGCCTCCTCTTCCTTCATTATCGTCCCCGGCGCCTGCACTGTAAGTTCGAAGGGCAGCATAACTGCGCATGCCCGAAAAATAACTTACACGCAGGCGCCAATGATAAGTTTCTAATAGCATCCTCCCCCCCCAAATTCATTGTAATTTCCTGATGACTTCCTCCCCCACACCCCAATAAATGATAAATCGATACTGGTGTCCTCTCCATCCCCCAATTCATTTTAAGTTCCTGAAAGTTTCTTCCCCATTCCTTAATTCATTAAGAAATTTTAAAGCATCCTATTCCTCTTTTTCCCCTGTCCCCACTGTGTTAAAAAATATTTATCACTCACCTCTTCGGATGTTCTCCCTCTGAATCGTTTCCTTCATCTTAGGGCCAGGTATTCTCTAAATGACTTATGTGCTGCGAGCCTGATTCGTAGAGAAAGCACCAATCAGGGAGTTGAGGATGGCTTCCTGCAGCTGTGCTGCTATTGTTAACTGTAGATAGCAAAGCTGTGGAAACATTCCCTGCCTGGTACACCACTATTGATGAGGGTAATCTGGCCTCTGGAGCCTCAAGCTTTGAGCAAAATGCTAGATTTCCATCATTATATACTGCCCTGGCACAGCTGTCATGAGCCCAACCCCACCTCAGAGCATCAGTTCAGTTGCTCCAGAGGTATGTCCGCAACTGAGTGGCCAAATATAAATACAAATAGTCATAGACATCTCTTGACAGAGTTTTGCAAAACCTTTTTTTTTTCAAAGCTGATAATTTTGGAATATGTTGAGCCAAGAGGAAGGTAAGGAAGGACCTCTATCCTATTTTTTTCACCACAGAGTCAATTGTAGACCGTTGGGTTGCTTTGAGATGGTGGCTGACAGACTGTCATTTTTTAAACTAGTGCTGCTCAATTTCCAATTTTTTCTAATTTTCTTTCTATCAATAAGGAGGAGATTGTAGACTACTGTACGCAGATTAAACCCAAACATCAGAAAATCTTCGATTTTAAGACTGTCTGCCAATAAAAACCTGCTGTTATTCTTTCCTAATAGATTAAGCCAAACCAGTTAAACGACTCTTCATTTTGTATTAGGTAGCACATGATTGTCTTTTTTTAATTGTGAAGCAAGAAGATGCTCACTAATGGGTTTATTCTGCAGGCGGATAAACTCTAATGATTTAGTGGGAGCTTATTGATTGGAATAATTCAACAGTCATTAAAAAAAACTCTAAAAAGTGTGTGAAATTGAAAAATCTGTTCCTTGCTTCTTTACAAATTACATCTCATGCTGAATTGTTGGGCATCTGCCCAAGTCTGAAAACCGGGAAGACAGATGGAGACATTTATTTTCATAAAAGAGCTATAAGTTTCTTGTACAAGCCTTCATTGTTACAGCCTTCATTTACTTTTTGAGGCTGTCGTTCTCTCCACTAAGTAATGAGTTTAAAATGAATGGTTATCGAAAGCATCATTTTGTAAATTATTACCCGAGATATACAGCTATCAATTCTTACATTTTCTGCAAGCTAAACTTCAGAATTGTACAATGTAACGTCTATGTCTTAATGTAAGTTGGCTATTTCTTAATTTAAAGTTATACAATTGCTCTTACATAGTCATCTGAATACTGTCATGTCGTCATGTCTCCATTATATGCAAAATCTATGGAAAATTTCTCATTTGGTAGATCTTAAAGTGGGATGAAAGATTTAATAATCTGGGATATAACACAATTTTTCAGTTCGGAAAAAAATTGAAAAAGACAATCTTGAAAATTTGAGATTGTGATATTAATCGAAATCAAACTAACCCTAAGTTCCCATACAGTAATAACTAGGCTTTTTGTGCAATGGAACCAAATAAAGCAAATATATGCCCATTATTAGAGATGAGCAAGTCAGTTAAAAGAGAATTTGATATGCCTCAAATTTTACAAAAAAAGTTGGATTCCTCCAAATCTGAACTTTTTGTGATTATTTTTATGCAAATCGAGCAAAATTGCGAGGACATGACCATTTTGTTGACGTAGAAGTCAGTGAACTGGGTGAAAAAAGATTTTAGAAAAAATACTCATTTCACCATTCAATTGTCCTGTCATCACAGCCCTGGTGCGATCCTCAGCACATCTCTGTTTGGCCTATTTTTTACTTCTCCACAGCATGCAATGTCCTTTTCCTCAGTCTTCTATCTGCATCAGAGCTCTTGGCACTGAGTCTCTGATGTCATGACATACCACGAGCATCACTTGAGGACTATTAAAGAAGAGGCCAGAGGGAGCTGTGTAGAGGGATAGGTTAGCAGTCTCTTTTGTCTACTGTATATTGGTGTACATATCTAACTAGCCAAGCAAAACTGACAGCTGCGGGCTGCAACCACCAGCTGTCAATTTTATTATGGCCGATTATAAAGAACTATATGGTGGCCCCATTCTAAGGCATTGGGTATTCTAGAATATGTATGTAGTTTATTTATGAAGATTTAAGAATAATTCAATGAATACACAGTATTTTCTGGGTAAAATATATACTGTACATTATCGCTAGTGATGAGCGAATGTGCTCGCCTCTAATCGTGACTCGCACGAGTATCAGTGTACTTGGTGTACTCGCCGAGCACCAAATATTTCCGGTATTATTCGGCGGTAACTGGTGTCTCCACCCAGAATTTTTGGCGGACTTTAGAGATCCAATCACGCTGCAGGGATTGTCTGCCAGGCCATGAAATGCAGCAGCCATCTTTGTTGTGGTCGTGCATTGATTGGCTTGGCCGCACAGCATCATCCCGAGTATAAGAGACCTGGTGCCGCACTGCTCACCGCATTCAGCTCTGAATTCAGTGAGAGTAGGGAGAGCTGCTGCAGAGATAGGGTCAGACTCGTGGTTTCTATAGTTAGTGTTGGTCTGCAACTGTTAAATCCACAACTCCTGAGAAACCAACAGTCCTTTTTAGGGTTAATTCATGGGTCTCAATATTGCAGCGCTAGGTAGGCAGGGCTCGGCATATCCACATCAGTGCAAAGCCTGCAGGCACTGTATGTACGTACATAGCTCCCACTGCATCCCTCCCAAAGCTCCATAACTGTCTGCTGCTGCTGCAGCAGCTTCTTTACTATATACCTAGTTGCATTTTTTTTTACCAAAACTTCACCCCCCCAAAAAAAAATACAGTCTGTTCTGTCAGACTGAGGCCTGTTTAAAAATCATAGTTTGTCAGGCATACGTAGCATAGTTGTGTGTGTGCTAGCCTTGTGCCACTTTTTTTTGTGTGTGTTTTAAATTCACAAAAAAAAGCCTCATATATCTGCGTGCTCCAAATTTGGCATTTTAGTCCGTTTTTCCACTGTTTTTGCTGACTGTTATTCTACTTATATACAGCACTATTTTGCATTTTACAAAAAAAACAGGTCACATATTTGGCAGTGTGATATTTCCGTGACAGGTCTCATATATCTGCGTGCTCCAAGTTTGGGCATTTTAGGCCTGTTTTCCACTGTTTTGCTGTCTGTAACTCTAATTATATACAGCACTATATTGTTTAAAAAAATATAAAAAGGCCACATATTTGGCAGCGTGGTATTTCCTTGACAGGCCTCATATATCTGCATGGTCCAAGTTTGGGCATTGTAGACCGGTGTACTACTTTTTTTGCTGTCTGTTACTCTACTTATATATAGCACTATTTTGCATTCACAAAATACGGGCCATATATTTGGCAGTGTGGTATTTCCGTGACCTGCCTCATATACCTGCGTGCTCCAAGTTTGGGCATTTTAAGCCAGTTTTCCACTGTTTTTGCTGTCTGTTGCTCTAATTATATACAGCATTATTTTGCATAAAAATATAAAAAGGCCACATATTTGGCAGTGTGGTATTTCTGTGACAGACCTCATATACCTGCGTGCTCCAAGTTTGGGCATTGTAGGACGGTTTATCAATTTTTGCTGTCTGTTACTCTACTTATATACAGCACTATTTTGCATTCAGAAAATACAGGCCACATACTTGGCAGTGTGGTATTTCCGTGATAGGCCTCATATATCTGCGTGCTCCAAGTTTGGGCATTGAAGGCCGGTGTACCACTTTTTTTGCTGTCTGTTACTCTACTTATATACAGCACTATTTTGCATTCAGAAAATACAGGCCACATATTTGGCAGTGTGGTATTTCTGTGACAGGCCTCATATATCTGCATGCTCCAAGTTTGGGCATTGTAGGCCGGTTTTCCACTGTTTTTGCTGTCTGTTAGTCTAATTATATACAGCACTATTTTGCATAAAAAATATAAAAAGGCCACATATTTGGCAGTGTGGCATTACCGTGACAGGCCTCATATATGTGCGTGCTCCAAGTGTGGGCATTGTAGGCCGGTTTACTACTTTTTTGCCATCTGTTACTCTACTTATATACAGCACTATTTTGCATAAAAAAATATTAAAAGGCCACATATTTGGCAGTGTGGTATTTCTGTGACAGGCCTCATATATCTGCGTGCTCCAAGATTGGGCTTTGTAGGCTGGTGTACCACTTTTTTTGGTGTCTGTTACTCTACTTATATACAGCACTATTTTGCATTCACAAAATACAGGCCACATATTTAGCAGTGTGGTATTTCCGTGACAAGCCTCAAATATCTGCGTGCTCCAAGTTTGGACATTGTAGGCCTTTTGCCACTGTTTTTACTGTCTGTTACTCTACTTATATACAGCACTATTTTGCATAAATTAAATTCACAAAAAAGCCCCAAAAAATTGAATACAGTCTGTTATGTCAGGCTGAGGCCTGCCTGGTGTTTGTGTTTGAAAAATCGTAGATTTTCAGGCATGCTGATCAGATATTATTTCGCTACTAATAAATATAATTGTGTTGAGCTTTTGAAATAGTGCAGTCGTCCATTTAAAATGGGCAAGGCAAGGGGCAATGGACGGGGAAGTGGACGTGATGCTGATGTTTCATGCGGAGGACGAGGCTGTGGCCAATGTGAAAGTGGGCCATAACAAAGACTCACTTCTTCTCGCTCGACCTTTCTGTCTCAGTTTCTTGGGGACCGCAGCACACCAGCATACCACTATTGAAGCCAGAGCAGTGTAAAACGGTTGTTGGTTGGATAGCGGATAATGCTTCCAGTCATTTAGCCACCACCATGTCTTCCACACAGTCAAGTCTGAGTAGCCGTGAGTGTGCCCAGGATATTCCTCACCCTGATCCTCCTTCCTCCCACCATACCGAGTGCCCTGAGACAACTGATCCCACACTTGGACACTCTGATGAGCTGTTCAGTTTTCCATTTCAAGATTTCGGACTCTCAGCCAGTCAACTTGAAGTGGTGACAGCTGAGATCGCATGTAGAAATGCCCAAAGCTTTGACCAGCTCCGGTCACACAAAGGCAATGGTGGGAAAGTGTCAGAAGAGGTGGACGATGATGAGACACAATTGCCAGAAAGTCAGGAGGAGGAGCAGGGTGCAGATGTGGAAGACGAGGTGGTGGATGACTATGTAACTGACCCAACCTGGCAGGAGGACATGCAGAGTGAGGGCAGCAGCACACAGGGGGAAGGAGGCATATCCCCCCAACATGCAGGAAGAAGCAGTGTGGTGGCCACAGACAGAAGGCGTGCATCCGTTCCCCGTAACACCAACATGAGTGAAGTTGCCATTCCAACTGTTAGATCTTCCCGAGTCTGGCTATTTTTAAAAAAACTCTGCCGATAGCCCCAAACAGTCCATTTGCAGCCTCAGCAGGGGTAGCAAACAACAAGACTGACCACCACCAACATGATCAGGCACATAGCAGCAAAGCACCCGATTTTGTGGGCTGAACCCCAGGCTCCAGGACCACTGTCTGCAGGTGACAACATTGCTTCTTCCACTGTTTTGTATTGAAGCCAATCCCCAGTACACTGTGCATGTGAAGATGCCTCTAGCCCTGCACCTGTTGTTGCTCACAGTCAAGCAGCACCATCATCAAGCCCGTCCACATCCTTGTCTCAGCACAGCCTTCAGTTGTCTATTCTCCAGTTTTTGGAATGCAAGCGGAAACACTCAGCCAATGCCCCACAGGCCACAGTCCTAAATTGTAATATTTCTCTTCTGCTTGCACTAGAAATGTTGCCTTTTAGGCTCGTTGAGATGGAAGCTTTCCGCAACCTGATGGTACTCAGTCCCCAGTCACCACAATTTCTCCCGGTGTGCTGTATCGGCATTACACCAGCATATGTCCCACAACATTACCCGTGCCCTCAACGATGCTGTTACAGGGTAAGTCCACCTAATTACAGACACATGGACAAGTTCTTGTGGACAGGGACGGTACATCTCAATGACGGCACATTGGGTTAACATAGTGCAAACCGGGACCCAGTCGGACCTTGGGATGGAACACATCTTCCCCATGCTGAGGATTGCTGGCCCTACGTCAATCAGGGTTGCCCCCACAGTCTACAGCTCCTGCACCTCCTCCTCCTCCTCTTCATTCTCCATCTCTGAAATCAACATATCAGTCAGAAGCTGGAAGCACTGCAGCACTGCATCAACCTAGTGGCTAATCTGTATAGGTGACAAACCGCACAATGCAGAAGAGTTGTGGACAGCGCTGAAAGAGCAGTCTGATATATGGATGACACTGCTGAACCTACAGCCAGGCATGGTCGTGAGTGACAATGGGCGTAAACTGGTGGCGGCTCTAAGGCAAGGTAAGCTCACAGATGTACCTTGCTTGGCCCATGTGCTTAACCTCATGGTTCAACGTTTTCTGAAAAGCTACTCGGAGCTAGTGAAAGTACGCATTCTGTCTGCCCATTTTAGAAAGTCAGCTACAGCTTCAGCTGCCCTTGCCGTACTTCAGCAGCATTTGCAGCTTCCAGCTCACTGGCTGGTGTGTGTGTTATGGGAATTTGGTTTGGATAAATCTATCCCTGTGTGTCCTGGGGCCTTTTCCAGTAAGACTGAGTATTTTGAGTGCTCATCAAGAATGGACTGTACACCATTGTGACAGAAAAACATTCCATCAATACTGATGATTTGTTGTACATACATGGATTTATAATTGCATATAGAAAGGAGGTGGTTAAGGGTGGTTAGTTAATTACCATATTGTCTAGCTCCTCTGTTATTGGTTATCTAGATATATATGGAATATTGTGATTAATGTACATATGGATGCTGATTAAGCAACTAAAATGTAGCTCTCTGCATCTAGGACAAAGTTGAGACATCTGATCATCACTTAATACATCTGGTACTGTTCCGCTTTTTGGGTGTCTGGAAAGTACAGAGGAACCATCTGGCCTAGCTCATGTGGTCAAGTCGAGCAATTGATTATAAACTAGCTGAGCATATACTAGCTGTGGATATATGAGTATATATGATTATAGAGGAGTATACATGCAAGTGAGATCTACATGATATATGTATTTCTATCACAAGCCCCTCTTAGATATCACTTGCCCTAATCCTAGCCTCCTGTCCCAAAGCACTGCAACTCTTTTGTGCTGCCGGTGAACTGACGCATGCCTAGCGCAGTCCCAAGCATAAACAGTCGCACTTAGAATTTCTTCAGAATTTTGCCAAACAAGTGATTTTTTTTTATTTTCAAAACATCAAAATAGAACAATTCACCGCAGTGTTGTAAGGTAACGTTTCGACCCGCTTGGTCTTTTTCAAACCTTACTGAAAAAACAAGAGAATTTACATGGTGTCAATCTAGTATAAGAAGACGAATAAAATACACAAATACGAATATACAACGGGCCAAACAATAGAGTACAGACATAAAAATACACTAATAGATGAGACAACAATATTCAGTGTCCCATGCAATATATGGCGGTACTATCCTGGAAAAGGTTCTAGATATTACAAATATCACAAGTTGCAGTGGTGAAAATGCAAATCATAGCATGAGCGATACAAAGAGGATTGAGAAGAGGCTATAAACTAGCACATTTATATGTGTCTATGCATATTGAATTATATTCACCGAGGTTGCAGTGAAAAACGTCCACAGAATCATAGTAATATGCTGATGTCGCCCTGATGGATTACAGAGATCATACTGAGGGTAGGACGTAACGTAGCCTGATGGTGGATATAAATTGCAGTTATACGGCAGTTGGTACTGACCTCATAGTAAAGACATAGGAAGAGGGCATGTTCCCAGGAGAGGTACTGTAGTCCCATTAGGGGCTGTAGGGAGGAAAGCCACAAGGATAGGTATAGGATAGAGGCAAGCTGGAGTAGAGGGGTAGGTAAAATGGAAGAATATACTGACCTATTTATGTAGGTAACACAACCTTAATGGCATAATGTCAATGCCACACATGTCATTAAAAGCATATGACAAGACAAAAAAGGGAAAACAAACCACTCAATATGGTATAGTATAACTCAGGAGAAAAAAGAGTAACCCGGTTTTTTATAAAAGTATGCAAAGAATTTTATTAATAAATATATAACACCATAGCAAACAATTTATATATAGTAGATAGCAGGGGAGAACCCCAAGAAAGGAAACACAGGACTCCCAAAACAGGCCCGGTTACCAGATGCTAAGCACATCATAATTTCAAAGCATGGCATAAAGTGCACAGTGCTAGATCAGAGCCGCATCCAGGCAGCATATCAATATATAACCCTATGCGTCGCAGCGCAATACTGTGGCGGTAAATAGCCCCTTAGGGTGAAATGCTTACCGGGCAGTCAGAGTTAGGAGGTCCTGGGTCAGGTGTGCGGACCCCGACGCGCGTTTTGCGGGTAACAAGCCCCGCTTTCTCAAGGGAACATCATATTGTGTTAGCCCAGGCAGGACCTTATATTACCCTTTGAACCAGCATGTGACATCGGCCGGCCAATCACAAGTGGGATTAATGGCGCATGCGCACCGCAGTTACAAAACCCCCGGCCGGAGGAGCAGAGCGTCATCGTCATCACATGGAAGGGGGGAGGAGGAGCAATCCCCCGTCCCATGGACAAGGATGAAGACACGCCACTACACAGCCGAGGGCCTGCACCGCGGCACGCACGCGCACACCCACTATGTCACCAATGGTAAATTTCATAAAGTAAACAAACATAAGATATGTGACATTTTACAGGGATACGAGCTCATAGACAGAGGTATACACATTGGACATAAAGATAGCAGCAATATAAGGGATATAATAATCCAATACAGTCCAAATCGATATATAGCGCTGCGTGATGTCCCATCTTTGTAGCTTGTAGTCGGACATTCTGAGGACCATAGTATTGAGATTACTGGCGAAACAGTGATGAATGGATAAAAACCAATAAAGATATCATGCCTGGGATAACAAAAGAGGTAATAGAAAAGAAAAAAGGAAGTTAAAAAACAGTAAATTAAAAACACGAACACATACCCAAACCCTAGGGGAAGGACAGGACATCAGAAGACATATTGTTTCTTTTTTTCCCCCCTTCAAGAAGTATAATAAATATCAATATCTACAATGTATATTTAAAGAAATGAGGAAAAGGAAAGTGACAGCGCATGTGCCATTAATCCCACTTGTGATTGGCCGGCCGATGTCACATGCCGGTTCAAAGGGTAATATAAGGTCCTGCCTGGGCTAACACAATATGATATTCCCTTGAGAAAGCGGGGCTTGTTACCCGCGAAACGCGCGTCGGGGTCCGCACACCTGACCCAGGACCTCCTAACTCTGACTGCCCGGTAAGCATTTCACCCTAAGGGGCTATTTACCGCCACAGTATTGCGCTGCGACGCATGGGGTTATATATTGATATGCTGCCTGGATGCGGCTCTGATCTAGCACTGTGCACTTTATGCCATGCTTTGAAATTATGATGTGCTTAGCATCTGGTAACCGGGCCTGTTTTGGGAGTCCTGTGTTTCCTTTCTTGGGGTTCTCCCCTGCTATCTACTATATATAAATTGTTTGCTATGGTGTTATATATTTATTAATAAAATTCTTGACCTATTTATGTGCTGCATCTGGTATCTGCAGTGGTGGTGTGTGGGAGCATGTTGCTCGGCGCCCTAGATATGCTGGGCAGCCGGAAGTATAGACGCCCTGAGTGCCGTATGTGCATGCACAGTTGCGGGCTGTGAATAAGAGGCTTGGAGCACATATGAGAAGGAGAGAACTGTGCGCAGGCGCGATGTGAGCACTGGCTGGCTGAGAGAGAAGAGCGCGTCATTGGCTTGTACTACTCAATGCGCAGGCGCAGTGAAGGTGCCGGTATAGTGATACTGCAGGGAAAAGTGTGCCTGCATAGAATTGTGCTGGGGCGCTGTGTGGTAAACGGGGGGAGGGTATCTCTGAGGGGGATGATATCTGAGAGGGGGATGAGAGCAGGTGACTGACGGAGTGAGAGGTAATTGCTGGGAGGTAGAATGACTGGAAAAGTAGGTATGAAGGATTTTAATGTGGCAAATGTAATAAAAGAAATAAGAGATAATAATAATAAAAAGAATAAGAAATGAAACAGATAATGAAGTAAAATTTATTTGTGTGAGAAAATAAGAAAGAAATGAAATGAAATGGAACATGTAATGAAGAAGAGGCTCAAAATGATTGAAGAGGATGCAATAAATAAAAATGAAATGAAAAAACGAAATGAAAAAATTGAATGGAATAAATGAGATGAAAAAATGGAATTTACAAAAGGAAAAAAGGAAAAAACAAAAGAAAAAAGAGAAAAGAACAAAAGGAAAAAAGGAGAAAAAAATTGAGAAAAGAAAAAAGAAAAAAATGATAACAATTGGAAAAGATGGAATGGAGATATAATGATGAATGAAATGAAAAAATAAAGAAATAAAAAAATGAAAAAATGAAAAAATAATAAAATGAAAAAATAACTGAAAAATTAAATGAAAAAATTGAATGAAAAGAACGAATGAAAAAAATGAAAAAATGAATGAAATAAATAAATAAAAGAATAATAATAAATCATAAATAAAAAATAATAATAATAATAATAATAATAAAAAAATGAAAATGAAGAAAATAGGAAAAAGAAAAAAATGAAGAAAAATAAAATTTAAAATAAAAAGTAACTCTGTACAGACTTTTCACAAATGGGCGGTCAGGAGATTTGTCCCTAACGGGGGTTCGTTGCAATCAGTCTCTTAAACAACAGCATGTGTAGTGAGCGGTGGGTGTTCTTTATCAGGTAGGTCATCTATCCGGTCAGGCAGGGCATCCACAACATCATTCTGGCTTGGGTGTCATCCTCTGGTAGGGGAGCTTTCTTGCAATGCGATGCGTGGATCCAAGTGGGTCTTCCCTCCAGTTTCACAGAGGTTGATGTCGTCAGCAGCACTTGGAAAGGACCATCAAATCTGGGATCGAGTTGTGTTCTCCTTACAAACTTTTTTTTCATCAACACCCAGTCTCCTGGCTTCAAGGAGTGCGTACCAGACACTGAATCTGGATCTGGCAATGAAGAAAAAACTCAAGAATGGATGTTAGCAAGTTTCTTGGTGAGTTCAATTACATAAGCAGACACAGTATCATATTGCATAATCAGCTGCTGAGGGAAAAAATACCCCTAACCTGGGACTAGACCCAAACAAAATTTCATATGGTGACAGCTTTTCTGGGCCTCTGGGAGTGTGCCTAACACTAAGTAGTGTGATTGGGAGTGTCTCCTGCCATGGTTTGTTTGTCTCTTGGGCAACATCCTGTTCTTAAGTGTCCCATTCAGTCCTTCTACTTTCTCGCTAATCTGGGGATTGCAGGGAATGCGTAGGCCTAAATCTGCCCCTACTGCTGACCAGATCTCCCGTGTGAGATTTGCTGTGAATGCGGGTCCCTGGTAGCTTCTTTGTAGTAGTCTTTGCTGACTGGTTCCTCACTGGGAAAACTTCTGGCCATCCTGAGTACATGTCCACGACCACAAGGGCATATTCGAATCCTCCACTTAGTGGCATCTGGATGTGGTCTATCTGGATCCTCTAAAAGGGGTACAGTGGTCTGGCAAGATGATGTGTGAGAACTTTCTCCATTCTTCCAGGGTTGCATTTGCCGCAGGTCAGACAGCTGCTAGTGAATTTGGCTGTTAGGGTGGAGATCCCTGGAGCAAACCAGTAAGCACCAATCTGATCATTCATCTGTGTCTTTGATCTGTGTGTGGGCCCATGTGCCCACTGGACCATCATAGGGTACATGCTTCGGGGTAAACAGGGTTTGTAGTCCATTGCGTATACCCTTCCTTCTTCATGTGTTGCTCCCTTCCGCATCCAGCATTCCTTCTTGTCCTTTTGGGGCTTGCTCTTGCAGCCTTTTGAGCAGATCCTAGGACGTCATCCGGTCAGGTTTCTTGTCTTTAGTCGTCATGTAGTAGCCATTCGGCTCTACGACCTCTCCCACTTCTCCATATTGTCTTCCTTTGACTGCTTCTTTGGCTGCCATATCCACCATGTTATTACCTGGTGCCTATACTGTGTTCAATTTTCCATGTGCTTTGGCTTTTAGTACTGCCACCGTTTTTTGGAAGTTGGAGTGTGTCCAGCAGGTCCTTAATGGCTCCATGATGCTTCACGGCTGTTCCGCTTGCTGTGATGAAGTCCCTTGTAGCCCAGATGGGTCCAAAGTCGTGTGCTATTCCAATGCTAGCACCTTGAATCGGTATATATGTTTGCAGTCTTGTCTTCTGCCATCTGGTAGGCCTTCATCAGCGCTATCAGTTCTGCTTCCTGGGCTGACAGACTAGGCAGCAGACTTCTGGACCACAGGATCTCTTGATTGCTTGTCACTGCACATCCCGTGTGGAATCTTCCTTCATCATCTGCAAATCTGGAGTCATCCACATAGAGTTTGACCCTGTGACTTGTTTATTGTAATGGCAAAAGCTGGTTTTACTGGAAACTGTCAACGCTGAAGCCTAAATGGAAGACCTGTGTCAGAAGGACATAAATCAATGCGTGGAATGAACACTTTGTCTCCTTTTGCTGATCCAGTGATCACTCTTGCCTGAATTACATGGGAATAGAGTCCAGTAACAATAAGGCAAGTTCCATTACATAGACCATTTTTTGCATTTAGATTCCGCTGCAACATTACCATTGTTCCAACTTTGAGTTGTAGTCTGTGGGATGGCATTCCTGATGGCGTAAGGCTATTTAAAAATTCAACTGGATAATGCTCTCGTTCATCTTCATTGTCTACATCCACTGAATCATCACTTTTGTACAACTTATACTCTCCAGGCATTCTATCCATCACACGGGAATTTAGCAGGGCCACGTCATCGTTCTTGGGACAGAGAATTGCATGGGAAGAGGCCCTTTCAACACTACTTTGGTCGTTCACATCAATTTCAACGCATTGTGCAAAAACATCACTTACGATGCAGTCAGTGCACAACATGTCTTCTGGTATTTCAATAATGTCTTCTCCAAGGTTGTATTCATTGTTAAGTTCACCGTTACCAAGTTTAAGAAGCCAGTTGCTGTACTCTGGGTCAGAAGATTGCATGGTGTTAATTAGCTGGAGTTTATTAAACTGTTTCCAAAGGTCAGCCACTTTTAAGCTGGACTCGATAACATCTGTTCTTGCTCCATTTGGTATGACTGGAAAGCATTGCTTAAAATCTCCGCCAATGTCAAAAACTTTACCTCCAAGCGGAATTTCATTTTTTTCAGCAACATTTGTAGTCATTACTTCACGCAGAAATCTGTCAATTAAGCTCAAAGCGTATTTGGGTGCCATGGTGCACTCGTCAAGTATCAAAAGATTTGCATTGTTTAACTGTCTTCCTGCAAATGTGTCTTGCTTTATTCTGGAAATGGAGATTTCATTGACAGGAACTGGTATCCCAAAGAGTGGATGGTTAGTGCAACCTCCTCGTAAAAGGTTTGCTGCAATACCTGTTGTAGCCAATGGCAATACGACTTTTCCCATCCCTCGAACGTGAGGCATTAAAACTTCATAAAGGTACGTTTTACCCTCCTGGACCATCAATAAAGAAACATTTTGGCCTTGCATCTGCTTGGTTTTCTATAGCGCTCACAACAGTGTCATATGCAATCCATTGTTGTTCATTTAAGGAGTTTCTCTTCTCTGTTGCCAACAATAATTCATAAGCTACGTCATACTCTGGAACTTGCGGAACTTGAATCGGGCTGTGGCAAATTAAAGTCTGAAAACTTTTTTCCATGCAGTAGTAAGACATTTTGGACATCTTGCATGGCATAAGATTCACAATTTTGACAATTTCCACTTCTGTTGTGAAGACGTAAGCTAAGCAGTAATCCTCGATTATATGTTCTTTGAAATTTGTCCAAAGTTGAGCCAGATTTGTAAGCGGTCCAAATACGCAGATGTAGGCAAACAATTCGCTAAGTTGCTTAGGCATATGTAGGGTAACTGCATCTTCTAAACTAAGTCCAATAGTAGTCCTAAAGCTAAAGCTGCAGCTTTAAAAGTATCATGCAATACTCCGTTAACTGTTTTCAAATCGTCATAACTTGTAGCTCCTTTGACATGCAGTAGTTACAGCCGAAGGCAATATCTTTCTTGATCCTTGACACTAACAATATACATGTGTCCAATTATTCTTCTAAGTCCTTGTTGTCTTGGATTCCAAGTTTAATTCCAAACGTAATGCTCTGGAATCTCTCGATACAAATACTGCCTTGCGTTTTTGTCAAGTTGGTTCAGCAAAAAACATTCCATTAATGTTGACGTTGTGTTTAAAGTTTTTGAGACATCTTAGACTTGAGCATCTTCAAAGAAATAAAGCTATGGTTGATTTGGTAAATGAATAGCTAAACGTATAATGGCATGGGACTGTGAATGCATTGGAAATGCAAATATCCTCCAAGTAGGTTCTGGAGCACTCACATATCTTGAGTCAACAAAAGTTGATGATTCATCGTGATTGACTGTTTTCTGTTGAATTTCGACGTTAGCTTTGTAATGCCCCTTGTAGATGTACTTGAAAAGATATTTTAGACTTTTTATTGAAGCACAGATTTATATGTTGATGTGACAGCTGTAGCGTTTTGATAAGTACGGGTTGTATGGGATTATCCATGAGTTATTTATATGTTGTCGCCAGTAGGATGAGTAGCCATCCAAGTCTTTAACAGTGTGCTGTTTGAACGCCTTTGGAAACCCTTTTGTACACTTTCCATTTTCCATACATGGACTTTTTGGATTTGCTACACCACATGAGCCATGAAGCATATGAGAGACTGCAATATTATACAGTAAACTCATAAGAAAAATACACTAAGGGATCCAAATGATAAGAACAATAAATTTATTGAAAACATTAATATAAATATCATGAACAATAACAACATAGGGAATTAAAAAATGGAAAAAACTACTAAATGGGGCCACAAGTCAAAGGCAAATTGACATAACCAATTGTACCAGCACCCTACCAAAGTAATTGCTAATGCATCTAGCCATATTTATGTTGATCAAACAAACAAGCCATAAAATCCAATATATTTACCTTAGACCTGCGGTGCCACCGCTTTGGCTTTATTTCCCTTCCTGACTTTTTTAACATTGATCACTGGATACTATTTACCAGTAAACTTGCGAACTGTTTGATCAACATAAGTATGGCTAAATGCATTAGCAATTACTTTGGTAGGGTGCTGGTACAATTGGTACAATTGGTTATGTCAATTTGCCTTTGACCTGTGGTCCCATTTAGTAGTTTTTTCCATCTTTAAATCCCGTATGTGGCTGTGAATTTTAAAACAATATGGTGCAAATCCAGGGGGCGGTGCATTGTTGGCACCAAATGAAGCAAAGGCATGAGAACGGTTGATGCTTCTGATATTTTCCATAAAATTTCTTCTGTGTTGATGCGTTCCTTTCATCAACTGATCAAACAGATCTGAGTAGTGAGGTCTCGGTAGCATAACTTTTCCTTTTTGGCAGCATTGATTGTCAGATGGTTTTTCATCTATGAAATTCAGAGAGTCGCATTTAGAGCAAACTGCATTCATATTCCCACAGTAGTGTTCAATAATTGTAGTTTTGTTGTCTGTTACATAACGTGCAAGTTGTTGAATATTCTGCTGGGCTTGCCTTAGTTGGTAGAGCATTTTGTTTTTTAGGAATTTGGTGATCGTGTTGTTGTCTGTTTGCTCTGGATTGTGGAGATTCTTTCACCCGACGTTGTCTGTGGGATTCCGCATCGTGGCAGTGTGTTGTGGTGTCTCCTGTTCCTGATATTGTCTCTGTGAATCAGCTACTTGTACCTGTCGTGTGGCAGTTTGTTGTGGTGTCTCCTGTTGGTGACGTTATCTGTGAGATTCCGCATCCTGGGCTTGTCTGGCGGCAGTTTGTTGAAGTGTCTCTTGCTCTCGACGTTGTCGTTGCCTTGCTGCTGCTGCTTTTCTGTCATCCTCATTGGCGTATTTTTGCTTACGACCCATTGGAAGACAGGAAGCATAAATCATGACAGTGTACAGTAAAGAAGTATCTGTTCAGCGCTCTGTGACTGACAGAACGTGTTCAGCGAACGTGACTGAAATAAGTCTCACTGTGACTGACTGAACGTGTTCAGTAAACGTGAGTGAACTATGTCGTACTGTGACTGACAGAACGTGTTCAGTAAATGTGACTGAACTAGGTGGCACTGTGACTGACAGAACTTGTTCAGTAAACGTGAGTGAACTACATCACACTGTGACTGACAGAAGTTATTCAGTAAACGTGAGTGAACTATGTCGCACTGTGACTGACAGAACGTGTTCAGTAAACGTGAGTGAGCTGTGTGGCACCATGACTGACAGAACGTGTTCAGTAAATGTGACTGAAATATGTGGCACTGTGACTGACAGAACATGTTCAGTAAACGGGAGTGAACTACGTCACACTGTGACTGACCGAATTTATTCAGTAAATGTTACTGAACTATGTCGCAACTTTGGCCCTGTGGCTCTGTGGCCCTGTGCCAGTGATGTCGCCAACGAGTATGCCGCCCCACCTGATGAAGGAACCTGCACTTTCATCTGCACCTTCCTCTTTGTCCCCGTGTAAGGTGGTATAATATGCGGGAAGGGGAACCTGACTTTCAGCAGGGTCAGATTCTGGCTGTGTAGAGTGCAAGGGGAATGTAGTGGTCTGGGTCAATGTACCAGCAGACTCATCTAGCAGTGGCTGGGCAATGGGCAGGATGAGGAGGAAACAAAGATATAGGCCCAAATAATAAAGTAGGCTAAATGCAGTTCAAAATTGGTAACAGGACTAAACAGGCGGCATTGCTTTGTTCAGTGGAGGAAAACTGTAATGAGTGGCAGACACAGTTAGTAGGCCCAAATAATAAAGTGGCCTAAATGCAGTTCAAAATTGGTAACAGGACTAAACAGGCGGCATTGCTTTGTTCAGTGGAGGAAAACTGTAATGAGTGGCAGACACAGTTAGTAAGCCCAAATAATAAAGTAGGCTAAATGCAGTTCAAATGTTGTAACAGGACTAAACAGGCGGCATTGTTTGTTCAGTGGAGGAAAACTGTAATGAGTGGCAGACACAGTTAGTAGGCCCAAATAATAAAGTGGCCTAAATGCAGTTCAAAATTGGTAACAGGACTAAACAGGCGGCATTGCTTTGTTCAGTGGAGGAAAACTGTAATGAGTGGCAGGCACAGTTAGTAGGCCCAAATAATAAAGTGGCCTAAATGCAGTTCAAAATTGGTAACAGGACTAAACAGGCGGCATTGCTTTGTTCAGTGGAGGAAAACTGTAATGAGTGGCAGGCACAGTTAGTAGGCCCAAATAATAAAGTAGGCTAAATGCAGTTCAAATGTGGTAACAGGACTAAACAGGCGGCATTGCTTTGCTCAGTGGAGGAAGCTGTAATGAGTGGCAGACACAGTTAGTAGGCCCAAATAATAAAGTAGGCTAAATGCAGTTCAAATGTGGTAACAGGACTAAACAGGCGGCATTGCTTTGTTCAGTGGAGGAAAACTGTAATGAGTGGCAGACACAGTTAGTAGGCCCAAATAATAAAGTGGCCTAAATGCAGTTCAAAATTGGTAACAGGACTAAACAGGCGGCATTGCTTTGTTCAGTGGAGGAAAACTGTAATGAGTGGCAGACACAGTTAGTAGGCCCAAATAATAAAGTGGGCTAAATGTCTGCCAAAACATTGTTCATAAATAAACAGGTGGCATAACTAGGTACAGGGGTGGGCTCCTCTGCTGAGTAGCAGACAGTGGTAGTAGGTGCAAAGTATTAACTGGTCTAAATGGAGGCCAGGGCCCTTGTATATTTTAACTATCATCTATCATTTCCACAAATTTGTATTGGCAGTGCCATTGAAGGATTTAACAGCACAGACTACACAGTGGTGGAGCAGGGAGAGGTAAGTATTGCAAGTGGTAGAGCACTGTTCGAGCTGGGGGGAACACTCTCTCGTCAATGTCTATGTGCAAGGCAAGGCAAGTCTATGTGCAAAGCTGGGTGATGTACTATGTGCACTTCATAGACAGACAGCAGGAGAGCAGGAGAGCTGGGTGGATGAACATGCCATGTGAATGCTAGGTGCAGAGGCAAGTCTATGTGCAAAGCTGGGTGATGTACTATGTGCACTTCATAGACAGATGGCAGGAGAGCAGGAGAGCTGAGTGGATGAACATACCATGTGAATGCTAGGTGCAGAGGCAAGTCTATGTGCAAAGCTGGATGATGTACTATGTGCACTTCATAGACAGACAGCAGGAGAGCAGGAGAGCTGTGTGGATGAACATACCATGTGAATGCTAGGTGCAGAGGCAAGTCTATGTGCAGCAAGTCTTATAAGGCAGCCTAATAAGCTACAGAGCTGATGCACAAAAATATGGCCTCCACTGTCCCTGCAAAAAAAAGGTGGTGTTGGACAGTGGAAATCGCTACAGCACAAGCAGTTTGGGGGTTAATCTTCCCTCCCTAACTATGTCCCTTCTTCTGATGAAGCTGCAGCAACCTCTCCCTATGCTACGATCGACAGAAGTAAGATGGCGGTCGGCGTGCACGCCCCTTTATAGCCCCCGTGACACCGCAGAAAGCAAGCCAATCACTGTCATGCCCTTCTCTAAGATGGTGGGGACCGAGACCTATGTCATCACGCTGCTTACACTCTGTGTCCTCCTTCATTGGCTGAAAAATGGCGCTGAAAGAGTCATACAAAACGCGACTTTGGCGAGAAGATCGCCGACCTCATGGCCGATCCCACACTAGGATCGGGTCAGGTTTCACGAAACCCGACTTTGCCGAAAGTCGGCGATTTTTGAATTTGTCCGATCCATTTCGCTCAACCCTAGTGTTCAGTAAACGTGTGTGAACTATGTTGCAATGTGACTGACAGAACTTGTTCAGTAAACGTGACTGAACTGCGTTGCACTGTGACTGACAGAACTTGTTCAGTAAACGTGACTGAACTCCATGGCACTGTGACTGACAGATCTTGTTCAGTAAACGTGACTGAACTGCGTTGCACTGTGACTGACAGAACTTGTTCAGTAAACGTGAGTGAACTGTGTGGCACTGTGACTGACAGAACTTGTTCAGTAAACGTGACTGAACTATGTGGCACTGTGACTGACAACTTATTCAGTAAACATGACTGAACTACGTGGCACTGTGACTGACAGAACATGTTCAGTAAACGTGACTGAACTATGTGGCACTGTCACTGACAGAACTTGTTCAGTAAATGTGAGTGAACTATGTGGCACTGTGACTGATAGAACTTGTCCAGTAAACGTGACTGAACTACATCACACTGTGACTGACAGAACTTGTTCAGTAAACGTGAGTGAACTGCTTCGCGCTGTGAGTGGGGGTTAAATTCTGCGCCAATAACGCTGATTGGTTGCGGCCAGCCAGGAGTGACCAATCCGCGAAGCGGGGTTTAAATTGCGCACCAATATCGCTGATTGGTCGAGGCCGACTGGGCGCGACCAATCAGCAAAGCTGGGTTTAAATCACGCGCCAATATCGCTGATTGGTCATGGCCGGCTGGGCGCAACCAATCAGCGAAGCGTAGTTCAAATTTCACGCCAATTCGTGGCCGGACTGCGCCTGTCGCTGATTGGGCACGGCCGGGCGTGACCAATCAGTGAAGCGGTGTTTAAATCCTGCGCCAATATCGATGATGGTAATTGCCATGCTAAGGCCTTTACCTGAGCTCTGTTGCACTGCCTATCACCTGAGTAATACACTACACAGACCTTGACACTCTCTTGGACATATAATGCACTCCATAGTTGCTTAAAACCATGCAAAAGATAGATTCTGCTTGGTTGTGTAGTTTCCATAAGAAGTGCTTGGTCTTGTGCACATTGGTCAATGGCACTCCAGTCTCTTTCCCTTGGGGAGGCTGCTTCCAAGTAAAATGAGGCTTGTGCAAGATACTGACATGGGTTTCAAAGCTTGACAAACTGACCACAATACAGGCCCTCACTTGCATGCACTGTATTCTGAATTTAATTCTAATGCTTTTGGTGCCCTTGTGAAAATGCAAAATTTGGGGCTAAAAAACATTTTTTAGAGGATTTTTTTTCATAGCTCAATGTTATAAATGTCTGTGAAGCACCTGTTATTTCAAGGTTTTCACGACACATCTAGATAACTTCCATTAGGTGTCTAGTTTACAAAATTTTGCCACGTTTAGGAGGTTAACACTGATTAGGCACATCAGGGGCACTCCAAAAACAACATGGCAACTGCTAATTATTCCACCAAATTTTTCAAGCCCTGCCATGCGCCCCCACAGTAGTTTTCCCACACATATGGGGTATCAGAATACTTGTATCGTGCAATTTCTCCTGTTACCCCTGTGAAAATTCATAATTTGGGGCTAAAAACATTTACATGGAAAAAATTAGATTTTTTTTATTTTCAAGGCTTATTGTTATAAACTTCTATGAAGCACCTGGGGGTTCAAGGTGCTTAGCATTCAACAAGATAAGTTTCCAAAATGGCATCACTTGTGGGGAGGTTTCCACTGTTTAGGCATATCAGGGGATCTCCAAACGGGACATGGTATCCGCCAACTATTTTCTGCAAATTTTGCATTTAAAAAGTCAAATGGCACTCCTTACCTTCCAAGCCCTGCCATGCACCTAAACAGTGGTTTTCCCCCACATATGGAGTATCGGCATGCTCAGGAGAAATTGCACAACAAATTTTCTGGTCCCTTTTTTCCTGTTACCCCTGTAAGCATAAAAAATGTTGGTTAAAAATGATAAATGTTCATTTTTTCCTTCCACATTCTAAAATTTTCTGTGAAGCACCATAGAATCATAGAATTTTGGAAGGACCTCAGTGGTCATCGTGTCCAACCCCCTGCTCAATGAAGGATTCAGTAAACCATCTCAGACAGATGTCTGTCCAGCCTTAGTTTGAAGACTTCCATTGAAAGAGAACTCACCATCTCTCATGGCAGCCTGTTCCACTCATTGATCTCCCTCACTATCAAAAAGTTTTTTCTAATATCTAATCTGTATATTCTCCGTTTCAGTTTCATTCCATTGTTTCTCGTGATTCCATGTGCAGTTGAGAATAATGATGATCCCTCTACACTGTGATATCCCTTCAGTTATTTGTAGACAGCTTTTAGTCTCCTCTTAGCCTTCTTTTTTGCAATCTAAACATTCCCAGATCCCTTTACTGTTCCTCGACATTCTTTGCAGTCTGCTTACCATCATGTTAGGTCTTCTTTAAACTTGCTCCAGTTTTTCAATGTCTTTTTAAAAATGTGGTGTCCAAAACTGGACACAGTATTCCATATGAGGCCTGACCAAGGAAGAGTAGTGGGGGATAATTACTTCACATGATCAAGACTCTATGCTTCTCTTGGTACATCCTAGAACTGTATTTGCCTTTTTTGCTGCTGCATCACACTGTTAACTCCTGTGAAGTCTGTGATCTATTATTGTCCCCCAGTCTTTTTTACACATGTTGTTGCTTATATCTATTTCCCCATTCTGTAAATGTAATTTTTGTTTTTATTGCCCAGATGTACAATCTTGCATTTCTCCCATAATTCTGAATACTTTCTCTGTCTTATCTAGTCCTAGATTTACATCATCTGCAAAATTGATAAGTTTACCTTAAGTTCTCTTATCTAGATAATTTATCAAAATGTTGAACAATACTGGGGCCAGGACAGAGCCTTGTGGTATCCCACTTGAAGCACTTTACCATAGGGATGTGCAACTATATATTTCCACTCTTTGAGTGCGATCACTGAGCCAGTTATCAATCCACCAAATCATAGCCTTGTCAGTCCCATACTTGGCCATTTTTTCAATAAGGATAGTATGAGATACTTTATCAAATACTTTGCTGAAGTCAAGATATACTATATCTACCACATTCCCCTGATCCACCCAGTCAGTGATGCCATCATAGAAAGAATTAGATTAGTCTGGAATTAATTGTTTGCTAGAAATCCATGCTGGCTCTGGTTAATTAGTTGAACATAAACCGACATATTTAAGACATCAGTTGATACCCTATATGGGAATGATGCCACAATTATCACCAGACTGCAGGACAACTCCCATTATAAATTATACCTATAGAGACCACCGGAGTATAACGCCCCAAAAAATATATTCCAAAGTACACTTAATAATGAAAAAGTGTATATAACTTTATTATACAATACAAAAAATCTTAAAACATCTGTAAAAATGATGGATAGCTGGTGATGACACAATAAACAGAAACAGCAGTATCATATAATTCAGTATTTGCACTTAATAGTAGAAAGCACTCAATGCGTGAACACAATCCGAGAGCCTGTCTAGCATATCATACAAAAACATTCCCGCAAAAATTCACAAGACCGCAGCATTTACCCAGTTACAGGTGAAATGTCAAATTACCAGGCAAAACAATGTGTTAACACTGTAATAAAGGGCAGAGTGCTCATAAGGTGCTATGTATGGTGCTTACCCATGTGGGTATGATGCCCGCTGAGTCCTCTGGTAAATTAATGTATTCTTATCCAAGTACTTAAATACATGCTGTTTAATAATTTGTTCAAATATCTTTCATGGTTTAGAAGTAATGCTTACTGGCCTGCAATTTCCTGGCCCCGTCTTTATTCCTTTTTTTAAAGATAGGGATAACATTTGCCCTTCTCCAATCTTCTGGGGCTTCTTCTGTTTTCCAGGATTTTTCAAAGATTTTGGCTATTACAGTAGTTGTGGAATATATCTCTGCTAACTCTTTCAGTACGCAAGGATGTAACTCATCTGGACCAGGAGATTTAAATTAATTTAAATTAGCTAATTGTTCCCTCACCATCTCTCGGTTTATAGATAGCGTGGATTATTTTATTCCTTCGATAGCACTGTGAAGATCAGTGGATGTTACATTTGCTTTCTTAGGGAATACAGATGCGAAATAGGAATTTACAAGTTCAGCCTTCTCAACATCATTTATGACCACTTCACCCTTTTCATCCTGTAAAAATCCTATAGCATCTTTGAATTTTCTTTTGCTCTTGACATATCCCTCAAATTCATTTTTACTGCTTTTGGTCTTCCTGGCAAGACTTACTTCATTTCTGGCTTTAGCTCTTCTAACTCTTGCCCTGCATGCCCTGCAGACAACATTATATTGTTCTTTAGATATGCCTCCCTCTTTGAAATTTGATACACATTTATTTTTTGCATATTTAACAAGTGATTATGTTCTGTGTTCATCCACCCTGGTCTCTTTAAATACTTCCAATTCTTCCTTTTTTTGGAATTGTTAACGATTGTGCGGTGAGAATTTAATCTAGCAAAATTTCTATGTATCTATTCATTTCTATTCACTGGCTAACACAGTACAAAGATATTTATCTCTCCTGTATCATCCTTCTTGGACATTTCTGTTCTTAAGAATTTTAGAAAATTCAGCGATTGCATCTTTCCCAACCTCTTTCTGAGTCTATTAAAATCTGCCTCTCTAACGTCCAACCTTAAAGTCTGAGACCTTGCTGGTCTTCTTTCTCTTGTAATCCAAAATTTAAGGATAGCATGATTGCCGCATCCTAAATTCACAGCCAGGCTTACTTCCTCCACCATTTCCTCCTTTAGGAATTAGGTCCAACATAGAAGATCCTCTTGTTCTCTCTTCTGTCTTTTGAAATATAAAGTTGTAACCAAGAGAAGACCCAGTACTTTTGCCTTACCCATCAAATATCTGGATAGTTAAAATCTCCCATAATCACTATGTCGTACTTTTTTGAGAACAGATATATGACATAGAAAGAGTTCCTCCATATTGTGATGCAGTGACAGGTGTTATATGAAAGGGTCGCAATGATTCTCCCTGGGTGCGCATAGAAGCGTATTGAGGCAGCTGGAGTGCATTGCAGTCACAGTCATAGCTATGATTGCAGTGCAAAATAAAAGTAAGCTTAGTCTTGGGCAAGCTATTTGCCCAAAGCAGTTATAAGAAAACCCTATAATAAATGTAACAAAACCCGGCACTCAACTTAAGTATGGATGCTGTAAGGTTTATTGTGTAGTATTAACACTAAAACGTTTCGGTCCTGTGGACCTTCCTCAGTTACTATTTGTGAGATGAGTAGGGAGTAAGTATCTTTTGCCAATAGAGCCCTATTGGTACAACTTAATATCCAGTAAGTTCCTGATTTCAGCTTTAAGGCTGTGTTGTCTTCGGGTGCAGACGCGGTGTCCACCGCTAGTCCCAAACATCTACCGGAGATAAGAAAACCCGGCATGGGCTGTTATTTTTGGAGTGAACTACAGGATGGTAGTGGGATAGCTCAGTCCCTCCAGGGCGGGTCTTATAAGTGGCCCATGGACACAGATTCCAGTTAAAAACGCTGCTGTAAAGGGTTTGGGTTTGTCAGCGTTTGTTTGCAAGTAGCAGAGCGAGTGGCTCTGCAATGTCTTGCTTGTTGTGTGAGATAACACAGAGCCAAGAGCAATGAACACCTGGCACCCCACAGCGTGATACAGTGGTGCAGTCGCCCTGGCAACCGGTCTCAGATGCGTTGTGATGTCCCTGTTGTGATCCGGTAGATACTGTGTGTTGTTCATTTTGTGAGTTGTTTGGGCGTTATAAAAAATAGCCTCACCAAAACCTTGTCAAATGACAAATGCACTAGCAGGATGCAGCATGACCCCATTGATAAAGGCTGGAGCAGCACAGGTGCAAGATACTTATGAGACCAACCACCCACTCACCTAAATAATGGAGGGGTTGGCTGCCTGGTAGCAAAAATTCACACAGATAGGGCTTGCATAGGACACTAGTCACACAGGTAAGTGTGATGCAAAGTGTCTGGATAACAGCCTATTGATCACACCCATAGTATTAGCAGGCGGGCTGTCCAGCACTATATGGATGCATCACACAGAAACACCAAGCAAACAGAAAGGGGTCTAGCTGCATCCTGAAAAAAAAGTATATAATAAATACATTAAATGAGGCATTGGTAACTATTTGGGCCATATCTAAGGGCCTGAAAATTAAAATTTTGAAAATTGCTAAATTTTCAAAATGTCCACCAAATTTCTGTTTATCATCTAAATGAGTCAAATAAACTTTACCACTATCATGAAATACAATATGTCATGAAAAAACTTTCTCAGAATCAGTAGAATCTGTTGAGGCATTCCAGAGTTATTACCACATAAATTGACACTGGTCAGAATTGTAAAATTTGGCCTGGTCATGAAGGTAAAAACAGCTTTGAGGGGTAAAGTTATTAAGAAGTGGAGAAAGCAAGCTCACTAAGTGAGCTGCAGGGAGACCTGCAGCCATGCACAAGCCCTGGGGGCAGGAAGCAGCAGCAGTACAGGGAGACTCCGTCGAGCGGCCATGAGTATGTCAGAGCCCCTGGTGGGAAGAGGGAGAGGGACCATGCAGGGGTGCTGTCATTTCCGTTATAAAAGCCTTCAAGCCACCAAATGACCATAAAGCCCACAAAGCCACTGAATGACCATGAACAGGGATATATAGCATAATCAACTGCCGACATAGTATCAGGAAATCATATTATTTTAAAATCTGGTTATGTCACTCCACTCATCTCAAGATATGTCAAGCCCAGAGAAAACTTTAGGAAATACTTATAAGTACATCAAGTGTTTTTTAACTCCCTTTTCTATTTATATTCTAGTAAAAATGATGATCTGGACCCCGTCTAAAGCCAATGGGGCTTTCAGTTGCCTGGTTCTGCAAATAGGGCTTTTGTAATGTGTTTAAAACGTGTCTTATATAGTGTTGAGCATTCCGATACCGCAAGTATCGGGTATCGGCCGATACTTGCGGTATCGGAATTCCGATACCGAGATCCGATACTTTTGTGGTATCGGGAATCGGAATCGGAAGTTCCCAGTGTATGGTTCCCAGGGTCTGAAGGAGAGGAAACTCTCCTTCAGGCCCTGGGATCCATATCCATGTAAAAAATAAAGAATCAAAATAAAAAATATTGATATACTCACCTCTCCGGAGGCCCCTGGACATCACCGCTGGTATCCGGCAGCCTGCTTTGCTTAAAATGAGCGCGTTCAGCACCTTCCATGACGTCACGGCTTCTGATTGGTCGCGTGCCGCTCATGTGACCGCCACGCGACCAATCACAAGCCGTGATGTAATTCTCAGGTCCTAAATTCCTAGAATTCGGAATTTAGGACCTGAGAATTACGTCACGGCTTGTGATTGGTTGCGTGGCGGTCACATGAGCGGCACGCGACCAATCAGAAGCCGTGACGTCATGGAAGGCTGCCGGTTACCAGCGGTGATGTCCAGGGGCCTCCGGAGAGGTGAGTATATCAATATTTTTTATTTTAATTCTTTATTTTACACAGTAATATGGATCCCAGGGAGGAGAGTTTCCTCTCCTTCAGACCCTGGGAACCATCAGGATACCTTCCGATACTTGGTGTCCCATTGACTTGTATTGGTATCGGGTATCGGTATCGGCGATATCCGATACTTTTCGGGTATCGGCCGATACTATCCGATACCGATACTTTCAAGTATCAGACGGTATCGCTCAACACTAGTCTTATATAATAATATATGAGCTACTCAATAAGAACATAGTGAGACTCTCCTGGAGGCCAACTTTTTGATAAAGAACAGATGCCAGTGGTTTGCAGTATTTCGTGTAATAGTTACATTGCACACACGGTATTTACAACATATATTAGTGCATGTATTCACTTCATTTTAATTATTTTTACTTTTTCTGCTTCAAAAAGTCATTTCCTCTTATTTAAGCAAATCCAGCAGCTCAGATAATAGCGTGATGATTATTGGAGACAGATGGTAACAGCTTTGCCCAGAGAGAACAATGATTGCAAATAATAATTATTAAACATGCATTATAATGATGATTTCCTACAAGTAACTGAACCCAAAAGTTTAAAATTCAATTACACAAAATGAACTTATGATTTTGCTTCCACAAAAAAAGAAAAAAAAAAGTAAGATCATACAAATAGGCCATTATTACAGATTTAATTCCCGTCGCCGTATGCCAAACATTTCTTTCAAAGTTTTACATTAGGCCATGTTAATAAACAGCATTTACAGAAATGTTTGCCTTTGTCAGTTTGACCTTACTTCAATAATACCCTGATAAAATGATTAATTGCTGAACGAACCAGACCATTGATGTAGGAAATTAGAAGATGTAAGTTATAATTATAATCTTGTTTTGATTAGAAATGCCTTTAAGACGGCTGTGTGTTAGAGAGAGATGGAGCACTTCTTGCCAGGACTAGTTGTGTGTTAATACTGTAATACAATAAAATACAACATTCCAAGTCTACATCAGTTGTGCGCTCTTGTGAATATTTAGCTAATTGGTTCATAATGCAGCGATGATTGTAAACATGTATAGACGTCCTCTTAGCTAGATGTATTTTACTTAAAGACTACATAAACCTTGATTGCAATCTTTTATTGCTATTTGTTGTGCTTCACGTCAGGCTTTCCAGATGGCCTGGCGTGATCCCAAGTGAGCATTTGCCTGGGTCTATATAAGGCCTACCAAGACACTCTTCTGTATCTTGGTATTAAGACTTTAGTTTCTCTATGCACAGTTCCCTGTCTGCGGTCCTCCAGGACATCTCCTGTCTGCCTGTAGATTCCAGTAACTCAGCTATATATCTTCCTGTTGCTTCCAGCATCTCAGCTATCTGTCTGCCTGCTGCTTCCAGTACTTCAGCTGCCTGTCTGCCTGTGGCTTCAAGTACCTTAGCTACCTGTCTGCCTGTGGCTTCCAGTACTTCAGCTACTTTTCTGCCTGTTTCTTCCAGTACCTCAGCTACCTGTCTTCCTACGGCATTCAATACGGATGCTACCTGTGTATTGTGTGCCTCACCCATCTGCTGTACTGATGCCCCTAGCCCATGTAGCCCGTAGCCCACCTGGACCTTGTGCTTGGAGGATCCACCTCACCAGTTGAGGCTGAGCCTACCACTTTTTGTTTTTTTTAATCAGATTATTTTTATTCAACTAGTATAACAAGCACAATTTATACCCAATAATGTACAGTTAGGCATTTAAAAGATTTTGGTTCCCCCCAAAAAAAATAAATTAAGTTAAAGACCACCTGCTCTCCCCCCAGTAGACAGCAATCACATTTTCCACCTCCCTGCGGGTACCTAAAAGACCAGATTTTGCAGTACACATTCACTCTATAATATACAGCTGGAACAGGACTCTCAGCCATGAGTCTTTATGCAACTTCTGATAAGTCTTAAATGTCCATATACCTCCCTTACATAATCTTCAACCATGATGCCCAAATTTGTTCAAACTTTATTACAGCATTCCTTCTCCGATATATACTTTCTTCTATAAAAACTGCATAATCCACTTGCTGAATGTATTCCCTTCTAGAGGGCTGCTCAGCCCTTATCCGATATCTGGCAATTAACTTTCTGGCCATTAACAGCAGCCTAGCCACTGCCAACTTCATTGAGTTATTAATTCCAATTTCTTCAACGTACCCCAACACACACACACACACTACACATTCATACCTCCCCTCAATCAGACTATTCACCACAATCCAAAAAACTTGTAAACACGGACATTCCCACAACATATGCAAAATACGCGCGCCCTCATTCATACACCTCGGACACTCAGAAGTGCTTCTCACACCAAACCTTTTAAGTAACTCAGGGGATCTATAAGCTCTATGAATGTTAAATAATTGTGACAAATGGAACATATTCTGATATAGACTCCCAAACTTCATCATCCAATACTCCTAATTCTTCCTCCCATTTGTCGCTTGCACGGATAGGGTGCCGCAGCAAAAAGTTGTGTAACAGGTCCTCATAGATCTTGGAAATAACCCCTTTTGTGGTCCCCTCCATACAAATATAACCTAGTGAAATATCTTTCTGGACCCTTAGACCACTAACCCGCTTCTGTAGTCTATAGGCATGCTGGACCCTTATATAAAGAAACCGATCCATATCTGGCATCTGAAGTTCTTCTTGTAAGGACTCAAACGACCTCAACTCCTGATTCACCAGTAGCTGCGATAGATAGCATATCCCGCTACGTGACCAAGCTTTCTGTTCCCCCAATTTATCGAATTTGCCCAATTTTTCATTCATCCAGATGGGGGTATAGATCGTCATTTCGGAGATCTCTCTAATCTTTTTGATCCTGGACCACGTCTTCTACACCAGACCCAAAGTGGGGAACCTCTTACCCAACCACCCAAAACTCCCATCCTCCAACCCTTGCATCAGAGGCACCCTTTGAACCACATACTCCAGCATAGCCAGAACCAAATTCCCAATAACCCCTGATCCCCAACCTCTAATATGTTGGCCCTGGGATGCCAGGATGTATATCCAAGGATTGGGCAGAGATAGCCCCCCCCCATCCTTGGGTCTCTGCAAGATCTCTAATTTTATCCTGGGCTGACGTCCCCTCCAGACTAAATCTCGAAATAAGGAATGAAGTCTCTGGAATAAACCCCATAGGAGCCATATCGGCGAATTTTGAAGTACCTATAGGAGCTTCAGCATAAGTATCATTTTAGACAGGTTTTTACTACCTACCACCGAGAGACGTAGCTTGCACCAAGTCTAGGCCTTATCCTTACATTTATGTTATGACCCCAGTGGACAGGGTCTCAGAGGAACGTGTAAGTCTGCGAGATTCAAAAATCCAGCTCATAGGGCTGTGGTAACTGGGTTGACCAAATAGCTACTCCTAACGCCAACACTAGAAGTAGCCGGGGATCATGCCTACGGTGATCGCTAGATGACTCGCGCCAGCCGGAGAATCTAACTACCCCTAGGAGAAGAAAACAAAGACCTCTCTTGCCTCCAGAGAAAGGGACCCCAAAGCAAGATACAAGCCCCCCACAAATAATAACGGTGAGGTAAGAGGAAATGACAAACACAGAAATGAACCAGGTTCAGCAAAGAGAGGCCAGCTTACTAATAGCAGAATATAGCAAGATAACTTATCTGGTCAACAAAAACCCTATAAAAATCCACGCTGGAGATTCAAGAACCCCCGAACCGAACCCCCGAACCGTCTAACGGTCCGGGGGGAGAACACCAGCCCCCTAGAGCTTCCAGCAAAGGTCAGGATACAGATTGGAACAAGCTGGACAAAAATACCAAACAAAACAAAAGCAAAAAGCAAGGAAGCAGACTTAGCTTGAAATACAGGAACCAGGATCATAGGACAAGAGCACAACAGATTAGCTCTGATTTCAACGATGCCAGGCATTGAACTGAAGGTCCAGGGAGCTTATATAGCAACGCCCCTGAACTAACGGCCCAGGTGAGGATATAGGAAAAGACAGAAGCTCCAGAGTCAAATCACTAATGACCACTAGAGGGAGCAAAAAGCAAAATCACAACAGTACCCCCCCCTTAGTGAGGGGTCACCGAACCCTCACCACGACTACCAGGGCGATCAGGACGAGCGGCGTGAAAGGCACGAACTAAATCGGCCGCATGAACATCAGAGGCGACCACCCAGGAATTATCTTCCTGACCATAGCCCTTCCACTTGACCAGGTACTGAAGCCTCCGCCTGGAGAGACGAGAATCCAAGATCTTCTCCACCACGTACTCCAACTCGCCCTCAACCAACACCGGAGCAGGAGGCTCAGCAGAAGGAACCACAGGCACAACGTACCGCCGCAACAAGGACCTATGAAACACGTTGTGGATAGCAAACGACACAGGAAGATCCAGGCGAAAGGATACAGGATTAAGGATTTCCAATATCTTGTAAGGACCAATAAAACGAGGTTTAAATTTGGGAGAGGAAACCTTCATAGGAACAAAGCGGGAAGAAAGCCACACCAAATCCCCAACACGTAGTCGGGGACCCACACCGCGGTGGCGGTTGGCAAAGCGCTGAGCCCTCTCCTGTGACAACTTCAAGTTGTCCACCACAAGATTCCAGATCCGCTGCAACCTATCCACCACAGAATCCACCCCAGGGCAGTCAGAAGGTTCCACATGACCCGAAGAAAAACGAGGGTGGAAACCAGAGTTGCAGAAAAACGGCGAAACCAAGGTGGCGGAACTAGCCCGATTATTAAGGGCAAACTCAGCCAACGGCAAGAAGGTCACCCAATCGTCCTGATCAGCAGAGACAAAACACCTCAAATAAGCCTCCAAAGTCTGATTAGTTCGCTCCGTCTGTCCATTAGTCTGAGGATGGAAAGCAGACGAAAACGACAAGTCAATGCCCATCCTACTACAAAAGGATCGCCAGAATCTGGAAACGAACTGGGATCCTCTGTCTGACACAATATTCTCAGGGATGCCGTGCAAACGAACCACGTTCTGGAAAAACACAGGAACCAGATCGGAAGAGGAAGGCAGCTTAGGCAAAGGAACCAAATGGACCATCTTGGAGAAGCGATCACATATCACCCAGATAACAGACATGCCTTGAGACACCGGAAGATCAGAAATGAAATCCATGGAGATATGTGTCCAAGGTCTCTTAGGGACAGGCAAGGGCAAGAGCAACCCGCTGGCACGAGAACAGCAAGGCTTAGCTCGAGCACAAGTCCCACAGGACTGTACAAATGACCGCACATCCCTAGACAAGGAAGGCCACCAAAAGGATCTGGCCACCAGATCTCTGGTGCCAAAAATTCCTGGGTGACCTGCCAACACCGAGGAATGAACCTCGGAAATGACTCTGCTGGTCCACTTATCAGGCACAAACAGTCTGTCAGGTGGACAAGAATCAGGCCTATCAGCCTGAAATCTCTGCAACACACGTCGCAGATCTGGAGAAATAGCTGACAAGATAATACCATCCTTAAGAATACCAACAGGTTCAGCGACTCCAGGAGCATCAGGCACAAAGCTCCTGGAAAGAGCATCGGCCTTCACATTTTTTGAACCTGGTAAATACGAGACAACAAAGTCAAAACGGGAGAAAAACAATGACCAGCGGGCCTGTCTAGGATTCAGGCGTTTAGCAGACTCGAGATACATCAGATTTTTGTGATCAGTCAAGACCACCACACGATGCTTAGCACCCTCGAGCCAATGACGCCACTCCTCAAATGCCCATTTCATGGCCAACAACTCCCGATTGCCCACATCATAATTTCGCTCCGCAGGCGAAAACTTCCTAGAGAAAAAGGCGCAAGGTCTCATAACAGAGCAACCAGGGCCTCTCTGCGACAAAACGGCCCCTGCTCCAATCTCTGAAGCATCCACCTCAACCTGAAAGGGAAGCGAGACATCAGGCTGGCACAAAACAGGCGCCGAAGTAAACCGACGTTTCAACTCCTGGAAAGCCTCCACGGCAGCAGGAGCCCAATTAACCACATCGGAGCCCTTCTTGGTCATATCCGTCAAAGGTTTCACAATGCTAGAAAAGTTAGCGATAAAACGACGGTAGAAGTTAGCGAAACCCAAGAACTTCTGAAGACTCTTAACTGACGAGGGCTGAGTCCAATCAAGAATAGCTCGGACCTTGACTGGGTCCATCTCCACAGCAGAAGGGGAAAAAATGAACCCCAAAAAGGGAACCTTCTGTACACCAAAAAGACACTTTGAGCCCTTGACAAACAAAGAATTTTCACGCAAAATTTTAAAGACCATCCTGACCTGCTCCACATGCGAGTCCCAATTATCAGAAAAAACCAGAATATCATCCAGATAAACGATCAAAAATTTATCCAGATAGTTCCGGAAAATGTCATGCATAAAGGACTGAAAAACTGAAGGGGCATTAGAGAGCCCAAAAGGCATCACCAAGTACTCAAAATGACCTTCGGGCGTATTGAATGCGGTTTTCCATTCATCCCCTTGCTTAATGCGCGCAAGGTTGTACGCACCACGAAGGTCTATCTTGGTAAACCACTTGGCACCTTTAATCCGGGCAAACAAGTCAGACAACAGCGGCAAAGGATACTGAAATTTGACAGTGATCTTATTTAAAAGCCGATAGTCAATACAAGGCCTCAAAGATCCGTCCTTTTTAGCCACAAAAAAGAATCCCGCACCAAGAGGGGAAGAAGACGGACGGATGTGTCCTTTCTCCAGAGACTCCTTGATATATGAATGCATAGCGGTATGTTCAGGTATCGACAGATTAAACAGTCTTCCCTTAGGAAATTTACTGCCTGGAATCAAATCTATTGCACAGTCACATTCCCTATGAGGAGGCAATGCACTGGACCTGGACTCGCTAAAGACATCCTGATAATCAGACAAATACTCCGGAACTTCCGAAGGCGTAGAAGAAGCAATAGACACAGGCAGGGAATCCTCATGAATACCATGACAGCCCCAACTAGACACTGACATAGCCTTCCAGTCAAGGACTGGATTATGGGTCTGTAACCATGGCAGCCCCAAAACAACCAAATCATGCATTTTATGTAGAACGAGAAAACGTATCACCTCGCGGTGTTCAGGAGTCATGCACATGGTAACCTGTGTCCAATACTGCGGTTTATTTTCTGCTAATGGCGTAGCATCAATACCCCTAAGAGGGATAGGATTTTCTAATGGTTCAAGAATAAAACCACAGCGCTTAGCAAATGAGAGATCCATAAGACTCAGGGCAGCACCTGAATCTACAAACGCCATGACAGGATAAGATGACAGTGAGCAAATCAAAGTTACAGACAGAATAAACTTAGGATGCAAATTACCAACGGTGACAGGACTAACAACCTTAGATATACGTTTAGAGCATGCTGAGATAACATGTGTAGAATCACCACAGTAGTAGCACAAGCCATTCCGGCGTCTATGAATTTTCCTCTCATTTCTAGTCAAGATTCTATCACATTGCATCAAATCAGGTGTCCGTTCAGACAACACCATGAGGGAATTTGCGGTTTTTCTATCACATTGCATCACATCAGGTGTCTGTTCAGACAACAACATGAGGGAATTTGTGGTTTTGCGCTCCCGCAACCGCCGGTCAATTTGAATAGCCAGGGACATGGTATCATTCAGACCTGTGGGAATGGGAAAACCCACCATAACATTCTTAATGGCCTCAGAAAGGCCATTTCTAAAATTAGCGGCCAGTGCACACTCGTTCCAATGTGTCAGCACGGACCATTTCCGAAATTTTTGGCAATACACCTCAGCCTCGTCCTGGCCCTGAGACATAGCCAGCAAGGCTTTCTCTGCCTGAATCTCAAGATTGGGTTCCTCATAAAGTAAACCGAGCGCCAGAAAAAACGCATCAATATCAGCCAATGCCGGATCTCCTGGCGCCAACGAAAAAGCCCAATCTTGAGGGTCACCCCGTAAGAATGAAATAACAATTTTTACTTGTTGAGCAGAGTCTCCAGACGAACAAGGTTTCAGGGACAAAAACAATTTACAATTATTCCTGAAATTCCTAAACTTAAATCGGTCTCCTGAAAACAGTTCAGGAATCGGAATCTTGGGTTCAGACCTAGGATTTCTGGTAACATAATCTTGTATACCCTGCACACGAGCGGCAAGCTGGTCCACACTTGTAATCAAGGTCTGGACATTCATGTCTGCAGCAAGCTTAAGCCACTCTGAGGTAAAGGGGAAAAGAAAAAAAAAAAAAAAAAAAAAATGAGAGACAGAAAAAAAAACTCAAAATTTTCTTTCTTATAATCCCACTTCTGCAATGCATTAAACATTTAATACTGGCCTGGCATACTGTTATGACCCCAGTGGACAGGGTCTCAGAGGAACGTGTAAGTCTGCGAGATTCAAAAATCCAGCTCATAGGGCTGTGGTAACTGGGTTGACCAAATAGCTACTCCTAACGCCAACACTAGAAGTAGCCGGGGATCATGCCTACGGTGATCGCTAGATGACTCGCGCCAGCTGGAGAATCTAACTACCCCTAGGAGAAGAAAACAAAGACCTCTCTTGCTTCCAGAGAAAGGGACCCCAAAGCAAGATACAAGCCCCCCACAAATAATAACGGCGAGGTAAGAGGAAATGACAAACACAGAAATGAACCAGGTTCAGCAAAGAGAGGCCAGCTTACTAATAGCAGAATATAGCAAGATAACTTATCTGGTCAACAAAAACCCTATAAAAATCCACGCTGGAGATTCAAGAACCCCCGAACCGTCTAACGGTCCGGGGGGAGAACACCAGCCCCCTAGAGCTTCCAGCAAAGGTCAGGATACAGATTGGAACAAGCTGGACAAAAATACCAAACAAAACAAAAGCAAAAAGCAAGGAAGCAGACTTAGCTTGAAATACAGGAACCAGGATCATAGGACAAGAGCACAACAGATTAGCTCTGATTTCAACGATGCCAGGCATTGAACTGAAGGTCCAGGGAGCTTATATAGCAACGCCCCTGAACTAACGGCCCAGGTGAGGATATAGGAAAAGACAGAAGCTCCAGAGTCAAATCACTAATGACCACTAGAGGGAGCAAAAAGCAAAATCACAACACATTTAGCCAAGAGCGGAAGCACATTTAATTTAGAATATTCCGTGATCAATAAAGCAATCTGTATTTCTAAATATATAAACTGGTCAACAACTCTAAGTTTAGTACATCCAAACTCTCCCAACTCTCCCAATCTATCCCTGTCTACCATCGTCAGATTGGATTTATCTCAATTTATCTTCAATCCGGACATTCCCCCAAACCGCTCGACATTAGCTGCCGCCTTGCTCAATGATTCGAGGGGATCCTCCAGAAACAGGAGAACGTCATCTGCATAGAGTGCAATCTTTTCCTCCATCGGGCCATACTTAAAGCCTTTAACCTCAGCTGCTCTCCAAATATGAGCAGTAAGTGGCTCAATCACGAGGGTGAATAATAATGGAGAGAGAGGACATCCCTGCCGAGTCCAAACTCTCCATAAATCCAACAATTCAACTTCTTTTATATGCTTTGCAAAGGATGTTTCAACGTCCCCACCCATGCAATATTTTTCTCCACCAGACCATACTTAAAGCCTTTAAGCCCAGCTGCTCTCAGAATATGAGCAGTAAGTGGCTCAATCGCGAGGGAGAACAATAATGGAGAGAGAGGACATCCCTGCCGAGTCCCTCTGGTAAGATCAAATTTATCTGATCTCGCTCTGTTCACCACCTCCAGCCTATCTTCCTCATCATACAGCCTATACACATAGGATGACCCCCTCTGAGCAGCTGCTATCAACGACAAGAGGTGACCCACTTTTTCACCATCCTCATAAATTGACACCTTCTGAAACTCCTGCCTTTTTTAGCGTTTTTAAATTAATCTTGTCCATTGCTTCTTGGGTTCTCTTTAGGCGCCCCTGCGTCTCTGGAGTGGGCCGACTTACCACCTCATTCTCTGCACTCCTCACGTCCTCCAATGCCTGTCTCTCCTCCTGCCTAGATTTGTTCTTACATCTGGAAATGTCTTTGTTAAACAGGTCTCTAACAAAGGCCTTCATGGTGTCCCATACAATTCCCTCAGGTGCACTCCATTATCCTGAAAAAACAATTCCACCTCCCCCTTAATTTTCTCCAAATCAATAGATTTTAATCAGGCTTTATGAACCTTCTACTCCCTTCTTTGTCCCACACTTCCTGACCCAATCTGTATTACCACCTCTACTGTTTTATGATCTGAGGCCACTCTAGGTAAATAATCCACCTTCCTAACCCACACGTCTGTAAGGGTACTGTCACACAGTGCAATTTTGATCGCTACGACGGTACGATTCGTGACGTTCTAGCGATATCCATACGATATCGCAGTGTCTGACACGCAGCAGTGATCAGGGATCCTGCTGAGAATCGTACGTCGTAGCAGATCGTATGGAACTTTCTTTCGTCGCTTGATCACCCGCTGACATCGCTGGATCGTTGTGTGTGACAGCGATCCAGCGATGTGTTCGCTTGTAACCAGGGTAAACATCGGGCAACTAAGCGCAGGGCCGCGCTTAGTAACCCGTTGTTTACCCTGGTTACCAGCGTAAACGTAAAAAAAACAAACAGTACATACTTACATTCCGGTGTCTGTCCTCCGGCGTCTCAGCTTCTCTGCACTGTGAGCGCCTGCCAGCCGGAAAGCGAGCACAGCGGTGACGCGGTGACGTCACCGCTGTGCTTTCCGTCTATGGCGCTTACACAGTGGAGAGAAGCAGAACGCCGGGAGACAGACACCGGAATGTAAGTATGTACTGTTTGTTTTTTTTACGTTTACGCTGGTAACCAGGGTAAACATCGGGTTACTAAGCGCGGCCCTGCGCTTAGTAACCCGATGTTTACCCTGGTAACCCGGGGACTTCGGCATCGCTCCAGCGCCGTGATTGCACAGTGTGACCGCAGTCTACGACGCTGGAGCGATAATCATGCGACGCTGTGACGTCACGAATCGTGCCGTCGTAGCGATCAAAATTGCACTGTGTGACAGTACCCTTAGTCTATCTCCGAGCGCCATATCGATTCGTGACATAGTATTATGAGA
Source organism: Ranitomeya variabilis (assembly GCF_051348905.1). Lineage (NCBI taxonomy): Eukaryota > Metazoa > Chordata > Amphibia > Anura > Dendrobatidae > Ranitomeya > Ranitomeya variabilis. The sequence goes on from NC_135233.1 coordinate 1,059,357,515, forward strand.
AGCTGAAAAGCACGAGTAAGATCTCACATTTAAATTCCTAACTCTCCATAAATCCAACAATCTAACTTCTTTTATATGTTTTGCAAAGGATGTTTCAATGTCCCCACCCGTGCCTCTCATACCGCCCCCATGTCTATCCAGCTCCCAGTGCAAAATATTATTCATATCTCCAACTACCAACAAAAGTATCCCCACTCTGTGCCTCGTGAGTTTCAAAATTGCCTGCAATTTCATTCCCATGTGAGGTGGTGGAAATTACACTGCAGCCAGACACAATAAATGCCCATACACACGACACACTATATACACATACTGTCCATCCTTATCCAGTCACACTTTCACCTCTTCACACGGCACCGAGGTATGAACCAAGACTGAGACCCCCCCTGCATAGCTAGAGTACGTAGCATGGTATGAATATCAAATCCACCTTCTAGCCAAAACCCCAATCTTCTCTTTGACCAGGTGTGCTTCCCTCAGACACAAAATAGATGGTTTAAAGGAATGAGCATGCGGAAATACAGCCGCTCTCTTACTCCTGTCAGCAAGGCACCAAATATTCCAGCCAATTACTCTAATTTGTCTAGCCATATTACATTGAAAACTGTTATGCCCAGCATTAGTACCCAAAAGAGCTCCAATTCTTGCAGTCTACCCTCCCACCCCCCTTCATTCTTCACCCCTTCCCCCTCCCTACCCCCCACCCTCCCCGCCAAACAATCCCTCCATACAAACTTCTACTATCAACTCCCAACCCCTTTCGCCCTCCAAAGATTAGCATCTCTCTATCCGAGAGTGGGTAAAAGCACCTAAATCCAGCCCCCTTCACTCTCCTCTATGATTACACACACCAACAAACCGCTCTCTTATATATACTATAACATAACAGTCAATTTGTCCCTCCTCCCCCTCCCGCCTTAACTAAACAGTTTAAACAGTTCAAATAAAAACAACTCTCATTGTAAGCTATAGTAGCTCACTGCAGTGTCACAACTCGACAGGTGGCAGTCCAGGACGCCAGTCCAAAAAAACCCAAATTATTATTATTTTCGTGAAGTGTTCAGAAACAGGAAAACAGAAAAACCATTCAAGACTGAGACCACTCAGCCAGCTCCCAAGTCTCGCAGCCGTTTGTCATTGCATTCGATCCATTCAGCTACCTCCTCTGGGACTGGAAAAAATGCACCTTCTCAATCGCAACCACTCTCAGCTTGGCAGGATATAGCATAGAGTATGTGATACCGAAACCTCTCAGTCTCTTTTTCAGTTTGCCAAAGCTCATTCTTAATTTCTGTATCGCTGCAGAATAATCAGAATAGATGGAGATGTTCTGACCATCAATCATCATGTCTTTAACAATCCTGGCTTTCCTCAGAAAAATGTGTCTATCACGATAATTCAAGATCTTTGCCAGAATAGTGCGAGGAACTGCATCGGGAGGCGGGGGTCTCAGTGGTACTCTGTGAGCACCTTCAACCACAAATACTTTGGAGAGTGTATCAGTGCTAATTATTTTATAATAACCATTTCTCTATAAATTCAGTAGGGTTTGGTCCTTCTGCTTTTTCTGGAACTCCCACTATCCGAATATTGTTCCTCCGCGAGAGGTTCTCCAGATCATCATTTTTGGGAATAACCTCAGCCAATTGTTTGGCACATTGTTTATGAGCCTTTTGCAATTTAACTATTTGATCCTCTGCAGTACCAACTCTCTCTTCCACCTCTCCAGTCCTGACATCTGCTCTTTGCATAGCAGCCCTTATATTCAGCATCTCAGCTTGAATGCCATGAACCTGCTGATTCAGAGTGGCAAGTGTCTCTTTACAAAAATTCACTACCACAAACACATACTTTATAGTGGGCTCAGTGATATTAGAGGCAGCCTTATCTCCTGAACCACCAGCTCCTTCCCTCACATGTGGGCTTTCAGTCACACTTCTTTCCCCCACCATAGGCTCTTCCCTGCCCTGCTCCTGATCTTCCTCATCCTCTTCAACCCCTGCCTCCAACTTCCCCTGCTCATCCACGGACCGCTCCTCCACTCGCACAAACCTTTCAAGGCGGGCCGCCGCTGCCATCCTCCTGGCACAGGCCACATTCTCCCTTGCGGCATCCGCCAGCGCCTCGGCACCATCTTGGATCCTGCCGCCCTCAGCATTGCCGGCATCCCACTGCTGTCTGCGGGTCATATTAGTGTCCCACACAGCTCCAGATACACCCTCGAAGTCCACAGATATTCCATACACTCGCGTTGGTGATCAATGGGCACAATAACATGGCGGTCTCCGCTTACAAGCCGATTTGCAAGCGGAAGAGCTCTGAGCTGTGACTGCTCACATCACTGGTTATTCCACGCCCCAGCCTACCACTTCTAATACTACAGGGTGGGCCATTTATATGGATACACCTAAATAAAATGGAAATGGTTGGTGATATCAACTTCCTGTTTGTGTCACATTAGTATATGGGAGGGGTAAAACTTTTCAAGATGAGTGGTGACCATGGCGGCCATTTTGAAGTTGGACATTTTGGACCCAACTTTATTTTTTCCACTAGGAAGAGGGTCATGTGACACATCAAACTCATTGTGAATTTCACAAAAAAAACAATGATGTGCTTGGTTTTAACGTAACTTTATTCTTTCATGAGGTATTTACAAGTTTATGACCACTTATAAAATGTGTTCAAAGTGCTGCCCATTGTGTTGGATTGTCAATGCAACTCTCTTCTCCCATTCTTGATGCACTGATAGCAACACCGCAGAAGAAATGCTAGCACAGGCTTCCAGTATCTATTGTTTCAGATGCTGCATATCTTGTATCTTCACAGCATAGACAAATGCCTTCACATGACCCCAAAGATAAAAGTCTAATGGGGTCAGATCGGGAGACCTTGGTGGCCACTCAACTGGCCCACGATGACCAATCCACTTTCCAGGAAACTGTTCATGTAGGAATCCTCGGACCTGGCATCCATAATGTGGTGGTACACCATCTTGCTCAAAAAACTCAGGGAACGTGCCATATTTAGTGCATAAAGAGGGCAACACATCATCATGTAGCAATTTCAAATATCCAGTGGCATTGAGGTTTCCATTGATGAAGAATGGCCCCACAAATTCTAAAACTCTGGGCAAAACCATCAATGAAAAAGACCTGGGAGTATGGGTGGATGACAGACTCATATTCAGTGGCCAGTGTCAGGCAGCTGCTACAAAGGCAAATAAAATAATGGGATGCATTTAACGAGGCATAGATGCTCATGATGAGAACATAATTTTACCTCTATACAAGTCACTAGTTCGACCACACTTAGAATACTGTGCACAGTTCTGGTCTCCGGTGTATAAGAAAGACATAGCTGAACTGGAGCGGGTGCAGAGAAGAGCGACCAAGGTTATTAGAGGACTGGGGGGTCTGCAATACCAAGATAGGTTATTACACTTGGGGCTGTTTAGTTTGGAAAAACGAAGACTAAGGGGTGATCTTATTTTAATGTATAAATATATGAGGGGACAGTACAAAGACCTTTCTGATGATCTTTTTAATCATAGACCTGAGACAGGGACAAGGGGGCATCCTCTACGTCTGGAGGAAAGAAGGTTTAAGCATAATAACAGATGCGGATTCTTTACTGTAAGAGCAGTGAGACTATGGAACTCTCTGCCGCATGATGTTGTAATGAGTGATTCATTAATTAAATTTAAGAGGGGACTGGATACCTTTCTGGAAAAGTATAATGTTACAGGGTATATACACTAGATTCCTTGATAGGGCGTTGATCCAGGGAACTAGTCTGATTGCCGTATGTGGAGTCGGGAAGGAATTATTTTCCCCAATGTGGAGCTTATTCTTTGCCGCATGGGTTTTTTTGCCTTCCTCTGGATCAACATGTTAGGGCATGTTAGGTTAGGCTATGGGTTGAACTAGATGGACTTAAAGTCTTCCTTCAACATTAATAACTATGTAACTATGTAACTATCCTTGTACCCCATATACCACACCATACCATCAATTGTTGTGCTTCAACAGTCTTGGAGGGATCTATCCACTGTGGGTTAGTGTCAGACCAATAATGGTGGTTTTGTTTGTTAACTTCACCATTCACAAAAAAGTTTGCCTCATCACTGAACATAATGTTCCGTGTAAACTGAGGGTCTTGTTCCAATTTTTGATTTGCCCATTTTGCAAATTCAGTGATCCGATCTATGTCATCCTCGTTGAGATGCTGCAGCAGCTAGATTTTGTAAGGGTGCCATTTGTGAGTAGCTAAAGGGATGTTTGACTGATGCCACTCTCCAGTGACATGTGGTGAGTGCTACGCTGTGAAGTCTTGCTGAATGAAGCTAGGACAGCCACCGATGTTTCTTCATTAGTGACAGTTTTCTTGCATCCACATTTTGGCAAATCCAACACTGAACCTGTGTCACAAAATTTGGCAAGCAGTTTGCCAACTGTAGCATGGGAGATGGGTGGTTTTGTAGGGTGTCTTGCATTGAAATCTGCTGCAATGACCCGGGTACTGCGTTCACCAGACATCAACACAATTTCTATCCGCTCATCACAAGTTTACCTCTGCGACATGTCAATGGCTGTAAACAAAGAGAAACTTGTAAATAACTCATGAAATAATACAGCTACGTTAAAACCAAGCACACCATAGTTTTTCTTGTGAAATTCTCAATAAGTTTGATGTGTCACATGACTCTCTTCCCATTGAAAAAAATAAAGTTGGATCCAAAATGTCTGACTTCAAAATGGCCGCCATGGTCACCATCCATCTTGAAAAGTTGTCCCTCTCCCATATACTAATGTGCCACAAACAGGAAGTTGATATCACCAACCATTCCCATTTTATTTAGGTGTATCCATATAAATGGCCCGCCCTGTCGATGAACATTAGTAAGATGTAGAGGAAAAAGTTGACAGATTTCTAATTAATGGATCAACAGATCCATCAAATTTATGGAAGAGATTTTGTTTTTAGATAAAGGAAATATGTCAGCAGGTTTTTGCTATGTACTCTGAAAGCAGCATGATGTATAGGTGCAAAGAGCCTGACTCCAGAGATGTGTCACTTACTCGGCTGCCTGGTGTAGTTTTGATAGCTCCACAGTTTTCTTTGCTATAGATCTAGCAGTGTTCAGAAAGCTGAGCTGTGTTTAACACATCCATATCACTGATTGGCAGCTTTCTGTGAACACTGTACATTGTCAGCAAGCTTCAAATCAGTGGAGATTAAACATATAGGGCCTCCTCATGAGACCCAGTCCTTCCGTGATAATCTCCTTTTGATAAAACACTGATTGCTCTCAGATTAAATTACAAAATCCATATGACAGATTCCCTTTGAAGAGATTTATAATAATAATAATAATAATAATTTTTATTTATATAGCGCCAACATATTCCGCAGCACTTTACATTATAGAGGGGACTTGTACAGACAATAGACATTACAGCATAACAATAAATACATAGATCAAAACAGATACCAAGAGGAATGAGGGCCCTGCTCGCAAGCTTACAAACTATGAGGAAAGGGGAGACATGAAAGATGGATGATAACAATTGTTTTCGTTGTTCGGACCAGCCATAGTGTAAGAATCGGGTGTTCATGTAAAGCTGCATGTACCAGTTATCAGCCTAAATATGTAACAGTACAGACACAGAGGCTATTAACTGCATAAAGTGTATGAGAACATGATGCGAGGAACCTGATTATGGTTGAAGTTTTTTGAATGGGCCACACAGGGATCGTTAGGTTAATGTGTTGAGGCGGTAGCCCAGTCTGAACAAATGCGTTTTTAGGGCACGCTTATAACTGTGAGGATTGGGGATTAATCGTTTTAACCTGGGTAGTGCATTCCACATGAATGAAAAGTCTGGGAGACGGGAGTGGGAGGCTCTGATTATTGAGGATGCTAACCTGAGGTCATTAGCAGAACGGAGAGCACGGGTAGGGTGGTAGACTGAGACCAGAGAGGAGATGTAGGGTGGTGCTGAGCCATGGAGTGCTTTGTGGATGAGGGTAATAAGTTTGTGCTGGATTCTGGAGTGGATGGGTAACCAGTGTAATGACTGGCACAAGGTAGAGGCATCAAGATTTCCCTAAAAATATGATACAACAGTTCTTTATTTTTGTCATCTTGTCCAACATGCAGGTACATCATTCCATACCCGTTCTCTTAATGCAGTAACATATGCGATGTGTGATTACTAGCTATTTAAAAACACATGAATTTGTGTTATTCTGTCTGGAGATATTTATGCTACATGTGTTAACGTGCTGCCACCTAATGTTTGTGATGTCTACTACAGTCTATCAAGGGCTTTGCTGCCATGTTGTCACAATAATTTGCTGAATTTGTAAACAACTGGAGTTTTTTAATCAAATTTATAAAGATTTATGGATGGGCATTTCTGTAATTGGAAAATGGCATAGCAGAAAAATTGAGGCTTACAGATGGTTCTAATAAAAAAAAGTAGCAAAACTCTGACTCATTATGGTGGCTTATTGGCAGACAGTCTTTTGATACCTCGTAATGTCCCAGAGTCAAGGTAAAGTTGATATCTCTAAAGTCAAATTACCATTTTGGCTATTTACTGCTTGTTTGTGAATTCTTAGAATACTTATAAAATTAAACTATTTTCCTGGGATAATTCTCCATTAAATAATAGAGTTAAGGTGCCTTTTTATACTCCAATAGTAGTATGTTCCTTTGATATTCCTCCTAGAAATGTATCAATAAATTTACATCTGTGAGTTACCATTACTCATGTGAATATTCCTTAGGATATACATTCTGACAATGTCAACACTGATTGGACGGTGTCAGTGTGTATAGGAACCCACCCCAAGTATGCAAATAAGCTCCCCCACAAAAAAATCTCACTGCTTCCACGTATTGGAGGAAGATACCTTATAAGTAGTGATGAGCAAGTGTACTCATTGCTCGGGTTTTCCAAGCATGCTCGGGTGGTCTCCGAGTATTTTGGGCGTGCTCGGAGATTTAGTTTGTGTCGCCGCAGCTGCATGATTTGTGGCTGCTAGACAGCCTGAATACATGTGGGGGTTGCCTTTTGTTAGGGAATTCCCACATGTATTCAGGCTGTCCAGCAACCACAAATTATGAAGCTTCATTGAGTCAAACATAATCTCTGAGCCTCCGAAAAACCTGGCGAACACCCGATCATGATCGGAAAACCCGAGCAAAGAGTACACTCGCTCATCACTACTTATAAGGTAATGTTTAATGTTTTTACAATTTTTGTAACATGTAGAGCAATCTTAACAAAGCCTGACTGCTATCCACACACAGCAATTTTGGGGCAGTTTCCCATCATCCGTGTAGAGGAGGATTCAGCTCTTCTTAAATGGTTGTTCTATCTTAAGAAAAGCAGTATTCCAAGGATTTTATGCTTTGATTGCAGCAGTGATGTCACATCAACAGCGGACATCACCGCTGCAGCAAATCGCTGCGCTCAGTGGCTTTGCTGACGTAGACAGCACGAGCTTGCGAACCTCAGAAGTTATGTGCGCTGTCGACATGACATAATGCCACTGGTGTGATAGAGAACAGGCGCTGGACTGGGGAGGATGAGTACTATGTGAGTTTGTTCTTTTATAAGTATGCCGTGTTTTGGGATACACTTTCTTTTATGTAGGAAACCCCAATCATTTTCAATATAGAATCTAGTCTGATGTTATAGAAGAAGAAGCTGATCAGATTTATATTTTTTTAGAGAAATATTCACTAAATTTTGAATTTTTTACATTGAAATCCCTGGTGTTTGTATGCAACAGTCCAATGGGCGGTTCTACTCAGCGATTGACAGTCTTACCTCTATCACTGTGCACTAAAAATCACTGAGCAGGATCATGCACTGGACAGTATGCATACAAACAACAGATATTTTTCTCAGATTCTCCTTCTCTATACCGTGCTGTGAACAGGTCAAACTGCATGTACAACGGGACAAGCTCAATTTAAAGAGGCCAGCGTTAGGCTAGGGTCCCGCGACTGTATTTTTTCTCATCTGAGAAAATTGGGACGATTTTGATCAGAGTTTGATCATAGTGTGCTCTGATTTTCTCAGATGAGGAGAAGATCGAAAAACAAAATGTCTCCATCTTCTCCATTCTGCTATTCCGTGAAAATCGGACTGCACTTAGATGCCATCTTGGCGCTGTCCAATTTTTTTCACGGCTCATTGACTTTCATGCGATTTCGTGCGATCCAAATATCAGATCTGAATTGTGCATGCTGCCACTATTTCTTAGACAAACTCGGTCCAAGGAAAAAAATTGGACATGTGTCCCATAGAATAGCAATGATCTGAGTGTGATTCTATGTATTGTAGGATCAGATTTGGACCAAAAATGCACTCATTTGCACGAGCCCTTAGGCCGGGGTCACACTTGCGAGAAACTCACACGAGTCTCGTGTCTCAATACCCGACACTGCCGTCGGCACTCGGACCGCAGCATTCAGCTGCATAGAAATACATGCAGCCGCAGACTCCGGTCCCGAGTGCCAGCGGCAGTGCCGGGTATTGAGACACGAGACTCGTGCGTGTTTCTCGCAAGTGTGACCCCGGCCTTATAGGAAGTCTTGTCAGCAATTCTCCATGCTAGTACATTTTTCCCATGGACCATTGCCTGAAAAGGCTCCATAAACAAATGTTATTCTTGTAGAGAGTTCCCTTCCCCAAAAACCAATGACAAATGGAATGGTTACAGCCAGTTATTAAACTATTCTTACATTTCCAGGTGGAACAACGGAGCAATAGGACAATGCAAGGCTCTAAGAAACGGTGTTCCAGAATTGGCATTTCATGGGGAATACAAATATTTAGTAACCTAGACATGTCAGAAGAGCCCCTTTAACAACAAATTGCCATTTTGAATTTGCCAGTGGAATTTAACTGATGTCTCATTGCATCTTGAATATTATAAATATCCTTTTCATGGTAAGACAAAGTAAATTGCCAAATTAAAAGCTTTCTGAATTTCTCTACATTTTCTACTGAGATGAGTTCACCGAGCCAACAACTGATCATAAATGGTAAGGCACAGCATGGGATCTTTTAATTTCGGCTTTGGAATAGGATTAACAGATGGCTCCCGGTCACTAAGGACATAGGAAACCAGTTTAAGTTTCATTACATTCCTTTGGATGCAGAAAGTTGTGATTTTTTTTTAAAGACAAATTCATATGCAAAATAATTAAATAAATTAAAGAAATACTCAAACTCCGCATGGCTCAGCTGCTCTGATACCATCTGTGAACAGTAGTCAAATACAAAGAGCAAACTTTGCTTTGTTTGATTACATCAATGGCAGAATTTTGCCTGATGGTAAAATAAAAACAAACTATTCTGCTGAAAAATGTTCCTCTTGACTTAGGTTTATGTATCAGCAGATGCCTTGACAAACAGAAGTTTCGTGTCATTTATTTCATTTTTCCAAGGCCGTATATAAAAAAAACCCAACCCTTTACAGGAGAGAAAATGGGTGGACAGCTTGCCTCATATAACAAGTTGAAAGCAAATGAGGACAAACTGTTATCCTGGATGAGTTTATGATTGTATTTACTAGGAAACAACTTACATTTCATCTGGTTATTATCACGGTAAATTTAGGAAATAAAAACTGAAAGAATGGCAGTGAACAAAACTTAACAATACCCAATCAAACTAAGTCAGAAATTAGATAACTGCCAGACAGAAATGGAGTCTTCAAATTGCAAATTGTTCGAATTCACCGAGATTTGCAAATTTTAGGAGATTGGACTCAAAATCAATTTGCAATAGATCTATCTGTTCATCACCAATTCCAAGATAACTCATTCAACTCAAGGGTCCACTTTTCACCTGCATACAAATATTACACTACCCTCGTTCACAAATTTACCTATATCTATATATAATAATAAACTGGGTAGTTTGGTTATGAATGATGAGATGCTGCTTTTTTTCTGTACAGAGTAAATTATGTGAATTATGCCAAGTACTGCCCATGTAGTGGGATTGAGGGCCTAGATCTACACAGGGGCCCACCAGGGGGATTCCCCTGTTTCCCTGTGGGTCAGTCCGAGCCTGAATCCACCTGTCCCCCCGCTATTCCCCGGCCTTTCCCCTCTGCCAATCCCTTTACTGATCCCCATTAATCAGAGATTCCAGTACAAAACCCTAACCATGATGTGCAAAGCCATCCACAACCTGTCTCCTCCATACATCTGTGACCTCGACTCCCGGTACTTACCTACACGCAACCTCTGATCCTCACAAGATCTCCTTCTCTACTCCACTGTTATCTCCTCTTCCCACAATCGTATACAAGATTTCTTTCACATATCACCCCTACTCTGGAACCCTCTACCACAACACATCAGACTCTCGCCTACCATCGAAACCTTCAAAAAGAGCCTGAAGACCCACCTCTTCCGACAAACCTACAACCTGCAGTAACCACCAATCGACCAAACCGCTGCACGACCAGCTCTACCCTCACCAACTGTATTCTCACCCATCCCTTGTAGAATGTGAGCTCTCGCGAGCAGGGTCCTCTCTCCTCCTGTACCAGTTATGACTTGTATTGTTTAAGATTATTGTACTTGTTTTTATTATGTATACCCCTCCTCACATGTAAAGCGCCATGGAATAAATGGCGCTATAACAATAAATAATAATAATAATTAATAGATGGTACAACACCGAGGATGTAGAAGGCAAACAGTGCTAAAGTTTACAGAAAACACAATTGCAAAAATTAATTTTATTCCCAAAAACATGCATTTAGTGAAGAGCAAACGTGCTTGGATAAGGTCTTATCCGAGTATGCTCGTGTGTTGAGTGTCTTCGGTGTGCTCGAAAACTATGTTCTAGATGCCGAGGTTGCGAGCCACAACAAATGCAGTGATTACCTGTTTGTTAAGAAATCCTTGCATATGTTGTGACTAACTGACATGCAAAGGCGCTGACTCAGAACATATTTTTCGAGCATGCAGAAGAAACTCGGTTAGCACATGAGCATGCTCAGAAGACACCTTATCCCAGCATGTTTGCTCATCACTACATGCATTTACATTTAAAAAAATCCCCAAGGTGGAAAATCTTCATTGCCTATGGGGAATTAATTCTCTGGCAGACTACTTTGATCTCCTGATGAGTGCTTGAATGGATAGAAACGCGTTGGGTGGTGGTCTTATGCTCCACTATATTACCCCTTATGGCATTTAGGAATGGACTAATATAGGAGATGATTTTTGGACTCCATGTCCTGATGGGCCTTATTGTTATGACCCCAGTGGACAGGGTCTCAGAGGAATGTGTAAGTCTGCAAGATACAAAAATCCAGCTCATAGGGCTGTGGTAACTGGGTTGACCAAATAGCTACTCCTAACGCCAACACTAGAAGTAGCCGGGGATCATGCCTACGGGGATCGCTAGATGACTCGCGCCAGCCGGAGAATCTAACTACCCCTAGGAGAAGAAAACAAAGACCTCTCTTGCCTCCAGAGAAAGGGACCCCAAAGCAAGATACAAGCCCCCCCACAAATAATAACGGTGAGGTAAGAGGAAATGACAAACACAGAAATGAACCAGGTTCAGCAAAGAGAGGCCAGCTTACTAATAGCAGAATATAGCAAGATAACTTATCTGGTCAACAAAAACCCTATAAAAATCCACGCTGGAGATTCAAGAACCCCCGAACCGTCTAACGGTCCGGGGGGAGAACACCAGCCCCCTAGAGCTTCCAGCAAAGGTCAGGATACAGATAGGAACAAGCTGGACAAAAATACCAAACAAAACAAAAGCAAAAAGCAAAGAAGCAGACTTAGCTTGAAAAACAGGAACCAGGATCAGAGGACAAGAGCACAACAGATTAGCTCTGATTTCATTTCAACGATGCCAGGCATTGAACTGAAGGTCCAGGGAGCTTATATAGCAACGCCCCTGAACTAACGGCCCAGGTGAGGATATAGAAAAAGACAGATGCTCCAGAGTCAAATCACTAATGACCACTAGAGGGAGCAAAAAGCAAAATCACAACAGTACCCCCCCTTAGTGAGGGGTCACCGAACCCTCACCACGACCACCAGGGCGATCAGGATGAGCGGCGTGAAAGGCACGAACTAAATCGGCCGCATGAACATCAGAGGCGACCACCCAGGAATTATCTTCCTGACCATAGCCCTTCCACTTGACAAGGTACTGAAGCCTCCGCCTGGAGAGACGAGAATCCAAGATCTTCTCCACCACATACTCCAACTCGCCCTCAACCAACACCGGAGCAGGAGGCTCAGCAGAAGGAACCACAGGCACAACGTACCGCCGCAACAAGGACCTATGAAACACGTTGTGGATAGCAAACGACACAGGAAGATCCAGGCGAAAGGATACAGGATTAAGAATTTCCAATATCTTGTAAGGACCAATAAAACGAGGTTTAAATTTGGGAGAGGAAACCTTCATAGGAACAAAGCGGGAAGAAAGCCACACCAAATCCCCAACACGTAGTCGGGGACCCACACCGCGGCGGCGGTTGGCAAAGCGCTGAGCCCTCTCCTGTGACAACTTCAAGTTGTCCACCACAAGATTCCAGATCCGCTGCAACCTATCCACCACAGAATCCACCCCAGGGCAGTCAGAAGGTTCCACATGACCCGAAGAAAAACGAGGGTGGAAACCAGAGTTGCAGAAAAACGGCGAAACCAAGGTGGCGGAACTAGCCCGATTATTAAGGGCAAACTCAGCTAACGGCAAGAAGGTCACCCAATCGTCCTGATCAGCAGAGACAAAACACCTCAAATAAGCCTCCAAAGTCTGATTAGTTCGCTCCGTCTGTCCATTAGTCTGAGGATGGAAAGCAGACGAAAACGACAAGTCAATGCCCATCCTACTACAAAAGGATCGCCAGAATCTGGAAACGAACTGGGATCCTCTGTCTGACACAATATTCTCAGGGATGCCGTGCAAACGAACCACGTTCTGGAAAAACACAGGAACCAGATCGGAAGAGGAAGGCAGCTTAGGCAAAGGAACCAAATGGACCATCTTGGAGAAGCGATCACATAACACCCAGATAACAGACATGCCCTGAGACACCGGAAGATCAGAAATGAAATCCATGGAGATATGTGTCCAAGGTCTCTTAGGGACAGGCAAGGGCAAGAGCAACCCGCTGGTATGAGAACAGCAAGGCTTAGCTCGAGCACAAGTCCCACAGGACTGTACAAATGACCGCACATCCCTAGACAAGGAAGGCCACCAAAAGGATCTGGCCACCAGATCTCTGGTGCCAAAAATTCCTGGGTGACCTGCCAACACCGAGGAATGAACCTCGGAAATGACTCTGCTGGTCCACTTATCAGGCACAAACAGTCTGTCAGGTGGACAAGAATCAGGCCTATCAGCCTGAAATCTCTGCAACACACATCGCAGATCAGGAGAAATAGCTGACAAGATAATACCATCCTTAAGAATACCAACAGGTTCAGCGACTCCAGGAGCATCAGGCACAAAGCTCCTGGAAAGAGCATCGGCCTTCACATTCTTTGAACCTGGTAAATACGAGACAACAAAGTCAAAACGGGAGAAAAACAATGACCAGCGGGCCTGTCTAGGATTCAGGCGTTTAGCAGACTCGAGATACATCAGATTTTTGTGATCAGTCAAGACCACCACACGATGCTTAGCACCCTCGAGCCAATGACGCCACTCCTCAAATGCCCATTTCATGGCCAACAACTCCCGATTGCCCACATCATAATTTTGCTCCGCAGGCGAAAACTTCCTAGAGAAAAAGGCGCAAGGTCTCATAACAGAGCAACCAGGGCCTCTCTGCGACAAAACGGCCCCTGCTCCAATCTCTGAAGCATCCACCTCAACTTGAAAGGGAAGCGAGACATCAGGCTGGCACAAAACAGGCGCCGAAGTAAACCGACGTTTCAACTCCTGGAAAGCCTCCACGGCAGCAGGAGCCCAATTAACCACATCGGAGCCCTTCTTGGTCATATCCGTCAAAGGTTTCACAATGCTAGAAAAGTTAGCGATAAAACGACGGTAGAAGTTAGCGAAACCCAAGAACTTCTGAAGACTCTTAACTGACGAGGGCTGAGTCCAATCAAGAATAGCTCGGACCTTGACTGGGTCCATCTCCACAGCAGAAGGGGAAAAAATGAACCCCAAAAAGGGAACCTTCTGTACACCAAAAAGACACTTTGAGCCCTTGACAAACAAAGAATTTTCACGCAAAATTTTAAAGACCATCCTGACCTGCTCCACATGCGAGTCCCAATTATCAGAAAAAACCAGAATATCATCCAGATAAACGATCAGAAATTTATCCAGATAGTTCCGGAAAATGTCATGCATAAAGGACTGAAAAACTGAAGGGGCATTAGAGAGCCCAAAAGGCATCACCAAGTACTCAAAATGACCTTCGGGCGTATTGAATGCGGTTTTCCATTCATCCCCTTGCTTAATGCGCACAAGGTTGTACGCACCACGAAGGTCTATCTTGGTAAACCACTTGGCACCTTTAATCCGGGCAAACAAGTCAGACAACAGCGGCAAAGGATACTGAAATTTGACAGTGATCTTATTTAAAAGCCGATAGTCAATACAAGGCCTCAAAGATCCGTCCTTTTTAGCCACAAAAAAGAATCCCGCACCAAGAGGGGAAGAAGACGGACGGATGTGTCCTTTCTCCAGAGACTCCTTGATATATGAACGCATAGCGGTATGTTCAGGTATCGACAGATTAAACAGTCTTCCCTTAGGAAATTTACTGCCTGGAATCAAATCTATTGCACAGTCACATTCCCTATGAGGAGGCAATGCACTGGACCTGGACTCGCTAAAGACATCCTGATAATCAGACAAGTACTCCGGAACTTCCGAAGGCGTAAAAGAAGCAATAGACACAGGCAGGGAATCCTCATGAATACCACGACAGCCCCAACTAGACACTGACATAGCCTTCCAGTCAAGGACTGGATTATGGGTCTGTAACCATGGCAGCCCCAAAACAACCAAATCATGCATTTTATGTAGAACGAGAAAACGTATCACCTCGCGGTGTTCAGGAGTCATGCACATGGTAACCTGTGTCCAATACTGCGGCTTATTTTCTGCCAATGGCGTAGCATCAATACCCCTAAGAGGGATAGGATTTTCTAATGGTTCAAGAATAAAACCACAGCGCTTAGCAAATGAGAGATCCATAAGACTCAGGGCAGCACCTGAATCTACAAACGCCATGACAGGATAAGATGACAGTGAGCAAATCAAAGTTACAGACAGAATAAACTTAGGATGCAAATTACCAACGGTGACAGGACTAACAACCTTAGATATACGTTTAGAGCATGCTGAGATAACATGTGTAGAATCACCACAGTAGTAGCACAAGCCATTCCGGCGTCTATGAATTTTCCTCTCATTTCTAGTCAGGATTCTATCACATTGCATCAAATCAGGTGTCCGTTCAGACAACACCATGAGGGAATTTGCGGTTTTTCTATCACATTGCATCACATCAGGTGTCTGTTCAGACAACAACATGAGGGAATTTGCGGTTTTGCGCTCCCGCAACCGCCGGTCAATTTGAATAGCCAGGGACATGGTATCATTCAGACCTGTGGGAATGGGAAAACCCACCATAACATTCTTAATGGCCTCAGAAAGGCCATTTCTAAAATTAGCGGCCAGTGCACACTCGTTCCAATGTGTCAGCACGGACCATTTCCGAAATTTTTGGCAATACACCTCAGCCTCGTCCTGGCCCTGAGACATAGCCAGCAAGGCTTTCTCTGCCTGAATCTCAAGATTGAGTTCCTCATAAAGTAAACCTAGCGCCAGAAAAAACGCATCAATATCAGCCAATGCCGGATCTCCTGGCGCCAACGAAAAAGCCCAATCCTGAGGGTCACCCCGTAAGAATGAAATAACAATTTTTACTTGTTGAGCAGAGTCTCCAGACGAACAAGGTTTCAGGGACAAAAATAATTTACAATTATTCCTGAAATTCCTAAACTTAAATCGGTCTCCTGAAAACAGTTCAGGAATCGGAATCTTGGGTTCAGACCTAGGATTTCTGGTAACATAATCTTGTATACCCTGCACACGAGCGGCAAGCTGGTCCACACTTGTAATCAAGGTCTGGACATTCATGTCTGCAGCAAGCTTAAGCCACTCTGAGGTAAAGGGGAAAAGAAAAAAAAAATGAGAGAGGAAAAAAAAAACTCAAAATTTTCTTTCTTATAATCCCACTTCTGCAATGCATTAAACATTTAATACTGGCCTGGCATACTGTTATGACCCCAGTGGACAGGGTCTCAGAGGAACGTGTAAGTCTGCAAGATACAAAAATCCAGCTCATAGGGCTGTGGTAACTGGGTTGACCAAATAGCTACTCCTAACGCCAACACTAGAAGTAGCCGGGGATCATGCCTACGGGGATCGCTAGATGACTCGCGCCAGCCGGAGAATCTAACTACCCCTAGGAGAAGAAAACAAAGACCTCTCTTGCCTCCAGAGAAAGGGACCCCAAAGCAAGATACAAGCCCCCCCACAAATAATAACGGTGAGGTAAGAGGAAATGACAAACACAGAAATGAACCAGGTTCAGCAAAGAGAGGCCAGCTTACTAATAGCAGAATATAGCAAGATAACTTATCTGGTCAACAAAAACCCTATAAAAATCCACGCTGGAGATTCAAGAACCCCCGAACCGTCTAACGGTCCGGGGGGAGAACACCAGCCCCCTAGAGCTTCCAGCAAAGGTCAGGATACAGATAGGAACAAGCTGGACAAAAATACCAAACAAAACAAAAGCAAAAAGCAAAGAAGCAGACTTAGCTTGAAAAACAGGAACCAGGATCAGAGGACAAGAGCACAACAGATTAGCTCTGATTTCATTTCAACGATGCCAGGCATTGAACTGAAGGTCCAGGGAGCTTATATAGCAACGCCCCTGAACTAACGGCCCAGGTGAGGATATAGAAAAAGACAGACGCTCCAGAGTCAAATCACTAATGACCACTAGAGGGAGCAAAAAGCATAATCACAACACCTTATATAGGGTGATTACAGGAGCTGAAAATGTCATCTTTGAGTGAGATTGTACCACTTATTCAATAATGGCACTCACCATGTTTATGACTATAGCCTCATACTACATGTTGAGTCTCTACATATAAGCACACAGAATCTATTTGCATTATATACAGTTTATCCTCTGTGTCATTGTGTTACCTTTGTGGTGATTGAGAGCTTTTTGATGGTGTAATCTATTCACCTACTGTTTTTGCACCTAGGATAGATGTTTGTAGGGAGCAATGGTATTTCTCCCTCTCAGCTTTGAAGTTTTTAGCTGCATGGTTCTACTGTTGGATCAATCGTATGTTCTGTGTCTGTTTTAACTTGTAGAATTAAAAGTTATATTTTATAATTTTTTCCTCAAAAGAACCTCTTTTTTCTTCGCTATAGCTTTATTTCTCAACTGCAAATAGTAAAGATGATGGGACTAAACTATGGTACGTGTGCCCTTGAATCAACCTCTTCCCAGCCTTAAACTGCTGATGTCAACTTCACAACTTCATAGTAAATGGAGACTTGTCAGAATTTAAATTTAGCATCAATAATATGTGATTATTAAAAACTCCTGTAAAGCCTCATCAATCCAACCAGACATCAAGCTCAATGATTGCACATAATTATTTTAATGAGTTTAGTAGTACTTTTCGAGAGGCAGAAATCTGTTAGGCTCCTCAAGTTCTAAATATATACCGAAATAAGTGACTTCAGCGTTTACAAAGCGGAGCGTGGTGCCATCAAGGTATTTTTTTTTCTTCTTAAAAAACACTTTTCTTCTATACAAAGTGTAAAAGGTGCTAATTATCAGCTTCAATGTAATATAAAAATACTATGTAATTATCCCCGGCATGTATTCCCCAAAAATTATTTAACACTAGAGATTTACACCATTCTCAATGAAGAATAGGATCTAGCAACGTGTGACTGTTTCACCAAATTACTTCTCCCTACATGATTCCCAATGCAGGCAGCAATGGGCTGTATCACAGAGGCATTAAAGATTTCTCATTATGTTAGGGGAAGCAGTAATGAGCTGTCGAGATTGAAAAGCATTTTTTTCCCCTCAAATCTAAAAGATTTCAATTTGACACAATCAAGATGATGCAATTATAATCAAAAAAGTGATCATACTGTGGGGAAATTAGCTTGGAATATTATATGCGTTTGACAAATACAGATGCAGAATATTAGCGCTCGGTGGCACACAATGTATTATCTAGGTCAGGTATAAAGAAGCTTTACTTCTACATTTATAGGGTAGAGCCGGGGTTATTCTGCTTGTCTACAGTTAGAAAATGGCAGTAAATTTTATGAAGTTTCTACCTCCAAACCCTTTATAGATCTGTGTTTGTAAGGGCTCGATAACACCACCCTATTTTCCATCCTAGTGCGATTCGACAAAATATAGCATCGCACTCGGACCAATGTTATTCTATGAGGCTGTGCACATGTTTAGTTTTTTCTTTGGACAAAGGAAAAAATTGCATCATGCACGATTTGCATGCAACTATCGGATCGCACTCAGCCATGCAAGTTAATGGGTCCATCAAAAAAAATCTGGCAGTACTCGGATGACGTCTGAGTGTGCTCCGATTTTCACAGGCTGAAACAATGGAGGAGACAGATCTTCTTCACATCCAAAAAAATCAGATCCGAAAGATCTGATCCGAATGTCGCTAGCATAATCGTTCCGATTCTCTCAGATGAGAGAAAATACCGTCATACCTTTGACCTTCACTGAAATGAGTAGAAACTATGTAGTGCAAAGGTTTGGGCATATTTGGTCTACTGTATTGGTGTTACCTGCTTATTAAGGGTATGTTCAGACTACATCTCTTTCTGGTTTAAAACAAAAAAATTTCAAGTGGACTTCTTTTTTGGTGTAGATGCTAAAAAAAATGCTCAAAAAAAGAGCATGTCCATTTTTATGTAGAACGACTCGCTATTCATATGATCAGACCTTTGAGCTTCATTTAGCCATTTTGGGCCTTCAAAAGATTTCAAACATTTAAAAGAAGTAAGGCTATGTGTACACAAAGTTTTTCAAGGATTTTTTGAGCAGAAAGTGAATGGAAAATATGAATATAATTTCCCAAATTTCAAAAATACACATACACTGTGTTCCAAATTATTATGCAAATACTATTTCCTCATATTTTCTCTAAATTACCTATCTGAATTGCAGTCACTGTTATTTTCCAGTCATCTACTATTCTAGTATAATTGCAATGTTTTGGAACAAACTGCCTATGAAAACCGTATCTTTAAAAAAAAAAAAAAAAAACACTCAAAATGCATGTTCCAAATATTATGCACAGCAGAGTTTTCAACCTTTTTTTTATTTTGAACAAAAAAATGGTCAATTGTAAGTTATAAGCATTATCAGCTTATTACAAAATGAAATCAAACAGTTTTCATGTGAAAACTTTATTCTAGGTGATGTTACATTTGCACATAGGACCCCTTTTTGGAAAGAAGCTTCTGAACTCTCTCTTCCATTCAATTTGTCAGTTTTTGGATGGTTTCTGCTTCAATTGTTTTGCATGTGGACAGAATCCCCTCCCAGAGCTGTTGCTTAGATGTGAACTGCCTCCCGCCATCATAGACACTCCTTTTGATGCTCCAGAGGTTCTCAATGGGGTTGAGGTCAGGGGAAGATGGTGGCCACACCATAAGTTTGTCCTCTTTTATGCCCATAGCATCCAGAGATGCAGATGTGTATTTTGCAGCATGAGACGGTGCATTATCATGCATGAAAATGATCTTGCTGCGGAAAGCACGGTTCTTCCTCTTGAACCATGGCAGGAAGTGTTGTTTTAGAAACTCCACATAGATTATGGAGTTCATCTTTACCCCTTCAGGGATCATAAAGGGGCCGACAATCTCTCTCCCCATGATTCCAGCCCAAAACATTACTGCACCTCCTCCTTGTTGGCACCTTAGCCGTGTTTTCATGGGGTGTCCATCAACCAGCCATCCTCCACTCCATCCATCTGGACCATCGAGCATTGCACGGCACTCATCGGTGAACAAAACAGTTTGGAAGTCAGTCTTCATGTATCGCTTGGCCCACTGGAGCCGTTTCTGCTTGTATGCAGTGGATAGAGGTGGTCGACAGGATGGCTTATGCACAGCTGCAAACCTCTGAAGGACCCTGCATCTTGTTATTCTGGGGACGTTGGAGGCACCAGCAGCTTCAAAAACTTGTCTTCTGCTATGACAAGGCATTTTTGCAGCTGCTCTTTTAACCTTATTCAATTGCCTGTTGGAAAGAGTCCTCAATTTTTTCTTATCAGCATGCACACGTGTGTGCTGGGAATCAGCTTGATTGTGCGATGATCAGGATGAAGTGTCTTGGCAATGTTGATTGTAGTCATGCCTTGACCTAAATACTCCACAATTTGTTGCTTCTCAGCAGCCGACACATCCTTTTTCTTTCCCATTTTGGCCAAAAATGTAGGCTGCTTAATAATGTGGAACAGCCTTCTTAAGTAGTCTTGCCTTTATTTGGACACACCTGCCAAACTAATTTGCACAGGTATCTGCAATTGCTTTCAGTGATATAAAGAGCCCTGACACACATCACCATCAATGAGTTTAAATGACAAAAAAAAATTCTAACCTTATCACTCCTAAACTCTTTGTGCATAATAATTTGGAACACAGTGAAAAATAAAACAATCATGGGTCTTGGAAATAGGATAAGAAAAAACAAAAAAAAAAAAAATGGAGAATTGACAAGTTATGAAGGGGTTAAGCAATGTCTTTGCCTTATCTCGAAGGACTTAGGGTACCGTCACACTCTGCAACTTTCCAACGATCACGACCAGCGATACGACCTGGCCGTGATCGTTGGAAAGTCATTGTGTGGTTGCTGGGGAGCTGTCACACAGACAGCTCTCCAGCGACCAATGATGCCGAGGTCCCGGGTAACCAGGGTAAACATTGGGTTACTAAGCGCAGGGCCGCGCTTAGTAACCCGATGTTTACCGTGGTTACCAGCGTAAAAGTAAAAAAAAAAAAAACATACATACTCACATTCCGGTGTCCTTCAGGTCCCTAGCCGTCTGCTTCCCGCTCTGACTGAGTGCCACCGTAAAGTGAAAGCAGATCACAGCGGTGACGTCGCCGCTGTGATCTGCTCTCACTTTCCGGCCGGGAGTCAGTCAGAGCGGGATCAGACGGCAAGGGACCTGAAGGACACCGGAATGTGAGTATGTACGGTTTGTTTATTTCTACTTTTACGCTGGTAACCACGGTAAACATCGGGTTACTAAGCGCGGCCCTGCGCTTAGTAACCCGATGTTTACCCTGGTTACAAACGAACACATCGTTGGATCGGTGTCACACACACCGATCCAGCGATGACAGCGGGAGATCCAGCGACGAAAGAAAGTTCCAAACGATCTGCTACGACGTACGATTCTCAGCAGGGTCCCTGATCGCTGCTGCGTGTCAGACACAGCGATATCATATGTATGGATATCGCTGGAACGTCACGGATCGTACCGTCGTAGAGACAAAAGTGCCACTGTGAGACGGTACCCTTAGGGAAGCTCTGTGTTGGAGAGATTGTCATTCCCTAAGAGCTTCAAGATGGAGCTTCTGTCAGGACTTAGGGAAGCCCTGCGTTGAACAGTCTGTCATTCCCTAAAAGCTTCAAGATAGCATTTCTGATTATTCGGGACTCAGCTCCACAAGGATCCTTCTACTTTGGTTTCAGGACATACCAGTACAATCTTACATCTGAATGTATAAGAGCATATATACATCTACTATATAATTGTATAAATCGGAGGAAACCTGAGTATAATGGGTTAAAAACCAAATACTTTATTCATAAATCCGTCAAATGACAACACAGTACAAAAGATATATATTAAAAGACAGGACAGGATGTATGGACGACCCCCAGCACCATCAACTCCCCATAAATGTAAATAATTTATGAATGGAAAAACACCAGCTCACCATGTAATATATGCATACAATAACCAAGTGGTTAGCTTTAAGCTAATAAATATAATAGAGCGGCGCTTACCCAGACAATATGTAACAGACACTGGATAGGAGATGGTGCTGGGTAGGATCTTGAAAAGCACCCCAACGCACGTTTCGCCTCTTTGATGTATAGCTGTGTTGTGTTGTGTTGTCATTTGATGGATTTTTGAATAAAGTATTTGGTTTTTAACCCATTATACTCAGGTTTCCTCCGATTTGTACATATCTATGGAGTGGGTTAATATATGGCTCCGTGTGGAGCGGTATTGTCAAGCGTAATTTACGTAAGACATAATCACTATGTGGGTGCCTGGCATTCTGATGTTACTATATAATTGTGTAAGTGTCACTTCCATCTGTCTGTCCTTCTTTCTGTCTTTCCTTCTGTCACGGATATTCATTGGTCGCGGCCTCTGTCTGTCATGGAAACCAAGTCGCTGATTGGTTGTGGCAAAACAGCCACGACCAATCAGCGACGGGCATAGTCCGGCGGAAAAATGACCACTCCTTCCTCCCCGCAGTCAGTGCCCGCTCCGTACTCCCCTCCAGTCAGCCCAGTGCACTCTGTTACCGCTGCTATTAACCCTGTGTGACCTACTTTTTACTATTCATGCTGCCTATGCAGCATGAATAGTAAAACGATCTAATGTTAAGAATAATAAAAATAATAAAAAATCATTATATACTCACCGTCCGTCGGCCCCCGGATCGAAAACAGGCCTTTCCCGCTCGCGACGCTCCAGTAACCGGTCCATGCTGCGATCTCGCGAGATGATGACGTAGCGGACTCGCGAGACCGCTACGTCATCATCTCGCGACACCGCAATGCACTCTTCAGACCGGAGCGCACAAGCAGCGTCAGTAACTGCTTCGCTTGGATCCGGGGGCTCCGGAAGGTGAGTATATAACTATTTTTTATTTTATTTCTTTTTTTTAACAGGAATATGATGCCCACATTGCTATATACTACGTGGGCTGGGCAATATACTACATGGGCTGGGCAATATACTACGTGGCTGGGCAATACACTACATGGGCTGTGCTATATACTATGTGGCTGGGCAATACACTACATGGGCTGTGCTATATACTACATGACTGGGCAATATACTACATGGGCTGGGCAATACACTACGTGGCTGGGCAATATACTACATGGGCTGTGCTATATACTACGTGGCAGGGCAATATACTACATGGGCTGGGCAATATACTTCATGGCTGTGCAATTTACTACATGGTCTGGGCAATATACTACATGGGCTGTGCTGTATACTACGTGGCTGGGCAATATACTACATGGGATGTGCTATATACTACGTGGCTGGGCAATATACTATGTGACTATACAGCGTGGGCTGTGCAATATACTACGTGGACTGTGCAACATACTATGTGGGCTGCGCAATATACAACGTGGGCTGCGCAATATACAATGTGGGCTGCGCAATATACTACGTGGGCTGCAGAATATACTACGTGGGCTGCACAATGTACAACGTGGGCTGCGCAATGTACAACGTGGGCTGCGCAATGTACAACGTGGGCTGCGCATTGTACTATGTGGGCTGCACAATATACAATGTGGGCTGCGCAATGTACTACATGGGATGCACAATGTACTACATGGGATGCGCAATGCACTGTGTGGGCTGCGCAATGTACTGCATGGGCTGCGCAATGTACTGCGTGGGCTGCGCAATGTACTGCGTTGGCTGCGCAATGTACTGCGTTGGCTGTGCAATGTACTCCATTGGCTGCGCAATGTACTGCGTGGGCTGCGCAATGTACTGCGTGGGCTGCGCAATGTACTGTGTGGGCTCCGCAATGTACTGCATGGGCTCCGCAATGTACTGCATGGGCTGCGCAATGTACTGTGTGGGCTGCGCAATGTACTGCGTGGCTGTGCAATATACTACGTGGGCTGTGCTATACACTACGCATACATATTCTAGAATACCCGATGCGTTAGAATCGGGCCACCATCTAGTAGCCTTATAATGGTCCAGTTAGTTAGGAGAAAAAAGCCTCTTCTATAAGAGACACTGCTCCAAGTAGATGATTACTAAACTACTGCCACAATGCTGTCATTTTATTGACTTAAGCATTGAAAGGGTTGTATTGTGCGTGCATATAACTATTAATTCTTTTTAAGTGTACCTGTGTATACCCTTAGCCGGTGTTATTGAGAGTAACTGTTGTCTTTTTTTTTGCTACTTATACACTGTTTACCTACCATCTTTTTCTTTGTGTAATAAACTGGTTAGTAAATATTCATATTATATTGTCTAATCTTTGTGCTTTTCTGCTGATTGTTGCTGTACCTCTCGTCCTGTGGCCGCTAGTCTTCCACGTTTCAACAATACTTTAATAAATTTTAGAAACTCCCTTTACCTCCCCTTAAAGCTATGAAAGAGAAGGCAGAAACATTCAGTTAGTCCAATTTTAAAAAAAACAAACAAAAAAAATAACAGTAAAATTATAATTGATATCAACACAATCACAACAATCAAAAATAAAGGGGGAGGGTTAATGGGTATGAGATGATGAGTGGAGGGTGGATGAAAATGATCAAAAATGTATTATAGATTACTGTCATTTTATGGGTTATACTATTATGTGAGATTTAGTCTGCATGGACTGTTTTACATAAAATAGTAATATGATATTTCAATATGTATAAGAAAGAGAAAAAAATTAAAAAGTAGAAAAAAACACAATGACAGAATGGCTGATTTTTTGAAAAAATGTTTTGTTCATTCTGCTATCCAAGCAACTTAAAATTATACATGAGCACATTTATTCAAGTGGTATTGAATTTTTCTCGAATTTTCCAAAATCCATGTGAATTCAGCAAAATGGTGGTCAGCTAATTCCAATATTTTTGCTGTATCATGAAGAGTCAGACATGAGTTAAAAAAATAGTAATACTCAACTCACTGCTTTCCTCACATCCCCTTCCAACCAGCTGTGTGGTCCTTGGCGCCTCTTCTTTCCCCTTTTGTCATCACATTCTCTTCAGAGTCCTCGCTTTAAGTCTGGTCTTTGGACTCAATTGTGAGAAGTATCGTTGCGGTTTATATAATGATGTCACGATATTGCGACACTTGTCGCCTGATTGAGAACAGGACACGTTGTGACTTCAGCAAGGGCCGTTGTCGAGTAGGAAGCCAGGGCCTGAAGTGAAGAAGGCTAACGAGAATCTGCAAGAGAATGGAGCCAAGAAGATGCACCGATGACCGGATTATGGTCTGCAGGGGCGGTGCAACATAAGAGGTGAACATTTATTTCTCTTTATTTTTTTAAACATCTGATATATTGCTAGTAATGGAATTCACAACTATTTTCTGCACATGAATCAGAGTGGAAATTCAACTTTGTATCCAACCTATGTGATCATCCCTTTAGTTGTACAGGGCAGTAATTATCACTCAACTTTCCCTCAAATCCCCTCCTCAAAGGAACTTCATTATTTGCAATAAAGGAGGCACCAGAGGTGCATGAAAGGGTCATAAAGGGAAAAATAAGCACCAGGTCCTTTGGCTTTGGTGACAATATAATTCTATTATGGGGGTGTCCAGTCGGTCTTTACTATGGGATCCCCTCAGCCTATTGGTCAATAACTTTGTATCTAAACATACCCACACAGCTTTTTGTTTCACGGCATACAAATACAAGTAACACCCTTATAATTCATCACATTGATATATTGCACTTTTTAGGGATGCAAAACAAGCAGAACTACTAATTTGTCATTGCTGGAACTAAATTAAAATCTCTTAAAGGTCAATAAACATTTCCACTGAAATTCACATCATTTATTTATCCTCATAGTGAAAACGATATTTTTTACATGATGAAGAACAAGATTTATTGCCAGTGACAAAATGCAGGCAAACTTGTCACAAGTTTTCCTTTATAGTTAAAAAAATGATTATACAGCAAAACAAATTGAACAAATTACTCCATTTGCATCTTCATACCAGATGACAAGACTTAATTAAAGTGAGTACACATAGCTACATCTCTATCTGACAGCTATTTCCTACATTTTCTGACAACATTCCAGCTCAGAAAATATACTAAAATGAATCAGAGAGTGATTTGGGGGTCTTACATGCAGAAGTACATATCATTGGGTGCCAGCTAGTGTTGAGCGATACCTTCCGATATTCAAAAGTATCGGTATTGGATTGGATCGGCCGATATCCAAAAAATATCGGATATCGCCGATACCGATACCCGATACCAATACAAGTCAATGGGACACAAATATCGGAAGGTATCCTGGATGGTTCCCAGGGTCTGAAGGAGAGGAAACTCTCCTTCAGGCCCTGGGATCCATATTCATGTAAAAAATAAAGAATAAAAATAAAAAATATGGATATATACTCACCCCTCCCACGGACCCTGGACCTTAGCGGTGCAACCGGCAGCCTCCGTTCCTAAGAATGCAGTGAGTGAAGGACCTTCGATGACGTCGCGGCTTGTGATTGGTCGCGTGACCGCTCATGTGACCGCGACGTCATCGAAGGTCCTTCACTCACTGCATTCTTAGGAACGGAGGCTGCCGGTTGCACCGCTAAGGTCCAGGGTCCGTCGGAGGGGTGAGTATATATCCATATTTTTCATTTTTATTCTTTATTTTTTACATGAATATGGATCCCAGGGCCTGTAGGAGAGTCTCCTCTCCTCCAGACCCTGGGAACCATACACTGGGAACTTCCGATTCTGATTTCCGATACCACAAAAATATCGGAACTCGGTATCGGAATTCCGATACAGCAAATATCGGCCGATACCCGATATTTGCAGTATCGGAATGCTCAACACTAGTGCCAGCTCTTATTGATAAAAGGGGTTACCCGGCACATCTATATTAATAGTCTATCCTTAGAATAGCTCATCAATATCAGATTGTGGGGGTGCGACGCCAAGCACAGTAACTGATCAGCTGTTCCCGGATGTGCACAGTTGTGGAGCACAAAAGCACAGGTCCATCAACGTTATAGTGGCTGCACTGGAATACTAGAGATTCCCCATCATTTGAACAGGGGGTGGATATTCAGTTTCCGGCCATGGCACTATACAGTTGATGGAGCTGTCCTGTTCCGCTCTGCAACTGGGCACATCCGGCGTCTGCTGGCACCAAAGACAGCTGATCTGTGATGGTGCCAGGTGTCGCTCTTCTACAGATCTGACATTGATGACCTATCCTAAGGATAAACCATCAATTTAAACGTACCCCTCTACATTACTGTAATCCCCAGTCTGACCTTTAATATTGTAAGATGGGTGGTTTGACCACCAAATGCTTTGTGCTCTGTAAATAAGTCACGTTTAGATATTCACTTATTTTAACACTTTGTATCTTTAAAATGGTCTTCCCCATGAATAAAGGTAATTTTACTTAACATTTTAATCAACACATCTATAAATATTAAGTTCTGCAATTGGATGTGTGAAATGAAATGTTCCTGTGCTGAGATAATCTTATAAATGTGCCCCTGCTGTGTACTGTGTAATGACTTTTTCTGACTGTGCAGGAACATGGTTAGATCATACCACTTCTCTTGTGCAGGGGAGGAAGCAAAAGAGATTACAGGTATTAAAGCACAAGGTCAAAGCTGATTCTTACTTTCAGGTAAAATATTGATTACAAACTGGCAATGGAATGCTTTAGCTCACAAAAAGAATCATCTGTGATCCCATGCTGTACTGTCTGTATACTCTTTTGCTTCCTCCCCTGCCCAGGAGATGTGATATGATCAGACCATATTCCTGCACGGTCAGACACAGCCATTACACAGTACACAGCAGGGACACATTTATAAGATTATCTCAGCACAGAGACATTTTATTTATACACATCCAATTGTGGAACTTATTATTATTCCAAGATCAATTGAATAAAATGTACTTAGCTCTCAGTAAAACCATTTTAACCCCTTCATGACCTTGGGGATTTTCTGTTTTTCCTTGTTCGTTTTTTGCTCCCCTTCTGCCCAGAGCCATAACTTTTTTATTTTTCCGTCAATATGGCCATATGAGGGCTCATTTTTTGTGAAACAAGTTGTACTTTTGAACAACATCATTGGTTTTAGCATGTCCTGTACTAGAAAACGGGAAACAAATTCCAAGTGCGGTGAAATTGCAAAAAAAGTGCAATCCCACACTTGTTTTTTGATTGGATTTTTTACTAGATTCACTAAATGCTAAAACTGACCTGCTAGCATGATTCTCCAGGTCATTACGAGTTCATAGACACCTAACATGTTTAGGTTCTCTTTTATCTAAGTGGTGAAAAAAAATTCCAAACTTTGCTAAAAAAAAGAGAAAAAATTGTGCCATTTTCCGATACCCGTAGCGTCTCCAATTTTCGTGATCTGGGGTCGGGTGAGGGCTTATTTTTTGCGTGCTGAGCTGGTGTTTGTAATGATACCATTTTGTTGCAGATACGTTCTTTTGATCGCCCGTTATTGCATTTTAATGCAATGTCACGGCAACCAAAAAAACGTAATTCTGGCGTTTCTAATTTTTTTCTCGCTACGCCGTTTAGCGATCAGGTTAATCCTTTTTTTTATTGATAGATTGGGCGATTCTGAACGCAACGATACCAATTATGTGTAGGTTTGATCTTTTTTTATTGATTTATTTTGAACTTTTAACTTTTTTTTTTTACTTTTGTCATGCTTCAATAGCCTTCATGGGAGGCTAGAAGCTGGCACAACGCCATTGGCTCTGCTACATAGCAGTGATCATCAGATCACTGCTATGCAGCAGAAATGCAGATGTGCTATGAGTGCCGACCACAGGGGGCGCTCACAGCAGGCCTGCATCAGTAACCATAGAGGTCTCAAGAACCTCTATGGTTACCGTTCTGACGCATCGCTGACCCCGATCATGTGACGGGGGTCAGCAATGCGCTCATTTCCGGCCGCCCGGCCAGAAGCGCCGGTTAAATGCCGCTGTCAGCATTTGACAGCGGAATTTAGCTAGTTGCGGGCACATGTCAGCTGTTCAAAAAAGCTGACATGTCCCGGCTTTGATGCAGGCTCACCGCCGGAGCCCAGCATCAAAGCGCGGTATCTGACCTCGGATGTACTATCCCGTCTGAGGTCAGAAAGAGGTTAAAGACTTTTACATATCACCATGTCCAATTTTCATACCTGATGTAGTAGATCTATGAGGAAAAGAAAGCACACAGATGGTTTTCACATGCAGCTTTTATTCGTACACACACAGACTTTAGCGGTCCAAGTTCAATTTGCATAAACAGACAAGAACAGTATAGGAAGTGAGATTTTGCCAATAACAGAATTGACTTACTTGGTGCCCTTTGTGTCCATTTTTAAAACAGATGGCATATACATGAGACAACTGTTGTGTGTTGTGTAAGGGTTAAGGATATGGCACATTTTAGGCTTAGAGCACAGCAATTATTTTAGTTTTTCATTTCTGGATTAGAATTGCAAAAATATAAGTTTCCATTAGGGTCTAGCAGCATCCGGGTCTAGCAGCATTTTCAGCAATCTATGACCAGAGTCTTGCAAGCTTCGTCTTTTCTGCCAGCATCCCTGGCATCTATTCTGTTTAGAAGGTTGACCTCATGTCATGTGTGTGTCAAGCTGCAATGATGACATTGCTCCGAGCCTAGTAATCAGAAGACACGCTGACGCTGGCAGGTAGATGGAGGTTTGCAGGGCTCTGGACTGTTAGCCAGGTAATACTATCATGGCCACTAGACCAGTGTCCTGTGAATCTTTTTGCTCAACTCTACTCGTTTTCTTTTCCAATGGCACCATTTTGTAGTACCTTTGACTTATTGACCAACTTTTACTTATTTTTTTGTTTATTTTTTTTCATAGGGTGGATAGAAATCTGAATTTTGTTTTTTTCTCAATATTTTTTATTGCGTGATTTAAATAAAATCTTAACTTTATTCTATGGATCATTATTACCTTTATGATAATTACTATTTATGCATATGTATATATATGGTAATTGACATAAATACAATGATTTATAGAATAAAGTTAAAATGTTATTTAAGTTATGCAATAAAAAGTATAAAAAAACAAAGTTCACATTGCTAATAACTCCCCCCACAAAAGAAAATATACAATGCCTTGCGAAAGTATTCAGCTCCCTGGAACTTTTCAACCTTTTCCCACATATCATGCTTCAAACATAAAGATACCAAATGTAAATTTTTGGTGAAGAATCAACAACAAGTGGAACACAATTGTGAAGTTGAACGAAATGTATTGGTTATTTTACATTTTTTTGGAAATTCAAAAACTGAAAAGTGGGGCGTGCAATATTATTCGGCCCCTTTACTTTCAGTGCAGCAAACTCACTCCAGAAGTTCATTGTGGATCTCTGAATGATCCAATGTTGTCCTAAATGCCTAATGATGATAAGTATGATCCACCTGTGTGTAATCAAGTCTCTGTATAAATGCACCTGCTCTGTGATAGTCTCATGGTTCTGTTTGAAGCACAGAGAGCATCATGAAGACCAAGAAACACAACAGGCAGATCTGTGATACTGTTGTGGAGAAGCTTAA